>NW_006207959.1:2125067-2163458 GCF_000334495.1 Tupaia belangeri chinensis
CCCGCCCGCCTCGGTAATTGTCATGGCCGGCGGGCCACGTGACTCCGGCTCGGCCCCCGCCCGGTGTCTTATCGCTCGGGCTCTGTAGTCTCTGTCCTCCGGCTCCCTCCTCTAGTCACTGCGGACGCCGACACTGCCTTTCTTCTTTCGAGAGGACTGCCGTACAGACTCTGAGGATCCCGGTAAGGCTGTCAGAAGTTGGGCGTCGCCCCCTAATATCCCTGTCGTTTCCCCGGAGTTCTAAGAGAGACATTCGCTTTTACACCAGTTTCCATAAACCTTTGCATAGTGGTCCAAAAAAGTCTCTTAATGCCTTTAAACAAACGAAAGAAAAAATCCATATTGGCCCCGCGAGTTAATGGTATTAACAGCTAGATTCGCCGAATCCCCTGCCCTGCGTCTCCATTGGCTGTTGGAGGTCTCATAATAACAAGCTAAAAGGGGGTGCGTTCGGCAGTCGTCTTGCCCGCCTCTCGCAGGTTGATACTATGGGCTTTCCACAAAAATGCCTGTTGGAAAGAGAGGGGCGCCCTAGGTTGGCGCATGCGCCGGGTTGCCGCCCGCCGTCTGAACCGGCCCGGCACAGGAGGAAGAGCCTGGGTGGTAAACAGGAAGTAGACGCTGAGCTCTCGGGAGCGGCCCTCAGGTAGGGTCCTGGGGGGCACCTGGTGCCTCCAGAGTAGGGGGGCGTTTGTCCGAAATCAGAGGCGCCGTGTGCGGGTGCGTTAAGTGGCAGCCTGGATCTGCTTGTTGTTCTGGTGGCTCTGAAGGCAGCCTGGCACCTGCGGGTGGGTGTGTCGTTCTTCCACCCCACCTTGCGTATCCCTCGTCGCAAAAGGGCAAAAATGGGGCAGGGACAGAGGACCAAATACTTCATGGGTTTGGTTCCTGAAGCAAAGATACACAAAACTTAGGACGTTTTCACTTAGGGAGTGGGAAGCGCTTCAAAAGAAGTATTTGTAGAAAATTTGCTTTCACAAAGTCAGGTGTAAGTATGGCATTCTCTCTAGAAGGCTCAATTAAGCACGTAGGTGATATATTTACTTAGGCTATAAAGGAGGTTTACATGGAAGATGTTTAGATTTTATTTTCAAGGACGTGTTCAATGTTTTGAGTCATAAATGAACCTACCTAATTTTCCTTTGGGTACACAATACATTATTCATTAACTATCTGGTGTTTGCTAAAACCGGTTTTATCATGAATAAGTAAGTATCATAAAGGAGTGTTTAACATCGGTATTTTGTAACAGAACCCACGTTATTTTTCTAATAAGAAAAAACCTTGTATAATGCCTTCATATTAAGTACACCTTATCAGAATTTTTTCCTGCATTGCTTTCTGTAATATAACTGCCGTGTTTAAGTTTTCAGCTACTCTTAGCTGTATTATCTGCACTATCCACCTGGAGATATTTAGGCAAGAGACATACAGTTTTTTTTTTTTTTTTTTTGCCTATAAGGTTTAGAACTTAATTTTTTCAAAAGAATTATTTAACTTCATTTATTTATTTACTTTAATTGACCAGAGAAGGACAGAGAGAGGAGAGAAAGTGAGAAAGCAAGCCGCCAGGTCCGGGACTTGAACAGTGGTCGGCCATGTGGGAGACCAGCACCCTTAACCACTTCACCACATGCTGGCCCCAGAACTTAATTTTTTTATGTTGGAATTTTACTTAGGTAGTTTTCAATTTTTTTTTTTTTTGGTCTTTTAAGATAATTGATTCTTACTAAAAATGTATTTGTCATAGAATACATGTTATAACTAGTTCATTTGTGTCAGCAATACATGGGAAGAATAATTAACTTAAAATCTGTTTATTTTAGGTAGCTCTAGGAGTGTAAATAAGGGTCACAGTTTGAACCCGTTTTGGAAATTACATTCATCTGGTCTTGTTTCCTTCTCACTCAGCTATTCCACCAAAGGCCAGAAATTTGCTGCTCAAAAGTATAACATGGGGATCAGCAACATCAGCATCTTAGGTCCTATCCCATACTACTGAATTACCTATAGAATCTGCATTTTAACAAGACCGCACAACCTCTAGGTGATTTTTATGCACGTTAAAGTTTAAACCTTACTACCTCAGTAACATTGACATTGAAGTTACTGTGGGCAAACATGCAAAAGCTGTTTGTTTGTTTTTTTAATAGGTCTTAATCTGTACATAGACTACCATAAATAGGCAGTCAATTAAAACAAGATTGATTTGTGGCAGTGAAACATTTTATTTCTGTATGTATGTTTTATGTCAAATACTTTATATGTAAAATACTGTAGTAAATTTTTAAAAATAATTTTATGCTATTTACATTTATTAACTGTTTTTAAGTTTTTTACATTTCTTTTTTATCTATAGAAAACATCTGGAGAAAATGACCCATTGGTTTCATAGGAACCCATTAAAAGCCACAGCTCCGGTGTCTTTTAACTACTATGGTGTAGCCAGTGGCCCTTCTGCTTCTAAAATTTGCAAGTAAGTTTTATGGAACTTAAGTCTTGATTGATCTGCGCTTGGAGTCAAGTAGTTTTTTTGATTCCATGAGTGATACAGAAGTATGTAACACATTGTTCTTAGCCTTAGACTCCTTACAAATTTGTGAATAATATGTGAAGAGTTGTCATATTTTAAATTTTTCCAGTCAGGGTCCATAATTTTAGTTCAGTAAATGAGTCCCAGAGAGTCTAAAGCAATCACAATAAAAGAATTAAGCTAAAGAGTATAACAATATAAGAGACTCCTTGAAGTAGCATGTTACTAGTTGGCCAGATAGTAAATTTATTAAATTCAGAACAGGGCTACTTTCCTGTTGACCAGGGATGACTTTCAAAATGTTCATATAGGAGAAGGGACTTGAGCTGCTTTTAAAATATACTGTGTGGATGGAACCAGCAGTTAGCATAATGACTATGTTGCTGGACTCCCACGTAGTTGACCGCAGTTCGCGTCCTGGACCCGGTGGCTTAAAACTCATGCCAGGTGCATGTGCGTGCGTGCCCAAGATCCCAAGAGGAGAATGGAGGAGAAGGGATTGCGGCGTGACCATCCCCCCTGGGGGGTGATTTCTCGCTTTCTGTCTCTATGTCTCTGTCTGTCTGGCGAGCGCACACGCCCTATAGTGAAAACCTCTCCAAAAAAAATATATATATATACTATGTGGCTTAAATCAGGGTTGGCAAACTGTGCCATGCAAACTTGACTTACCATTTGTTTTCTTTTTTTTTTTTTTTTTTGAGAGAGAGAGAGAGAGAGGGAGATTTTTGCTCTATATAGGGCACGTGTAGTCACTGGAGAGACAGAAACAGACAGAAAGCTAGAAATTGCCCCCCAAGCAAAATGGCTATGCCACAGTCGTTTCTCTTCCATTCTCCTTTTAGGATTTTGGGCAGGCACGCACACACAATGCCCAGCATGAATTTTAAGCTGCTGGTTCTGGTATTCAGACTGTTGTCGACTGCATGGGAGTCCAGCGACATAGCCATTATGCCATCTGCTGGTCTCACTATTTTTTTTATTTTAATAAAGTTCTATTGGAACACTGCCAGCCCCACACTTATTTACATATCGTCTATGGCTACCTCTGGTTGTGTTTTCTCTATAAAAGTAGACTTGAAGCATCCCAATAGAAACCTTAAAACCTGCAAAGGCTGAAATAATTACTATCCAGACCTTTACAGAAAGTCTTTTAGGATCTCTGAAGAGGGGAAAGAAGAATGTCATTTCTCTCAGGAAAACCTTTGTTGTAGGATCAGTGAGTAAAGCATTTTGACTCAAAGAAAAGAATTGGTTGCAAAAGATATTTCAAAGGAGTCGACTGACCTGATTTGCTCTTAAGATGTTGAAAAGGATTCAGTCTATTCAGCTTATAGAACCAAAATGACTAAGACATTGGTACTTAGGTGTAAGGGAAAATCAGGAGAGTTGCTATTTTGTGAGACGTGGTGATTGGAGCAAAAGGTAAAATTAGTTTATTGAGCTATAGAACAGTGGTCAGCAAACTTTTCTATAAAGGGCTGTCTAGTAAATATTTTAAGCTTTGTGAACTACAGTTACTGGTGTTAATTTTTCTTTGTTCATTTTAACAACCCTTTAAAAGGTAAAAACAATTCTTAGTTTGAGCCTTAAAGAAAAATAAGCTATGGCCATACAGACAAGTTACCACTTGGAGTTTGCCAACCCTAGAGGCTCATCTTTGTTTCACTCTTCTATCTCTAGCAGTGGGCCAGTTCCTTAACTCATTTAGTCATATTTCTTCTTTTTTTTGCGGAGAGGTTTTTTTGCTATAGGGCATGTGCGCTCTCCAGAAAGACAGAGACAGAGAGACAGAAAGCGAGAAATCACACCCCCCCAGGGGGGATGGTCATGCTGCAGTCCCTTCTTCTCCATTCTCCTCTCGGGATCCTGGGCACACACGCACACACTCCCGGCACTCGAACCACGGTTGACTACATGGGAGTCCAGCAACGTAGCCATTACGCCAATTGCTGGTCCCCCTAATTCTTAATCTAACAAATTAACAGCCTAAGTTAGATAGTTCTCAGGTACATCTTTCTCAAATTCTATCATTCTGAAATGACTGTAACTATACTAGTTGGTTGTCATGTGGGATCTGGCTTCTCTTGAATTGCACATTGCCGCTGTGCTACAGAACAGAGCCTATTTGTTTCGTATGTTTTATAAAATGTGTCGTATGTTTTTTTTATATAATTATATCCACAATTTTCTCCTTTAATTGAGCTTATTTAAGTACAACTTTTAAAACAATTGTTACTAGAAATTTCATTTATGTCTAGTATTAGTCCTAATTTAATTAATTCCCATGTATTTGGTATACATTAAAGGAAGTGTGTATATGTGTGCAGTGTTTTAAAGCTTTTATATTGACACCTTTAAGCCATTTTTACATCGAAACCTTTAAGCTGCTTTTACACAGACTCATTGTAATAGCATAGCTTACTTTACTATTTATTTCTGTCTTGTGCAAGTGAGTTGAGATCATCCAGGGCACGACTTCTTGAACTGTTCACTGATTTGAGCTGTAATCCAGAAACGATGAAGAATGCTGCAGATTCATATTTTTCACTTTTACAAGGTTAGTTACTTATATGAACTCCTGAGTTTTCTTAAAAAAAAAAAAAAAAAACTGTGTTAGGGCCAGACAGTGGGGCAGTGGTAAAATGCAACACTCTGTAAGGCAATCCTATGTAGGAAGGTTCCTAGTTCAGGTCTGGATAACTCCTTGAGAATGTTGACCACATGCATGCCCATGGTCCAGGGTGGCTGAATACAGACAGTGGATCATAAGTCAGGACTCTCTTGAAATACTGTTTCTGTCATGGAAGAAATAAATAAAGTTTATAAAGCAATGGTGCAGAAGTTCACATTTAAATCTTACACTTTTCCATATTTGAATAGTTTTTTTGGCTGTTTTCTTTGGTACACTTGAGTTTCAGAGATATGAGAATGTAAGCGTTATATGTAATCTATGAAAATTAAATGTGTACATATTCCATGTTAACTCAAGAGCAGGTGTGATGTAGAAAGGGTTAGAGATTTTGTTTAGACACCTGCAAAAGTAACCATCTGAAAACTTTTCTAAATAGAACACTTGATATCTCTTCTAAAATAGGTTTCATAAATTCATTGGATGAATCCACCCAAGAAAGCAAATTACGTTATATTCAAAATTTCAAGTGGACTGATACATTACAAGGACAGGTTCCAAGGTAAGCAATGCTCACCTAGTACTAAATTGAAGCCAGGTATTATTTTATTTGTTATTATTATGATGAGGATTATTATTTAATTTGACCATAGAGAAAGAGAGAGAAAGGGAAAGTGAGAAACCAAGCCACCAGATCTGGGACTCAAAACTGCGGTCAGCCATGTGAGAGTCCAACGCCTCAGCTACCACATCATCTGCCAGCCCCAAACCAGTTATTAACTATTTAGCCAATGGTTAATTCATGGCTTCTGTATTTAAAAAAAGAAAAATACAGGTCTTATCAGCATTTTCTCTCATCAGGAAATTAATTAAAAGCATTTGACCTAAATCCTAATGTATACTATTTAGTAAAAATACAATTTGTTTTTTCCAGACCAGATTTGTTTTTGAGAGTAGTATATGTGTTAAGTAGAATTGAACAGCTTCAACTTTTAATAACACACGAAGAATAGTTTAGGAACTGAGAACCCAAATCTGACATTTTGTCTTTGACTATGTTTAAACTAAGAAATTTGGTTTCTCTCTTACTTTTCTTTTTTCAGATAGATAGGTAAGGTATCTTTAGTCTTTCTCTCTCCTCCTCTGCCCAGTTTCATATGCTATTCACAATATTTGTTTTCTTCCTATTTCTGTTCATTATTTCTGCTGTTTTCAAAAACTTCCCTCAGAGCTTTCTCTGCAGTCACTTGAAACTGTTGACAGTAGATCTAATTTTAACAGGTAACAAATCATAATGGTGCTACATTTTTTTCTTTATTCATAAGAGTGTGTGCACTTGAGAAAGAGAGAGAGAGAGAGCGAGAGAGAGAAAGCAGCTCCCAGTGGGATCTGATCAGGTCACAGTCCTCCTTCTTCCACTTCTCCTTCCTGTCAGGATCCTGGGCACACACCCGAGCTAGAATTCAAACCCCGCTTGGCCTTGTGGAATCCATTCTCCTTTGCACAGTGCTTACCCACTGTGCACAGGGCAGGCCTGGTGCTAACATTTTAACATTAGATTACTTAAATGCTCATCTACCTTTACTCGGTTTATTTTAGAATTACTACTTTATAGAAATAGGAAGGAATTTGAGACTATTAAAAGATCAGAGCAGGCAGGCCACACACTATAATGGAAAGAGTCTGAACGTTAGATTTATATGTATTTAAATCAACCCTGGTGTTCAACTGAGGGGACATCTACTTTTTCAACTGTATATTTGAGTTACAGGATTTTGTGAGGAACAAAATAAGAACATTTCTGTTAAGTGGGTAATAAAATGTCAGGTATCTGGTAAGACATTCACTGATAGCTTCCTTCCTTCCTTAGGAGTAGTGTATGTAGAATACCGCAGTGGGATAGGAAGTCAGGACTGTGGATCCTTTCCAGATGTTAATACTCTGGAATACTAAAGTTTTCCAGCACTTCACTCTTCTGGTTTTTAATGTGACACTTTTGTTTTTCATCCAAAATTAAGGATTTTTTTTTTAATTAAAAAAATATTTTTTTCAATCAGACCTCTTTATCATTATTACATTACAAAACTTAAATTGCAAGATATTTTGCATTATATAAATGTGGCACTTTTCTCCTCCCCCATACCAGTTTCATTTCTATATAATAGAAAGCTATTTAACATTTTTCCAGTATGTTTATGAGACAGTGAAAATTTATGTGATGAAGACCTTAATTAATACTGAATATTCAGCACATGTGAGAAGTCTAGGTTACTTTGTGTTTGAATGCTACTTGTTCCACAGAAATTGTACTGTGAGTATACCTGTTCTGACAAACACTTTTTCAACTATACATACTTCAGCGAATACTTAGATGTGGTGCCATAGAAATGGAGTATTTTGGAATAAGGCAGCTTTAAATTTTAAAAAATGGGTGAAAAGAAAGAGAGGGTTATTCCTGGGGCTTCACATAAATTAGGAAAACTGTCTCATTAATTAAAGATAAAGTTATAAATTAGATAAGCCCATAGGTCACCACATGTAATTCATTTGCAAGTTCTCAATGCTGAAAACAGCACACTGTTAAACTTTGTATTAAGTTGAATACATAGACAAACTGTTTTAAAAAGTTTATTTATAACTCATATCTCCATTTCTGGTAAGACAGAGATGACAATGAAATAAAAACTACAAAGTAAAGTCAGGGTTCTAGTTTCTTTTTTCCTTGGGCTAACTTTTCTGTAAGTCATATTTACAAGTGTAAAATAAGTATGTTACTTCTGCTTTGAGATAAAGGAGAGAATGTCTGAGGAATTTTCAGGCTCTTATAAAAATGGAATGATGGTGAATATATATTGGTATTGATACCTTTTTTTAATATATTTTCTCATTTATGTCATACCTAGTAATAGAATCTGAAAGAAACAAGGTATAAACTATACTTGTTTGCAAGATCTTTCTCTTCATGCAGTTCTTTTGTTTTTTAATTTTTTTCCAGACAATAGATACATTTTTATTGAGCCTTTTAGTTTACAATATGTGGTAAAAGGAAAAACAGATCTCAACCAATATTTTACATAGCTGTAGTAAAATTTTTTAAGCTATAGGGATTTATAAGGGATTACATTTTTCAAAAGTTGAGATAAGTTATGAACAAATTTTAACTCCTTGAATTTTCCAGTTGAGTCTTCCCTTACAATAGTAACAAGCTCTAATTTGTGGCATAAGTTTCTTTCTTTTTTTTTTTTTTTTAATCTGAATTTATTTTTTTTTTCCAATTTATTTGCATTCATTCACTGTACATCACAGCATACAAAATGAGATTTTCCATCCAGAGTACACTGTGTATTGTCTCAATCAAGCACATCAACAAACATGTTATTAGCAAATGATCTTCCATTTCTTGTTTTCTGTATGTTTTGCTTTTTTCCCCCCATCCTTGGTTCCCTATCTCTTCCCCTCTGCCACCTCCTGTTCTACTCCCACACTGTCTCTGTTATCTATGTTTGCTTTCTATACCATTTTCCCCCCCACATTTTATTGAATCACCAAAGACCCTCATCAATCCAAATACCTTCCTAGCAAACACATGTGACACACACATTTCCATGAGCACAAGTCTAACTTTATGCATCCTATAAAGTAGCACCTAACTGGGGCTACATATCCTACTGCAGTCATTGAATAGATATATATTTTTTTCCTGAAACTTTTTTTTGTAACTCAATTTACATTCCTTCCCTAGGCATCATCACAGCACACAAAATGTGATCTCCCATCCAGTACACACTGCATAGTGACTCAATCATGCACATTACAAAAAAAATAAATTTCCAATTCTAGTTGCTAGAATTATTTCCACCCCTCTTTCTGACCCTCTGTCCCTTCCCACCCTCCTCTCACACCACCTCCAGTGTCCAAAATTGTCCTCCATTCCCTTCCCACCCACATTGCATTGATCACACAATTTCCTACATAACCTAACTACTTTCAAAGGTGAGTTCACTCGTTACTACTAAGAAAACCAGTTTTAACTTAAATCAAAGAACCGCCAAGGAACTTTGCTTAAAGCCCGGAAACAGGTTAGGATTCTGTTCAAATGGTAGGTGCATGAACCTATCAGTCTCATATACTTTTATCTTCTGTTCTGGTTCAATTTTCCTGATTAAATTCTGGGATATAGTATTCAACTCCAGACTTGTCCCTATGATTAAGTTAGCTACTTTCTCAGTTTTTGGACTCTTATTTCCATGTATCTGCGTTTAGTTTTCCTGATACAGCACATCCTTGAGAACTTCTTGGAGGTCTGGTCTGGTGCTGGTAAATTCTTTCAGGTTTTGTTTATCTGAGAATGTTCTTGTCTTTTCTTCCCACCTGAAAGATAATCTTGCCGGATACAGTATTCTTGGCTGAAACTGCTTCTCTCTTAACACTTGGAATATATTTTCCCATTCTCTCCTCGCTTTTATTGTTTCTGATGAGAGATCTGCTGTTAGCCTGATGGGATGTCCTTTGTAGGTAACTTGATGTTTTTCTCTTGCTAATCTTAGTATCTTGTCTTTGTCTGCAGTTTTGGTCAACCTGGCTATAATGTGTCTTGGAGAAGATCTTCTAGGGTTGATTCTATTTGGGGTCCGTTGTATTTCCTGGGACTGGATCTTTGAATGCCTCTCTAGGTTTGGAAAGTTTTCTTGCAGGATTTCCTGGAATAGATTATCAATGCCCTTATGGGTTTCCTCACCTTCTGGAATGCCAATTATCCGGATATTTGGACGTTTGATGGTATCCAGTACTTCTCGCATATTATTCTCAAATTTTTGTGCCATTTTCTCAGCCTTCATGGTGGATTTTTCTAGGCCAGCCATTTTCTCCTCTACATCTGAGATTCTATTTTCTGAATGATCTAGTCTGCTTTTAATGCTTTCCAGGGAGATTTTGACTTCTTGTATTATAGACTTCATCTCTAGCAGTTCGGTTTGAGTCTTTTGTAAAGTGTGTAATTCCACTTTTAGATCTTGCAGGAATTTCCTCATCTCTTGGAACTCGTCAATCTCTTTCTCCTTTCTCTTTAGTAGTTCATTATCTCTCTTCTCTTCCATCTCTGTTAGCTTAGACATTATGAATGATCTGAATTCCTTATCAGACATTTCCATGATTTTCACCGAACTGCTTGTGGATGAAGAGTTACTCTTTTCCCTAGGAGGAGAGGTATTTTCTTGTTTTCCCATGTTTCTCGTGATCCGGCGGTGATTTCTTGTCATCTGATGAATGTTGTGTTTTCTTTCAAATTCTGGAGGTTCAGCCTTAATGTTAAGGAGCAAGCAGACAGAGGTGATCCAGAATCTCTTTGCTGTTCTATTGTGCTTGCTGGTGCAGCAGATTCAGAAGATAGTGGGGAATATTTCAACCCTATTAGTATTTGAATGTTTAGCTACAGTGATCTTAGATCTGTCTAAA
Organism: Tupaia belangeri chinensis; assembly: GCF_000334495.1. Lineage (NCBI taxonomy): Eukaryota > Metazoa > Chordata > Mammalia > Scandentia > Tupaiidae > Tupaia > Tupaia belangeri. The sequence goes on from NW_006207959.1 coordinate 2,135,687, forward strand.
AACACACTGAAAGGATATTGGAGAGTGAAGAGACAAGAAAAAAGAAAACGAGACAGAAAAAAGAGAAAAAAAGACAAAAAAAATTAAAAAATTAAAAATTTGTAATTACTGTTCTTTTTTTAAAAAAATTCACAAAATACAAAATACAAAAATACAAAACTGCGCTAGTTCACAGTAGCCATGTGGAACCTTGTCCTGAAGGCCCGTGGCTTCTTCTGCCTGGATGGGAGGAGCAGAGTGAAAATTAACAAGAAAGAAGGTGGAGCTAAGAGCCAGAGAAAAACTGGACCTTTTTTTTTAAAAAAAAAAGGGGGGGTAAAAAGGAAATATTACCCAAAAAAAAGGGAAGACAGAAGCAGGGAGAGACAGGAACTGAGAGACCGAGAGAGAAGGCTGGGGGCGCAGAGGGGGGCTCCCTACCGCTAGCTCTTTTGTTGGAGGCTGAATTATTAGTAGAAAGTCTTCATTCCCTTAAAAATCTAGTTCACAGTAGCCATGTGGAACCTTATCCTGAAGGCCCGTGGCTTCTTCTGCCGCTAGCTCTTTTGTTGGAGGCTGAATTATTAGTAGAAAGTCTTCATTCCCTTAAAAATCTAGTTCACAGTAGCCATGTGGAACCTTGTCCTGAAGGCCTGTGGCTTCTTCTGCCTGGATGGGAGGACTTCATGCAGTTCTAATTGGATTGATATTCAAAGTCCTTCACAGTTTACTGTCAGCTTGGCTTTTGTCCTTCTTTTTCTTGCGTCTTTCTATATACCATCTGCACCCATCACGCTGGCCAGGCCACTTATATGAGAAAAATGGCACTTTCCTGTGCTTTGACAGCATCATTCGCCCACCTGGGATGTCCTCCTACTTCCCTTCTGGTCATCTGTCAAGGCACAATTTGGATTTTTTAAAATATACTTTTAAGCCTTCTTTAATCATTGTAGCCTGAAATAATCTCTCTTCTGAATCTCCCCTCTTTTTTTTTTTAATTGCTAGAGGGTATGTGTGTTCACCAGAGAGAGAGGGAGAACACCCTCCTGCCTCCTGATGGAGCTTGATCATGTCTCAGTCCCATATCTTTCATTTCTCCCTATTTTCACAATTTGAGGCATGTACACCCTTATGCCCAGCGACTTGGGCCTGGATTCAAATCATGGCCAGCCATGTAGGGCTGGCATACCTCTGAATTCCCCCCCCCTTTTAAATGTAGTATAAGAACTGCATTTTAGAATCAACTGAATACTTTAGAAAAAATACAGATTCCAGGCCCCAACCCAGAGTTTCTGCCTCTCTGAAGTTAAGTCTCAGAAATCTGTAAAGCTCATCTATGTGCAATAAACTTTGGGAACTACTGTTCTTTCGTCATTGTTATGTAGTATATATTACACAATGGGCCATTATATTTAACCATTTATTGAAAATTAACCTGTGTGTCTTACCTCCAAACTATGCATTACACAGAAGAACCACTTTTATATAAATAAGTTAGTATATAGTTCTGTAATTTTTGATCAGATGTCAAATAGGCTTCATGTAGCAATGTCTCATCATTGATGGAACTAAATAGTAATTTTATTAATTCCAGTGCCCAACAAGATGCTGTTTTTGAATTAATTTCCATGGGATTTAATGTAGCTTTATGGTATACCAAGTATGCATCAAGACTTGCTGGAAAAGAAAAGTAAGTTGCAAGGGGAGGGTTATATGCATGTGTGTTATTTTTTAAATATATGGAGGTATATTACTTAATAGGATACTGATTAAGAAGTACCACTGTGGGTAAGTGACAGATTGTTTCGTAATGTTAATATTCCAAATATCAGAATTATGAAGCTTGTCTTTAAGAGGGAAAAGAAATTAATAAGCTTTGTCATGTGGGAGATCTTTCTAAATAGGACACTGAACTAAGAAACTGTAAAGAAAAAGACTGAATATTTGACTACATTAAAGTGCCATAAACAAAGTTCAAAAACAAATGCCAGGTTTGGTCAGAAACATTGCAATGAATGTGATAAATTATTTATTTTTATAATGTATACTCTTACAAATTAACAGACTATTATATCAATAGAAAATAATCAAAGGCCGTAAATAGCAAGTCACAGAAAAAGAAATACAAAAGGCTTTTCTAAAAATACAAATTTTGGACCCCATCCCAGATTTTCTCACTCTTTGGGGTTAAGTCTGAGAAATTGTATTTTTAAAGCTGTCTATGTAGAGTGAATTTTGGAAACTCTACTATGCAGAAATATGTGAAAAGATAGTTTGAAAGATTAAAGAACTGCAAAATAAAATGAAGTATAATTTTTACAGTAGCTAAAGTGGATAACTAGCGATACAAAACTGGCAAATTAGTTATGGCCTATACATACATAGAATAATATACAACCATTTAATTGTATATATATGGTGTAAAATGATCTCTAAGTGATGAAACAAGAACAGGGGAGTGAGTTTAACCACCATTGTATGTGCATGTGGTTTGTAAGTGAGCATGCAGTAAGGAATGGTATTTTCTGTTCTGAGAGGAAAAACGAAGACTTGGTAGCAGTTTACCTCTAGTTAGGATCTCTTTTTTTTTCATTTGTATCTTTTCTTCGGATGTTTTTCATGTGTATTTGTTACTTTCTTTAAGTGTCAAAATTAGATTTTTCTGAAGGAGGAAAATTGTTGAGAAACACAAATGACTATTTCGGCTTTACACTAATGCATTAGTTGTTTGTTTTAATACTAGAAATAGGATTCATCCTCTAACTAATGTTGCAACTATGTTTCAGCATAACAGAAGATGAAGCAAAAGAAGTTCATCGAAGCTTAAAAATTGCAGCTGGGATTTTTAAACATTTAAAGGTAGAAACAAAAATTAATGTTTTAATTATTGAGTAACTTGTGGTGGTGCACAACATGTTTTTCATTATATTTTTCTTATGTTAAATGCCTTATTGACATATGCAACCAATTACTGAATGCTAAATGTCTCCATTTTAGTCTCACCAAAACCTTTACAGTTAGGAAAGTCAGATTGTAATATACCACTTATTTTTCTGTCTCTTAGGAAAAGAGGGAAAAGAAAAGATTTTTGCCATTTCATACTGTTCTTTACAGCAGTTCCAGGAGGAGTCGTGATTTCTCAAAATAGGGCAACTTCGGATTGTACTCTCTGTGCACACACTAGAGGGGCAGTCTTGCACTCCAGTTATGTTCAATTGCTAGGGATTTGATGGGAATTGGGAGAAAGATTGTGCTTCTTGTGTTTCTTATACTGGTTGATACTGCTGCTCTGCAGGCGTTGCACAGAAGAGGCCTAGGTTCAAGCCAGGCATAGTAGTGCGTACTCATAGACTCAGCTACTCAGGAGGCTGAGATAGGAGAGTGGAAATATAGCAAGACCCTATCCAGAAAAACCAAGAATCTGTCTTCCGGAATTCCACTCTAGTGCATTCTAATTAAACCACTGTTTACCATAGACTTCCTGGGGAACATTGGAGGTTTCTTCACAGTAAAATAAGATGATTTTTATGGTGATTAAAAAGCTATGATCCTGAATTAGGTATAAAATTGTAGCATTGTTTTCTTTATATCTTTAATTATTAATGTGATGAACAGCTCAGGCTATCATACAAACAGGAATTATTCGTTCATCTATTTCAGTTAAGTATTTTCTGAGATGAAAGTATGGCTTGCATATCTAAGCAATTAATTATGAACAGAATTTGCTTTTGAATTTTTAATACTTAAAAATGCTTGGTTTTACAGCAGTTAGCGTAATGGCTATGTTGCTGGACTCCCATGTAATTGACTGCGGTTCGAGTCGTGGACCCGGTGGCTTAAAACTCATGCCGGGCACGTGTGCGTTTGTGCCCAAGATCCCGAGAGGAGAATGGAGGAGAAGGGATTGCGGCGTGACCATCCCCCCTGGGGGGTGATTTCTCGCTTTCTGTCTCTGTGTCTCTCTCTGTCTGTCTGGCGAGCGCACGTGCCCACGTGCCCTATAGCGAAAATCTCTCAAAAAAAAAAAATAGCAAAAATGCTTGGTTTTAAAAATGCTTGTGTTCTCTGTAAGCCTATTACATTGCTCTATTTTTTTTTTTTTTAAGAATTATTTAATTGTATTTATTCATTCATTTATTTTAATTTGACCAGAGAGAGTCAGACAGACAGAGAGAGAGAGGAAGCGAGAAAGCAAGCCACCAGGTTTAGGACTCGAACTGTTGTCGGCCATGTGGGAGTATCCAGTGCCTTAACCACCACACCACCTGCTGTTCCCCACATTGCTCCCTATTTTTATAGTTTTTGTTGGTACTCCAAATTTCTATTAAGTATCTTCTAACTCTTGTTTTCTTCATCTCTAGCAACTGAGTTAAAAGGGTTAAAATAAAATTTTGCTTAGTTTTATTTTTTCTTTCTCTCTTACTTAGGAAAGTCATATCCCCAAACTCATTACACCTGCAGAGAAAGGAAGAGATTTAGAGGCACGGCTCATAGATGCTTATATTATCCAATGTCAGGCTGAAGCTCAAGAAGGTATCCTATATACTGTTAAAAATTTTTTAAGAATTATTTTATCTTCCTTCCTTTCTTCCTCTCTTCCTTCCTTCCTTATTTTAATTCCACCAGAAAGACACAGAGAGAGAGAGAGTGAAAAAAAGACAGTGAGAAAGAGAGAGGGAAAGTAGAACTACCAAGTCTAGGACTTGAACCAAGGTCAGCCATGAGGGAGTTCAGCACCCCTAACCACCACCCTACCTGCCAGTGCCCAATTTTTTTTTTTAAAGAAAGTCTTCATTGGCATTTCTCATTTTAAAGTTAGAATTAGCTGGAATTGGGTTTCAGGTTTCAAGAAATGTATACTGAGGAATAATTTTATCTTTAGCATTTATTTCATTCATTCTTAACAGAAAAGGTCCTTACAGTTAATGACTCTTTCAAAGAGAATTTTGATTTCATGCCATTTCTGACAACATAGAATTAATTTTTAAAAATCTTTACTAGATAGTATTGAGTACTCACTACAGAGAGAGACAGAGAGAAAGTGAGAAGGGGGTGGCCAAGCCACAATTCCTTCTGTTTCTCCTTTTGGGGTGTTGGGCATGCACTCACACATACCTGCTGTGTTTTTCAAGTTGCTAAGTCTAGGACTTGAACCATGCAGTCAGTCCTATGGGATCCAGCCACCTTAATCACCACTCCACTGACTGACCCCAAAATTAATTTTTTAACTCATTGTTTTCCTCTCTGTGTTCTCATTCTTTTTCCTCTTCCATTGTTTTCTCACCTTGAAGTTTTCACTTTTCAACACCAGGAAATAATGGAAAGTATGTGAAAACAATAAAGAAACTTCATAGACTTTTAAAATTGATTTCAAATTCCAGTGTTTTCTTTTTTCTTTTTTGAAGAGGTTTTTCTCTATAGGGCGCATGCACTGGCCAGAAAGAGACTGAGAGACAGAAAGTGAGAAATTACCCCCCAGGGGGGATGGCCACACTGTAATCCCTTCTCCTCTTTGGGATCTTGGGCATGCACGCATATGCACTCAGCATGAGTTTAAGCCACTGGGTCCAGGACTCGAACCTCATTCGACTACATGAGAGTCCAACAGCATAATCATTACTCCATCTGCTGTCCCTAAACTCCAGTGTTCTTAAAGTATTTCCTACTATGTTGTGTTATTCGATAGTAGTAATTTTCTGTGGTTAACTTTGTAATTGGCTAATGATTTATTTAAGCACAATTTATCAGAATCAACAAGCTCTGTGTTTTATTAGTTCATGTTTTGATTTTCCAAATCTTTTTATCTTAAAATTTTTAACACCATGGCACAGGCTGCGTGGTGGTTAAGATCCTATAAGGTTGACTGCACAGTTCAGGTCCCAGACCCAGCAGCTTGGAAAACATGCCCATTTGTGTGTGTGTGTGTTTCTGTCTGTCTGTCTCTCTCCCCAAAATCCTGAGAGGAGAATGGAGCTAAAGGGATTGTGGTGTGGCCATCCCCCTGGAAGAAGCTTTCTCACTTCCTTCTCTCTCTCTGTCTCTTTCCAACAAGTACACATGCCCTATAGGAAATTTTTTTAAAAATTTTAACAAGCTATATGAAACTCTCTCCAATTTTGTTAGTGTTTTGCTAATATAATTGAATGTAAGGTGAATGAAAGGAAATGTAACCATATGTCCAATTTATCTTGTTTTCATTATAGTAACAATTGCTCGAGCAATTGAATTAAAACATGCTCCTGGACTGATTGCTGCACTGGCGTATGAAACAGCTAATTTCTACCAGAAAGCTGGTAAGTTTATAATTCTGTTATATTTTTAGTTCTTAGATTTTTCAGATTTATTTGCTCTTAGTTTAACAGAGAACAAAACAAAAAAGGTTCTCAGATTGTTTTATTATTTATTTAAAATGAAAAAAAGAAGGAATTAAAGCTGTTCACAGCTAATATGCTGCATAACATATAAGGGAAAGTACAATGCTGTACTTCATTAAATTTCTTTTTTTTTCCCCCCATTTATTTTAAGTTTTTGTCATAGGGCATGTGTGCTCACCAGAGACAGAGAGATAAAGACAAATGAAATGTGAGAAATCACCCTCCAGGGTGGGTGCCATGGCACAATCCCTTCTCCTCCATTACTCTCCAGGATTTGGGTCACACACACACACACACACACACACACACACACACACCCAGCATGATTTTCCAGCCGCCAGGTCTGGAACTCAGATTGCATTCAGCCATGGGAATCCAGTACTTTCACCATGCCACCTTTCTGGTCTCTCATGTTATACTTTTTAGCCATATATAGTGATACAACTTTTTTGCTTTTAATTTTTTTGTGGGGAGAGAGGAATGGGGAGATTTGATAATAACCTTATAGTTATTATTTATATCTAGACAAGAAATTGAATTCCAGAGTCAACGTGACCAGCCCATAATTTGCATGTGTGTATATGTGTATGGGTTTTTTTTTTTGGAGAGGTTTTTGCTATAGGGTGCGTGTGCTCGCCAGACAGACAGAGACAGAGAGACAAAAAGCGAGAAATCACCCCCCAGAGGGGATGGCCACGCTGCAATCCCTTCTCCTCCATTCTCCTCTCGAGATCTTGGGCACGCACACACACGCGCCTGGCATGAGTTTAAGCCACTGGGTCCGGGACTCGAACTGTGGTCGACTGTGTGGGAGTCCAGCGACATAGCCATTACGTTAACTGCTGGTCCCTGTGTGTATGTTTTTTAATGCCAGAGTGTGCATGTGTGCACATGAGAGCAGTGGAAGGAAAGAGAAAACAGAAGCCCTCCCCCGTTCCTAATTGAACTGCTAGCAGGTGGAAGGTTAAGACTAAAACTTAGTTCTCCTGATTAGTGTATTGTTTTTAAAATTCACTTATTTAGGTGCATATGTTTCTATTTACGGAAGTGTTTTAGTCCATTTTTCTGTCACAAATAACTAAATACCTGAAACTGGGTGGTTTATAAGAATAGAAATTTTATTTAACTTACAGTTTCAGACGTCCACATTCTTGTTGGTGGGGACTACAGAGTCTCAGGGCAGCACATAGCATCTTACAGCAGGATAGAAAACTTATGTCTGTCTCATTTCCTTTCCTTATAAACCCACTAGGATTCAACCCTAATGGCCTTAATCATGATCACCTCCCAGAAACTCCCCCTTTAATCCCATAGTTAAAAGTTTTTATCCTGTTAATCCTGTGACAACCAAATTTCAGCTCATGAATTTTAGGGAACCATATTCAAACTACAGTAGGTGGTTATTATTTTAGTTGCTTAGTAGAGATAAATAGAATGTCTGGTGGAGGGAGACAAACATAACCAAATTATTATATGAGAAGAGATGCTACAGCAGTGAAATAACACAAACAACCTAGGCATGCTAGAGAAGGCTTTCTAGAAGGTGGTGCTTTAGCCTTATTTTGAAATCTAAATAGAAGTTTTAAATTTCCTTGGAAGCTTTAGAGTATGAAATTTAGTACGTTCTGGGGCTGTCACAGTTGTTCTTAGCTAAACCAAGGCTGAGTGATAGGAGATGAGGTTTGAGAAAGTATACATGTTAGAGCTAAGGAATTGGTTTGTGAGCCCAAGAAGTTTGGCCTGTATTCTGTAGATATTTGGCATCCATTAGATATAAAGCAAGTCTAGCTTGGTTGGATTTGAATATAAGAAAGGTCCCTGTAGTTACAATGTAAGAGATGGTCTTGCTTTGTGAAGGAGTGGTAGCAGGCCGACTCTTCAACACTACAGAAGAAACTGTTTGTGCAGGCAAGCATCAGACTTTAACCCGTCAAATATTTCTCTGCCTCTTTCCCTCACTTTCATTTTTTGTACTCCACTTTCCCTTTCTTGCACATAAATGTTACCCTGCCACGTGACTATCTGGAGTTCCTTGGAAACCATTCTGGGTACTGCTTGAAATGAATCATTTTTGCTCAGTTAAGGTCTACTAAATTAAAAAAAAAAAGGAAGAAAGTCTTACCATGTATTGAGGAAATAATGAAAATTTTAACCAAGATATAAGGAGAAGAATGGGAAGGAAGAAGTAAATTTGAGACACCTTTGGGAGAAGGTTATGTGAATGAGGAAGTGTGTGTGTTACACAGTATTGATTGATGAAGAGAGCAGATGAAACGAGAGTACCTTCTGTGTTTCTCACTTGGGTACTTAGACTACTCTTTGCATTGCTGTATTACATTTTTAAAGTACAAAATAATACAGTGTTTACTTGTAAGTTCTGGGTCATATCTATTTTATCATTATACTAACCACCAAATCAAAAGTTACCATGGTATTTAACCAGTTTTATTATGTAGCTTAAAATGTAGCTATGGGAAAATACATCACTTTTAGGGCATTTGGGGATTTTTTTTGTCCCTAGTAAATACTTGAGTTTTAGACTTGAATGGCATTCTGCTTTTAGGAGCAGATCACATGAGCTGAAAGCCTTCTAGTGAATGAGGGTGAAATTATATTTTGCTTTTTAAAATGTAACTTTAGATCATACTTTATCCAGTTTGGAGCCTGCTTATTCTGCTAAATGGAGAAAATATCTTCACTTGAAAATGTGTTTCTACACAGCTTACGTAAGTATTTGTAACCCTAGAAACAATGAAAATTACTGTCTTTCCAGCCCCTTGAGTACTAGGTCATTCATAAGCCTCCTCATTAGCATTTGATAAATAATAGACCACTCTCAGTAAATGTTCACTGACAGTCATTGCAGCCATTGTGAACTAAACAAAAGAGCAATGGAAAGAGATGATGGAGAATTGTAGAACTGGGTTATAGTGATGCTATTTAGTTCAAAGCCCACTTTCAGGCTTGAACCTTCTGCATACGCTATGAGCATTCTCTCAGTCGTTTCATCCTGTCCATGGAGAGAGATACTCACTGACTCTGGTCTCAAGGCATTCTACACGATATATCTGGTAAAGAACTATCACAAAGCACTGTTATGGAAGTTACTTATCAGTTTATTATATCTACTAACCTTAATTTGTTAATTAGAATATCATGTTAGAGATATAATAATAATAAACTTTCTTCAGGTCTAAGTAAATACTCTTACTTCTTAGACTTTATCATTTGTTTTCAAAGGTACCGTGTTCAGTCTCTGCACTGATGTAGCCATTTACAGACTAAACTTTCAGGATGATACATTTCTCTTAGAACCTCTTTGGTCCTTAACCTCAAAACAGTTCCTCCCTCTTCCTCTGCATGAACACAATTTCCTCCTTTATCTACTATGTCCTCATTTTAAAAACAAATTTGAGCAGATAACTCTTGCTCTCAGAGCATGGTTACAAGGCTATTTTCACTCAAAACTTGACATTTTTCCACCTTTTATGTGAACAGAGTGAGGGAATCGCTTTACTCAAGTAAACTTGACACTTCAAACAGTGATAAAGGCATTTATTTATCTGACACATATAAAGCAATAACAGTGGAAAGCCTCATGTGAGGAGAGAATGAATTAAAATGTGTTTCCTTTATCAGGCTTACTGTTATCATGGTCAGACTTTGTTGGCTAGTGATAAATGTGGTGAAGCAATCAGGTCTCTTCAAGAAGCAGAAAAATGTAAGTAATTTGCCAAAATAGTAACTCCCCTTTTGGAAACAAATGTTTTACCGTCAGAGGGAATAAATAGGTGAATATGGGGATTCTGCCTATGTTCCGGGAATGGATGAAATAATTGGAGGAAAGAAAAAAAGTTTTAAAAACCTAAATTACAGAGATAGCCACCTTCCACTCTGTGTTATTTATATTGCTCTTATACTAAGTAAGGAGCAATAAAAATCTGTATCTGCTTTAAAACTTTTTAGGGTATTACAAATAAGACATTATTAAGCATAATCGAACAATTTTGTATCCCCTACACGTGCAGTTTATACTAAGGCAGAAGCACTATGCAAAGACTATGGAGAAACCAAAGGACCTGGACCGACAGTGAAACCTTCAGGGCATTTGTTCTTCAGGAAACTTGGAAACCTGGTGAAGAACACTCTAGAAAAATGTCAGAGAGAAAATGGGTTTATGTGAGTACAGCTTAATACTATTTTAGTAATATTAGTACGTTTTATCATTATCATGTTAAGATATTAATATTTTTGTAATAACAGTTTTTGTTCATCTCTGTTGTCAAAGATTTCATGTTAAAATGCACTTAAGTTTAGCATTTTCTCTTTAAATTGGTGATAAAGAGTTGTATACAACCTAACTTAGTTTTACTTATGATAGGTACATATAGAAGATTTAAAGTTTAAACATCCATGACCCACTTTATCAGGATACTCCCATTTTGTCCTGATTTTAACTTAATTTTGTTTCCCTGCCATTCTTTCTGCCTATATTATTTGTCTTCCCAACTCCTTTGCATATTCATTTCACCCTGGTTTCAGCTACCTGTAAAGCAAGAAAATTAGTTTTCTCTCATTACTCTCTAGTCCTTTCAGCAGTATTCCATTGTTAAATCACTGTTGTTCAGACTTAGATCACCACCTATGGAGGTTGGTAGCTTCAGTCTTTTTTTTTTTTAATTTTTTTTATTTTAAGAGAGATTTTTGCTATAGGGCACATGTGCATGCTAAAGAGATAGATAGAGACACAAAAAAAACCCCAGGGGTTATAGCCACACCACAGTCCCTTCTCCTCTTGGGATTTTGGGCAGACACGCACATATGCCCAGAGCGTTTTTTTTTTTTTTTTTTTTTGGAGAGATTTTCACTATAGGGCGCGTGCGCTCGCCAGACAGACAGAGAGAGACATAGAGACAGAAAGCGAGAAATCACCCCCCAGGGGGGATGGTCACACTGCAATCCCTTCTCTTCCATTCTCCTCTTGGGATCTTGGGCACGCACGCACATGCACCCGGCATGAGTTTTAAGCCACTGGGTCCGGGACGCGAACCGCAGTCGACTACGTGGGAGTCCAGCGACATAGCCATTACGCTAACTGCTGGTTCCGCCCAGAGTGTTTTAAATTACCGGGTCTGGGACTTGAACTGTGGTCGACTACGTGGGAGCAATGTAACCATTATGCCATCTGCTGGTCCCTCCTCAGTCTTGTTCCTGCTTTTTTCTCCTTACATTCTTCACTTTATAGTCTGAGTTTGGTTATCCTGGGCTTTTCGCTTCTTTGAACATGCCTGTGCCCTCTTTAATCACTTCTTTGGAAAGAGTCACTGAAGCTCCATTTCTGGGCTAATTGCTTCTTTTTTGTGTTACTTATAGCTTTCTGCATCAGTCATAGTTTCAGTCACATAGCATGGTAATTGACAAGGTTTCTTGACTTTCTTACTGACTTAAGTAAGTAAGCTCTGAAAGTCAGAGAAATCTTATTTTATCATTAAATTGTGATCTTCTCAGCTAGGACCTCTTCCATATTATGTACTCGAATAGTCACTATGTAAGTGAATGAATTGTCACTTAAATTCCTTTTTACAGTTACTTTCAAAAAATTCCAACAGAAGCCCCACAGCTGGAACTAAAAGCAAATTATGGTCTCGTAGAGCCTGTGCCTTTTGAATTTCCTCCTACAAATGCTTACTGGACACCAGAAGCGCTGGCTGCGTTTGATCTCACCAAGAGACCCAAGGATGACTCGGTATGAGATGGAGTATTTTCCTCCTATTCACAAAAGTCTACAGAGAATTCAGAGTTAGCATTTTTTTGTTTAAATAGATACTTACGTTTGTCTTGGTGTTAATTAATTATAATGCTTAGTGCAATCATGGAACAGCCTGAAAAGACCTCTGGGCCTTAAATGTCTTCTGATTTTTCCACATAACTGACTGGGATTGTTTTCAGCACGTTATTGTCTTTGGGTAGCTTGTTAGTGCTTCCTTTAAGAAGAATATGGGAGAAAAGATTCATGGGTTTTTTTTTTTAAGAGGTTTTTGCTATAGGGCACGTGCGCTTGCCAGACAGACAGAGAGAGACAGAAAGCGAAAAATCACCCCCCAGGGGTGATGGCCACTCCACAATCCTTCTCCTCTGTTCTCCTTTCAGGATCTTGGGCACGCACTCACACGCACCCAGCATGAACCACAGTCGACTACATGGGAGTCCAGCGACATTGCCATTACACTAACGGCTGGTCCCAAAAAGATTCATGTTTATGTTCATTTTGGTTTAGCATATGTCAGGTATTTCAAGATTTGACCAAATTTCAGCATTCCTTAAGTCATAGAGGGATAAAATAAGCATGTTTATACCCATTCATATCTAAGTTTTAGATCCTCAGAAAAATAATTTTTGCATACAAAAATACATCATGACTTTTCCGATAACCCAGTACATGTAGATGTTCTAAATCTAAAGGTGAATTGAGTGGAAATATAGAGGTTTAACTACCAACAGGCTAAGGAACTGTGACAATAAGAATGGGAATTTTTTGCAGCTCTAGCTGCTTTCTTGAAATTGGGCTGTTTATATGTAATTTTCTTTTCAAACTAAAATAGTTATTCCTTTTAAAAAGCATCTTTATGTCCTAGTCAGTCTCTAAATGCCCAACGAGGGAGCCTGTTGCTATCATGAGTTTTTTCCAAACTATAAGGTTCCACTTGCATGGATTCATCACTCAGTTTCTTCCCCCACAGAGTGTGGAGGAGGAGTGCCCTTTCCTTGATGTTTACTTCCCAGTCTAGGTTTGCATCTTCACTGAAATGTAGCTTTTTAATCTTTTTTTGAGGGGAGAGGGGAGAGGTTTTTGCTATAGGGCGCATTTACTCACCAGAAAGAGAGACAGAGAGACAGAAAGCGAAAAATCACTTCCCATGGGGGATGGCCACACCGCAATACCTTCTCCTCCATTCTCCTCTCAGGATCTTAGGCACGCACGCACACGTGCCCGGTGTGAGTTTAAGCCACTAGGTCTGGGACTCAAACTGCGGTCAACTACATGGGAGTCCAGTGACATAGCCATTACTCCAACTGCTGGTCCCTCTAATCATTTCTTATAATCAGTTGACATACAGATTCTGGGGTAGTTCTGTAATCTCATTGTTATGTGGTTTAATATCACATCTTTTAAAAATTAAAAGTGGGAAAGATCTAGTGTTTATTTTCCGAATCTTGGTTTTTGTACTTACCCTGTGTTTTTTTCTCCCTAGACCAAAGCCAAACCAGAAGAAGATGTGAAACCTGTGAAAGAACCAGATATCAAACCTCAAAAGGATACTGGATGCTACATCTCCTGAAACGCTTAGAAGTGCTCTGCTGGTAGATAGGAAGAATCATGGAACTTCAGTTCATATTTCTTAAAATGATTTATCTGACACCTAGAGAATAATTATTACATTCAGAGGAATTATGCCTTCAGTTTATTTGTTCTTGATTTTTAATCCAGTGGAGATGTTTCATGCTCTGTTTCCTTGCATACCTTTTTAATCAGGACAACATTGAAAGATTTTACTGTGCCTATAATGGATGTATTTGGAGGTTGGGTTATTCCCCCTCCACCAACTGGATAGTAGCAAGTTTCAGGTTAATACACTGTAGGCCCCAGTCATGTGATTTCATTTTCTGTCTCCACAGTTCTATTTTCCTTCTTCTTTCTTAAAGCCAGAAGGATGAAAGGAATAAGTTTTTTAACAGACCGTGTTTATTTCCCTGACATTGTAGTAATTGCGACCTATGCATGTTACGTCTGAGTCATTTATCTTTCCTGGTGGGGAAAAAGTCACTCAAGATCGCAAAACCTCCATACCAAATCCCTTAGGAATATTAGAATCTGTAACTTACTCAAATGCCAGTGTTTATAGGTTTGTTGAGACCTTGAAGGACTTTTCCCTATTATAGTAATCTCGTTCTTCATTTAGTCTCCATAACCCTACAGCAATTTTTACAAGTACCTTTTCTAATGGTTTTTTTACGTAGAGGACAGAACTTTGTAATGGCTCTTAATGTTTCTATAAAAAGAAGATAGTAAGAACGGAAAATGTTTTTGAAGAAATCAAATATTGCATGGTGTAAAGAAAAAAGTTTAAACTTAAATGAGAATAGGTTGTCCTGGATTACCTGGTAACTCTCTACTTTGTTAAAGAAATAGGAAAATGCTTTTGTTACCTGATTTCAGTGTACATTGTTTTTACATGGTTTTCTAATATACATACTCTATCAGAATTGTGTTGCTTTAGGCCAAAGGCCATAGTGAAATCATAGAGAACGAACAGATACAGTAACTCGATTGTAATATTTGAAACAGTTTAGTACATACACAGATTTGAGAAATAGTGGACGCAGAGTCACATGTCTGTAGATTTAATTTTTCAGTATTCTCCTAGGGCATTAGCTAACTTTCCTATTATAAATGACAGATTGGTTCACTTAAATCATCATAATAGTGTACACTGAGAGCTTACTATGTACAAGGCATGGCGCCGACCACTTAATGAGATAAACCATTCAATTCACACAGCAACCCTTTGAGAAATAGTAAAATTTACATAAGGTTTGGAGTAGGAATATAGATTTCATTATGAAGATTAGGTTTACCTATCTGAATCAGTATTGCATTCAAATAAAAGATGAGTTAAACGGTATATTAGGGCATATACTCCTTTGAAGAAACTACATAGAATTTTTGAGGTGTTTCTGTTAATATGTGAAAATGCTAATTACTGCTTATAGTATAACCTTTACTATTTGAAGCAGCGGTTTCCAAAATCGGTAAGTTAATAACAGACACTTAATTTTATTCTGGCATCTAAGAAAAAATACTTTATTAAATTTCACTGTCTTTAGTGTGACTCTTAGTACAAAATTACTCATCCGTTTGCTGTATGCCATTTTCTGACAAAACTTTAAAGAGTGCTTGATGCCAGCACTTGTATTCTTTGCCTGTGGGACCGATTTATCTTAGGTACTAGTACTGCTAACCTTGTAACTAAATTTACACATCGACTTTTATGTGGATTATACTACCGTGTATGAAACGGAAACGTGTAATGTGCTCAGTGCTTCTATAAAATGCAGTAAACGCTGGTGTTACTGTAAATTAAGGGTGGGCAGCATTGCCATGAGCAGGTAATGAATACTCGGTTGACTCTGCAGAGATGACAGTGAGTAACTGAAATATCCCAGGATATGCAGTGTTTTCCGAAATGATGTTGGAAGGTTTGGGAAATTATCAAATGTAGAGAGGTTGCATGAAGGTTAGAGAGAGCTGTAACTATGTGTTTGCAGGCATTTCATACCAGGCAGTGACAGCTAACATATTCTGCTACAGGTGTTGTTTGTATAGTGAGTTATCTTTTTATTTATGAAAATAAAATAATTTTACTGATGATTTCATTGGAATTTTTGGGCTTTTTTGTATTTTTACACTTACTTAGCTGGTAGATCATTAATACAAACTGAGCATCCCTGATCCAAAAATTTAAAATCCCAAAGGCTCCAAAATTCAAAAAAAAATGTTTTTTGAGAGAGAGATTTTCATTATAGGGCGCATGCGCTTGCCAGACAGACAGAGACATAGAGACAGAAAGCAAGAAATCACCCCCCAGGGGGGATGGCCACGCAATCCCTTCTCCTCCATTCTCCTCTCGGGATCTTGGGCACGCACGCACACGCACCCGGCCTGAGTTTTAAGCCACCAGGTCCAGGACGCGAACCGCGGTCGACTACGTGGGAGTCCAGTGACATAGCCATTACGCTAACTGCTGGTTCCCCAAAATTCAAAACTTTTTGAGGGCTGACCTATGTGATAGGTCACAGCCAAAACGCTGCCCTATAAAAAGATTGTGTAAAATTGCCATCAGGTTATATAGAATGTTCATGAAACACAAGTGAATTTTGTGTTTAGATTTGGGTCCTATCTCCAAGATAACCTCCTTTTGTATATATGCATATACTCTAAAATCTATCATTTCAGATCCTAAGTATTTTGGATTAGGGATACTCAGCCTGCACAATGCAAAATCTTAATTCTTCACAACGATGTTTTAAAATAATAGATAACGTTTGCATCAGTTGTATTCTTCATGCATTCATTAAATATCCAACACTCCTTGGCCTGTTTAAGTTCTACTTTTGTTTATTTATACCTATAGCCTCTTCATCTCCTCTAAGTGGGATTTTGATTGGCCTGCTTATATCTCATGCAGAGTGTTATGTAGTATGATGCAGTATTTGTGTAGTGGTACACTAAGCCAGAGAGCTTATTATCAATGTGCATAATCTGGAGGAAACTTTGTACCTTAAAAACCTGAGGTGGTATTTTCAGTGTTGTATAAATGTACTCAAAAATAAAACTGTATCAGAAGTATTTCTTCATCTTCCAGAGTATTCTTGCTCTGGAAAATACTGCATTTCTTATCTTTTCACATGTGTATAAATATAAGCTTGCAGTGTCACTTTGGGTTACCTTAACTTTGTGTCAAAAGAGTGTTTTTTAATAGACTTCTGATATTGCTTAAAGTTTATACTTTTAATTTGAAATGTTTTAGTAAACTTAAAAGGGATTAAAATAATCCAAATGGAAGGAAAGTTTATGAACTGTAATAGAAAATTATATTTGAGCCGTGCCTATCCAAAAGACCAGAGCTATCAGTTTCTGCCGTCCAGTGTATCTAAAGCCTGTGATACACTGAGGTAGGTGTGAGCACATAGCGCTCCTAGAGTACACTGCTCAATATGTTTGATCACCGGAATTTAAACTGTGATTCTCTAATGTGGAATTTCTCAGGTAGTTCGTCTCAAGACTATAGCCTTCTGGGTAGCTAGCTGGGCAAGACATAAAGGGGCTAGAGCTCCAAGGCTCTATGTTCAAAAAATTTTGTATATCATCCACCATGTTGTAGAAGAAGTTGGCCAATAGCCCACTGTGACAGACATGTAGATAATTGGGTACATAGTCATGAATTATTGAAAAAGAAGAAGCAAGAATTCTGCCAGATGTCCGCCAGGGGCAGCAGTGGATTGGTTACTCTCTGCTGTTGCTCCTTGCCAAACACATGTACACACACACACACACACACAGCAGGACATTAGACAAGTCATTGGTGAAGCAGGCAGTTCCCTCATGAAGTGACCTAGAAAATGGTAGTGAATACTGCTGTGAAGCTCAGCATCTGAAGAGCAGGGCTCTCCCAGATGTCTGACCTTTGTACACCCCAGGGGTCCTCGGGGAGGTGGGAGTGCGAAGGTGGACCAGCAGCAGCCTGGCAAACAGTGCAGATTAACCCTTGTGTTAACCAGTGCTGGTTCTTTACTGCATTTTAACCTGGTCCAATTTGAAATGAAAGCATTTTGTAGATAATTGAAAACTGAAAGAACTGTAGAAAATGTTAGGTATTACACCTTCTGGAGTTCAATGTCAAGAGGAAGAGCTAGTGTTATTTTCTTGATGTAGATGATGCTGTGTTTCAGTAAGGGGGGGGTTAATGAAAATGATTACTGATACAATGAGAAAAATAATAAATGAAAGATACTCATATTTTAATGCAGCATTTCTTAACCTTGTGGGTTTATTAGAGTTTATGTCTAAAAAAGAGCAAAAGAGGATTCTAACACTGTCCTGATGCCATGATCCACCTCCCACCTCAGCCGGCCCTGAACTGTGGGCACACGCAGGCCTGTCTACTCAGGTCTCTAGACTTGAACTTCCCATGTGGGTCAGTCTCGCAGAGTGTCACATTTCTGCTGTGCCACCTTCAGCCCCTGAAGGACAGTCATTTTAAAAGCAGGAAGTAAGGACAGTTACGAATCTGTTCTCTCTCCTTTGATTTTTTTGAATTGATTATATAGTATCTTTCCCCCATTTATTAAAATGATAATGCTTCATTTATTAAATACTAAGCTCCAGCTGCATCGGGGACAGAAGATACATCAGTGAACAAATGTAAAAACCCCTCCCCTTCTGCTGAGAGGCAAGGCAAGAAGGGACGGAAAGGGGAGCTGTTCAATGTCAGTAAATGCTAAGGAGAGAAGGGAAAAGGAGGTCGAATGTGGAGTTGGTGGAGGCTGGTGATGAGGGGAATGGAAGTTGCCTTGGAAGAGGAACTCAGGGTAGGTTCAGTTTGAATTAAAGGCCTGAAGAAAGCAAAGCAAAGTCTGAGGGGAGAAAGAATGGTGGTGAGAGCAGCCAGCAGGAGGGTCCCTGCGGGGAGAGAGTGCTTTGTGGTTAAGGAAGACCAGAAGGCAGCCACTGTTGGAGCGATGTCCGTGGGCAGAGGAGCACAAGTCAAGGTCAGAGAGCCCCAGAGAGAGCCCCAGCCATGTAAGCCACTGGAAGGACGCTTTTACTCTGGGTGAGTGGGAAACAGACTGGAGAGTTTGAAAGCAGGAGACTGACATGATCTGACTTATAATTGACCAATCGTGGCTTTTGGGGTATAGACTGTGGGGGACAATTAGGAAGCTGCTGCAATAATCTATGTGAGAGCTGATGGTTGAGCTTTAGGTAGTGGCAGGGAGTAGTGAGAAGTATTGGGATTCCAGAAATACCTGAGCAGTTTTCCTGACAGACTGCCCTTGCGGGAAAACTGCCAGGAGATGTGTGGTGTGAGTGTGTGTGTGCTGGGGGTCGGGGGTGTCCTTTGCTCACTGAAGGCAGGAGCCAAGATTTAGACACAGTAGATTTGAAATGTCTATTCAACATTCAAAAGGACATGTCAAGTAGGCAGTTGACTCTATGAATCTGAGATTCAGGGGACATGTCTGATTTGGAGAATATGGGTGTTGGACTCTTCTGTATGTTGATAGTGTTTAAAGCCCCAGAGTCAAAGGAGATGTCAAGGGAGTGGAGAGAATAGAGAAGAATGCTGGCTCCATTGAGGCAGCTGGATCCCCACATGGCCAACTGCATGGTTTGAGCCCTAGACCTCAGGGCTTGAGAAATATTCTAGGCACATGTGTGTGCTTGCTAAAATCCCTAAAGGAGGGACCAGCAGTTGGTGTAATGGCTACGTCACTGGACCCCCATGTAGTCGACCATGGTTTGAGTCCCGGACCTCGTAGGTTAAACTCAGGTGAACCATGTGTGAGTGCCTGCCCAAGGTCCCAAGAGGACAATGGAGGAGAAGGAATTGCAGCGTGGCCATCCACCCTGGGGAGTGATTTCTTGCTTTCTGTCTGTCTCTTTCTGGTGAGCACATGCACCCTATAGCAAAAACCTCTCAAAAAAAAAAAAAAAAAATCCCTAAAGGAGAGTGAGATGGGATTACAATGTGATCATTCTCAAGAGGTGTTAGGGATGCTCTCTCCTCTCTCTCTCTGTCTCTCTGGCTAGTGCGTGCACTCTCTAGCACGTGAACACACACACACACACATAACACACACACACACAGAAGCAGTCTAATCACTGAGCTCCAAGACACCCCAAGGCTGAAAGGGCACTGAAGTTATATGATCTGCTAATTAACACATACCTAGGTTTTATCCTTAACAACCTAGTTTTGGAGTTTTTAAGAAGTAAAGGGTAAGGCCGCCCCTCAGAACAGTGGTTCAGCATCTTGCATTGGGATCCTACATAGCTGACACCATTTTAACCCCAGCCCTATTGTCTTGAAAAACATGCTAGACACATGCGTGTGAGTGCCCCAAATCCTGAGGGGATGGAGAAGTGGCAGAAAAAAAAAAAAAACATTGAAGTGTGACAATGTTCCATTGAGGGGGGGTTCTCTCTCTGGTGAGTGCATGCACACTCTAGCAATTAAAAAAAAATAAGTAAATGAATAAGAGGTAAAGGTGGTCTTAAGAATTAAACTGAGGTTAAAAAAAACTTGGGAGTATTTGGTCCTCTGAAGTCACTTACAAACATGCATGAATTGGTACTTGCTGTGACGTCGACAATGTTCTGAAGGTTTTTGCAAATAGAACTAAGTAGATTCCAAACTGTTCAGTATTGAGTCTCTCTGTACGACAGGTACTGTAATTACAAAGATGAATCTTGCACGGTATATTCTGAAATGCCCATTAGGTGGCAGACAAACATTCACTAAACCTACTGTGAGCTCCATTCTTCTCTCCCAGCCTCCCTAGGAGCCCTGTGAATTAGAGGTGTATGTCTATTCAATACACAACACTGTTATCACGAAGAACAGAGACTAGTATTTTCTTCAGAGCCAACAGATATCATCAGTCTGTAATATAATAGGGGTGAGCCAGACGTGAGGGAATAAGGGGTGCTTGTGTCTGCATCTTTCGTTTTGTTTGTAGGTGTATGCATTTGGATGGGCGTAAGAGGAGTAAATGGACGATAATGAGGCTATTAGGCCTTATTTTTAAACTTTTTTTTTTTTTGAGAGATTTTCACTGTAGGGCGCGTGCGCTCGCCAGACAGACAGAGAGAGACATAGAGACAGAAAGCGAGAAATCACCCCCCAGGGGGGATGGTCACGCCGCAATCCCTTCTCCTCCATTCTCCTCTCGGGATCTTGGGCACGCACGCACACGCGCCCCGGCGTGAGTTTTAAGCCACCGGGTCCGGGACACGAACCGCGGTCGACTGCGTGGGAGTCCAGCGACATAGCCATTACGCTAACTGCTGGTTCCCATGAGGCTATTAGGCCTTAATTTTAAACTTTTGATATTTCAGTATTTTAGGTTGGGGTGGAGGAGAGCTCAGAAAGTAGAAAGCTAGAAATCTTCTTGGTAAAAATAGACAAGGTGAATGGAACTAGCCTGAGTTTTGAGCTTTGTGTAATACATCAAATGATGAAATTGCAAATCTCTGTTTCAATGTAAAAGGTACTTCTTTTCTCATTCTTAGGATGCAGGTTCTCAAGCTTGACTGTACACTGGGATCACCTGAGCAGCTTCAAACAACGCTGATGCTTGCCGCCGCCATAGTGCAGTGGTTAAGGGAGCCAGACCCCACATGGCCACCTGACCCCAGAGACTTGAAAGACACACCAGGCACATGTGCCCAGTGGCCCAAAATCCTGAGGGGAAAGAGAAATGGAGGAAAAAGGATTGCACATCCATTGGAATGTTCTCTTTCTTTCTCTGACAAGTACACATGCATTCTGGCAATTAAAAAAATAAAATACTCGGGGCTGGCAGGTGGAGTGGCGGTTAAGGGCGCTTCCACATGGCCAACTGTGGTTCAAGTCCTGGACCTGGCAGCTTGCTTTCTCACTTTCTCTCTCTCTCTCTTACACTGTCCCTCTCTGGTCAAATTAAAATAAATAAATAAATAAAGTTAAATAAAATAATTCTTAAAAAAAAAACCAAAATACTGACATCTGTGTTTCACCCCCAGAGATTATGATTTAAGTGATCAGGGTACAGCCTGTCTTTGGAATTTTTATGAAGATTTTCAGAGGCCAGCTGGTAGCATGGTGATTAGGGGTACTGGACTCTTACATGGATGATTACAGTTCAAGTCCTGGACCTGGCAGCTTGCGTTCTTATATTTTCTCTCTCTGTGTCCCTCTGTCCCTATCTGGTCAAATTGAAATAAATAAATAAATAAAGCTAAATTAATGAATTCTTTTTTTAAAAAATGAAAAAAAATCTTCAAATGATTCTAGTATAAATATACATTTGAGAGCTACCAAGTTTAATGCTGAATACATTCTGTAAATACACAGACCTGCCCACAACTCAAACACATTCCTCCCAGTAAGACGCACACAAGAGAACACTTCCACGTCAGCATTTTCAATGGCTCTGTTTGGTCTCAGCCTAGTTTTAGTCATTTATTGTCTATCGAACAACTTCTAGTTATAGACTGTACTACTTTCAACACCAAACACAACTACTTAACGCAATGAAAGAAAATACAGAGGAGTTAGGTGAGTCTTTTTTTAAAAAATATTTTCATTTGCTTTTTATGGTTACTGTAGAATGTGTTTTATTTCTAATGGCTCTGATAATATTTATAATAGTATTAGGCTTAGCATATTGTTGGTCTTAAATATCTCATTAAAACAGGTTTCTTTTTTTCACTCTTCTTTGGTATCAAGAACTAAATGGTAGCACTTCTTCCTGTCTCTTACTAAGGCTGTTCTGGGATACATTGGCACTAATTAGGGAAAACCATGTGTATTGTTCAAGTGTCCTCAGAGGCCCCTGAGTGGAGCAGGGGCCGTGGATGCCAAATGTAACTCTCAACGGGCCTTTTGTAACTCTGACCTTTGACAACAGCGTTAACGTATGTTGTATCAGTAAGAATTAGTGATTTTTTTTTTAAGAATTAGTGATTTGTTCACATATACAGAAATGTATGTTAACATGTATTTTAAGTTTACATGTATGTGTGTATTCAATCATGTTTGTATTGCTTATTAAATATTTTTAAAAATTCAATCTGTCAGTCTTAATTGTAATAGTAGGCTGGTCACTAATTTACATTTATTATGTTTACAGATTTATTTGGAATTTTTGCTAATATTTTCTTCAGCATTCGTTCTATTGATGATGCTTTTCCGTTGCTCCTTTTTCCTCCTCCTCCTTGCCTTTGATCAGTTGTTTCTTTTCTTTACTTCTTCTACTGCATTTAAGTTGTACTTTCTAATTCCATTGTTTTTCTGGTTACCTTTAAATTGTTTATATGTACACTTAGCAACCTATCTTACCTAATCTGTTACAAAACAATGCTTACAAAAGGTCAAATCTAATATATAATTATCCTTTTTCTTTGTACTTTCTCCATGAAAATAGTATTTTGTTCTTTATTAAAATTGTTGGAGGGTGCATGTGCTAGCCAGAGGGAGAGAGAAAGCACCCCTCAATTAGGGAATGGTCATGCCTCAATCCCTTCTCCTCCATTTCTCCCATCTGTCAGGATTTTGAGACACGCCTGGAGTGTTTTCAAGCCCCTGGGTCTGGGACCAGTCTGCACCGTAGGATCCAGTCACCTTAGACACCATACTGGGGCTGCCCTGGATATCCTTACAATGCACAATTCTTAACTCCTGTGCTACGGGACTGGCCCCCAAAGAGAGTTTTTAATAGTCAGTACTTCTTAAGATTTGTCATCCTGTTCACTAATGTACTCACTTCCGTTTCTTGCTTCTTACACTTACCTCTGGTTCAGTTCTCTTCTTATTGATGTACAAGCTTCTATTATTCATCTTTCAGTGAAAAGGCAGGAATAGTAAACTCTCAGTTCTTATAGGTCTAAATATATCGTTTTACTCTATCTTGGTAATTGTTTAGCTGGGGATTCTATTCTTTTTGTCTGAGGCCAGAGGGTGGCACAGTGGTCATGCAGCTGGACCCTCATGGGAAAGGTCTTGGGACACAAACCCAGGAGCCAAGTACATACATGTGCATGCTTGCAGCCTGGGCCAGCTGAAACTGGCTATGGATCATCGGGTGAAGACGCTATCTCTCTATCTCTCTATCTCTTTATCTCACTCTTTCATGAAAATAAATAAAATTGAAAACAATATATTATTTTTTAATCAGCCAGTCAGTTGGTATGGTGGTTAAGGTAGCTGGACCCCCCAATGGCCAACTGCATGGTCTGAGTCTCAGACCAGTGGCTTCAAAATCATACTGGGTATGTGCATGCATGCCCAAAATCCTGAGAGGAGAATGGAGGAAAAGAGATCGCAGTGTGGCCATCCCCCTTGGGGGGATTTCTCACTTTCCCTCTTTGTCTCTCCTGGTGACCCATGCACCCTATGCCAAAAACCGCAATCTTATACGCTATATCATTCTATGTTGTTATTTTATTGATGAAGAAACCAAGGCATAAGGATATTAAGTAATAGAATTTTAAATCTAGGCAGTCTAGCTCCAAAGCTTTTAACTTTATTAAGATGTCATTTAAATACAGTAAAGTTATCACTTTGGTTCATGTATACAAATAACCACTATCGCATATCTATTTAGAACATTTCCATCTCTCCAAAAAGTTCTCTTTTATTCTTTTTTAGTTAATCTATTCCCCTACCCTCCAGCAAACTCTGGCCTATTTTCTACTAGAGGTACCATAAATGTTCCTTTTATAAAAGTTTACATAAATGAAATCATATACTATGCCGTGTCTGGCTCCTTTCATTTATCATATTGCTTTTGAGAGTCACTCATGGTGTTACATTTATTGTCTATTACTTTTTGTTGCTGAGCATTATTCTACTCAGTAGATAGATATACCACCTTTTGTGTATTCATTCACCAGTTAATGGACATTTGAATTGCTTCAAGTTTGGGACTCTCACAAAGCTATTATGAGCATTCACATAGAAATAGTTAGGGAGACATACGTTTTCATTTCCCTTGAGTAAATATCTAGGAATGGGATTATAACATTACTTGGTAAGTGTTTGTGTAACTTCAGATAATACCCAACTGTTTTCCAAAGTGGCTGTTCCATTTTGCATTTTCACTAACAGTGTATGACTGCGTTAATTGCTTTACGCATTTCGGTATTGTACTTTTTTTTTTTTAATTTTAGCCCTTCTAGTGGATACATTATGATATCTCATTATATTTTCGATTTCCTCATGACTAATAACATTGAATATCTTTTCATGTATTTATTTGCTGTATGTAAGTCTTCTTTGAAAACATTTCTATTTGTCTTTTGCCCCTATTTTAATTAAATTGTTTTTTTTTTTTTAACTTGTTAAATTGTAGTAGTTCTATGTATTAGATTGTTGGGAAAGTTATAATGTATTTCTATGCAAAAATGCGTCATGACTTTCCCAACAACCCAATATAACCTGAAAATAAGTCTTTTATTGTATATATACTCTGCAGATATTCTCTCCTGTCTGTGCTAAGTCTGTTCTCTCACTTATTCTCTATATACCCTTTCAATATTTACTGAGGGAATTGGAAACTTCTCTAGGATAATAGCCCCTTTCTATCAGCAGTGGTGGGCTTTGCAGTTAATAAAGGACAAGAAACTCCCAACGAAATTTTTGTTTGAAGACCCAAAGTTTACATTTTCACTGCTAATTGAATCTTCATTTTGGTTTAGAACTGAACAATCTTTTCTTGGATTTGAAGAATTGAACTCACAGCTGCGATTACCTTGGGACACTGTCTTTGCCATCCCTGGAAATAAGTAGATACCTCTCAGCCGTCTCAACTGCCCAGGGGAATTTGCCTTAAGACTGCCTGTTTTAAATTTACTAGTTGCTTTGTTTCCTTATGGAGAAAGACAGTTTCCAGTCAGATCTAGGAAAGAAACTTCCAAAAAGACTACTCCCAAAAGGATCATCCATTTTGTTGATGGAGATATCATGGAAGAATATAGCACAGAGGAGGAGGAAGAAAAAGAGGAACAGAGTACGAATTCAACACTCGAGTCTGTAAGCGTAAAATATCACTATTGGTGAACATGAGCTGAATAAATGAGCGACTGAGCTGGCCAAAGCTATTAGAACATACCACTTTAAGCTAAGTCTTTGTTCTTTTGCTTGTTTTCTAGATCCATGAATAGGCAACTTGCAATTTACTCTTTATTTTTGCTAGAAGGCATGTGTGCTCCCTGGAGAGAGAGAGAAAGTGAGAAAGCAACCCTCCCATAGGGAATGGTTACACTGCAATTGCTTCTATTCCATCTCTCCCTCTTATTGGGATTTTGGGCATGCATGCACACATGCCTGGCATGTTTTTCAAGCTGCTGGGTCCAGAACTCAAACCTGGCAGTCGACCATGTGGGATCGATTCACTTTAACTGATAGGTCACTGACTGGCCCAGCAACTTATAATTTCAAGAATCTTCATTTTCTCATCTATGAGAGAGAAAATTGAACGTATTATAAAGCATTTTGAAATCTCTACATAAAAGACTGCAGTCACCACTCCTTTTTATTAATTAATCTACCTTGATTTCTCTCTTTTTTTTTTTTTTTAGTCTAAACTATCATGGGGGTCCTACCTGTGGTTTTGGGCAGGACGAATAGCAAGTACCTCACTTTCTAGTAAGTACTACTGATATTGTTATTTTTTTCTTTCCTGAAAATATATATTGATAAACCTTCAGAGTTAGGCAATTTAATCCACTCCATGACATTCTGAAGAGGTGATGATTTATTCACTTTGAAGTCTATGTTTTAACTTTCCTAAAGGCATAGTTTCACATCTTCAGGCTGGTTCTTACATCTTTTGTCATCTCTTGTTGATAAATTCTTATCTTGGTCCAAATTTTGTTGTCCTTTAAGGTTTTTCCCATTGACCCTACTTGTCTTTCTTAGAACCATGCAGAGCCAGTCTAGATTCCTCTTTCATAGGACAGAGTTTCAAATATTTGAAGACAACAGAATCCTCCCTGAGTTGACTCTTCACTTAAGTAAACTTCCAAGTTGTCAAAACTATTATTGTCATATGATACATTCTAAATTCCCCAGTGTAATCATTCTACCATAAACGGAGAATTTGTTGACCCCCTCCAGGGATATACCAAGTGGTCTACCTGGCTAATTACAACAGATGAAGTGCTAAATCTTTGCTGATGTTTCACAATTTTCTTTAGAATACAATTGGCAATATATAATTCATCATTTCTTTCTCTTTTTTCATTTTTTATTTCATTTTCTTTTATACATTCAATTGCATTATTTAGCTTACAAAGTGAATATTTCAACAGGTGAACATTTCTCCCTAGTCCAGTTGATAAAACTATAAAATATCTTGGTACCAGCAGTTAGCATAATGGCTAAGTCGCTGGACTCCCACGTAGTCGACCATGGTTCGCGTCCTGAACCCAGTGGCTTAAAACTCATGCCAGGCACATGTGTGTGCGTGCCCAAGATCCCGAGAGGAGACTGGAGGAGAAGGGATTGCGGCGTGGCCATCCCCCCAGGGAGTGGGTGATTTCTCGCTTTCTGTCTCTCTGTCTGTCTCTGTCTGTCTGGCAAGCACATGCGCCCTATAGCAAAAACCTCTTCAAAAAAAAAAAAAAAAAAACTATAAAATTTTGTCGGCGTCCGCCCCAGGGCTTGGCACTATTATGGAAGAAGCAGAAAAGATGAGACAAAAAGATAGAGTGGAAATGGACACAGGCAGCCTGAGCCTAGGTAGCCCAAGCAACCTGTGCCGCCCAGATGAACTGGATGTCTTTATTTATAGTACAAGGAGACATTACACATGTAATGTTCATGACACTTCATGGACAAGTTGCCAGGTTACAGACAATGAGCAGCAGTTAACAAATCTATAAGGGATTAGTCATACCCAGGGCAAGGTGTATCCCTTGGTGGTAATCCTATCTAGAGTAAATCTCATCTTCCTTTCTAATGCAGAGAACTAGCTGTTAGGTGTGGGGAAGGAGCTAAAGAACTTCTCCATAAGGAGTGCACCACCACACCCAGAGTAGGCTAAAGAACCTTTCAGATGCAGAGCAGGGATTGGACTTTACTAATTGGGGTCAA
>NW_006207959.1:2165737-2221148 GCF_000334495.1 Tupaia belangeri chinensis
TTTACTAGTATTTTGTTGAGAATCTTTGCGTCTATATTCATCAGAGATATTGGTCTATAGTTTTCCTTCCTTGTTCTGTCATTATCTGTTTTAAAGATAAGTGCGATAGAGGCTTCATAGAATGAATTAGGGAGAGATTCACCCTTTTGGATCTTTAGAAATAACTTGAGCAAAATGGGGATTAACTCTTCTTTGAAAGTTTTGTAGAATTCAGAGGTGAAGCCATCAGGGTCAGGGCTTTTCTTTGTTGGGAGGTTGTTTATTACTGATTCAATCTCCTGGCTTGTTATGGGCCTATTCAGACTTTCTATATACTCCTGGCTCAATCTTGGTAGATTATATGTGTCCAGGAATTTGTCTATCTCATCCAGATTGTCTTGTTTCTTGGCATATAGATGTTCATAGTATCCTCTAATAATGTTTTGTATTTCTACTATGTCCATTGTGATTTTGCCTGCTTCGTTGCAGATGTGATTCACCTGGTTCCTTTCTCTCTTCTTAGTAAGTCTCGCTAGTGGTGTATCAATTTTGTTTATCTTTTCAAAGAACCAGCTTTTACTTACATTTATTTTCTGTATAGTTCATTTATTTTCTATTTCATTTATTTCTGCTCAGATCTTTATTATTTCCTTTCTCCTGGAGTTTTTTGGATCTTTTTGCTGTTGCTTTCCAATTCTCTGAGGCATGACGTTAGGTGATCTATTTGCCTTCTTTCCGTTTTCCTCTTATACACACTAATTGCTATGAACGTCCTTCTTATGACTGCTTTAGCAGTGTCCCAAAGATTATGGAAACTCGTGTCCTCATTGTCATTGGCTTCCATGAATCTTTTGATTTCAGTTTTTATTTCTTCAGTAGTTGTGGAGTCATTCAGGAGTACATTATTTAGTTTCCATGTATTTGGGCATTTTTTTAGATTTCTCTTGAAATTAAACTCAAGTTTAATTCCATCATGGTCAGAGAAGATGCTGGATATAGTTTCTATGCCTTTGAATCTGTAGAGGCTTGCTTTGTGCCCTATGATGTGGTCAGTCTTTAAGAAGGTTCCATGTGTGGGTGAGAAAAAGGTCTATCTCGTGGTTTTTGGATGAAAAGTTCTATAGATGTCTGTTAAGTCATTTCTTTCTAATTCACATGTATTTGTCCATATGATAGGGAGGACAACTTTTTTTAAGAATCTACGTAATTGATTCAATGTCATATGAATGAGATTAAGATAATAATAAATATAATAAAATAAACAATCTAAGAAACTAGGGTCTAGCAGGTGGCATGGTGGTTAAGGCACTGTACTACCCCATGGTTGGCCATGGTTTAAGTCCCAGACTCCATGGCTTAAAAATCATGCTAGGCACATGTGTGTGCAACCTAAATCTTGAAAGGAGAATGGGAGAGAAGGGATCGTAGCATGGCCACCCCCATAGGAGGTGATCTCTCATTTTCACTCTCCCTGTTTCTCTGTGGCAAGCATATGCACCCTATAGCAAAAACCTAAAATAAGAAAGAAAAATAATATGGGGAAATACAAATTGTAGCCCTTAGAAATCAATCTTTGGAACCAACATATGGCATAATGGTTATCACTGGACTCCCACATAGTCGACTGTGGTTTGAGTCCCTGACCTCGTGGCTTAAACTCACCCTGGGCATGTGCGTGAGCATGCCCAAAACCACAAGAGGAGAATGGAGGAGAAGGGATTGTGCTGTGGTCATCCTCCCTGGTTGGTAATTTTCTGCTTTCTGGCTCTTGATCTCTCTGGTGAGTGCACATGCCCTATAGCAAAAATCTCTCTTAAAAAAAAAAGAAGAAAGAAAGAAAGAAAAAAAAAAAGAAAAAAAGAAAAAGAAATCAATCTTCAGGGACCAGCAGATAGCGTAATGGTTATGTTGCTGAACTATCATATGGCCATCCGCACTTCGAGTCCCAAACCTGGCAGCTTGAAACTCAGGCTGGGCATGTGTGCGTGCGTGTCCGATATCCCAAGAGGAGTATGGAGGAGATGAGATTGTGGCATGACCATCACTCCAGGTGAGTGATTTTTTGCTCTCAGGCTCTCTCTGGCAAGTGTACACACCCTATTTATAGGGACTATGGACTGGGCTACTTGGTAATGCTGATATGTGGAGGAGATACCTTGAAGACATACCTCATCCCAGCCAGCTTGGGGATCATGAAATTGAAAGGGAGTCTTTGAATTACAGTTAAAGGTTATGATGGGATGATTTAAGCAGATGGTATGAGCTTTCCAGGAGTAAGTGCTTTGACACCAAGGTAAAAGGGGAGTGATGTGGAAATGACAGCAGGGACTCAGGTGAATACTAATCCTACTGTAACCATAACCATCCTACATTGGCAGAATAAAATGCTGTCTTTCAGAGAGATCTATGATTTAATTAAAGCAAGATTGTTTCAAGAGATGATGTGTCTGGGAGGGATGGAGTGATAGGAGATTAGGTCAGTTAAAAGCACATCTCGGGGTGGGGGGTGGTGAGCAGCAAGTGGCATTGTGGTTAAGGGTGCTGGTCTCCCACATGGCCAATTGTGATTTGAGTCCCAGACCTGGTGGCTTGCTTTCTCACTTCCCTCTCTCTCTCTCACTCAGTCTCTCTTCGGTCAAATTAAAATAAAGAAAGTTCAGTAAAATAATTATTTAAAAAATAAATGAAAGCATATCTTGGGGCACCAGCAGATGGTGTAATGGTTACATCGCTGGACTTCCACATAGTTGACCATGGTTTGAGTCCCAGACCAGGTGACATGAACCTCATGCTGGGTGTGTGCATATGCATGTGTGCCCAGGATCCCGAGAAGAGACTGGAGGAGAAGAGACTTCAGCATGGTCATCCCCCTGGGGGGCGATTTCACACTTTCTGTCTCTCTGGCAAGTGCACATGCCCTATAGCAAAAATCTCTCTAAAAAGGGTGGGGAGTGGGGCAGC
Organism: Tupaia belangeri chinensis; assembly: GCF_000334495.1. Classification (NCBI taxonomy): domain Eukaryota; kingdom Metazoa; phylum Chordata; class Mammalia; order Scandentia; family Tupaiidae; genus Tupaia; species Tupaia belangeri. Next base: position 2,168,678 of record NW_006207959.1, read on the forward strand.
TAATGGCATGGTTGTTAAGATGCTAGACTCTCACATGGCTGACTGCAGTTCAAGTTCCAGACCTGGCAACTTGTTTTCTTACTTTCCCTCTTTCTCTTTCTCTCTCTCTGTTTCTCTCTCTGGTGAGTGCATGTGCCCTGTAGCAAATTAAAATAATAATATAATAATGATGGTAAATAAAATTTTTAAAAAGCACATCTTAACATGAGATTGAGAATCTGGAGAAGAACAAGGACCCCAGGGATTTGTATAGTAGCCCTTCTTTAACTCAAGATGGAAGAGAGAGGATGCATGGTGAATCTAGCTCCCTTCAGGGTTCTCAGCAAAACCAGAGACATAAACATGCTATAGCGATCAGTGTAGTGCTCTCTACCCAGAGACCTTGGACAGAGGTGGAACCCAGACCACACTAGTAATTAATGTATTCAGTTTAAAATTACAGTAGGTTATAAACACAAAAGCTTAAGATTTATCCTAGTATTTAAAACAAATTCTCTTCTACACATGTACTAAACACTTTGACAAATAAACAGAATAAGGTGATAGAGGTTTTCTGTTTGTTTGTTTTGTTTTTTTGACATAGGGTGCATGCTCTCACCAGAGAGAGACAAAGAGACAGAGATAGAGAGGGAAAGTGAGAAATTACCCTCTCGGGGGAATAACCACACTGCAACCCCTTTTCCTTCATTCTCCCATTCTCCTCACAGGATTTTGGGCATGTACATGCATGCCAGTGCATTTTTCTTTAAAGAATTAATTCTTTTTTAAAAAATTATTTATTTATTTTCACATGAGTTTGCCAGAGAAAGACAGAGAGAGAGAGAGAAAACAAGCCACCAGATCCAGACCTGAACCGTGGTCAGCCATGTGGGAATTTCAGCACCTCAACCACCAGGCCACTTGCTGACCCTCCTGGCGTGTTTTTCAAACCACCAGGCCTAGAACTCAAACCACACAGTTGGCCATGACAGATCTAGCATCTTAACCTACATGCTACTTGCTGGCCCCAAAACTGAGCATTTTTGAAAAGGTAAGAAACAAATGAACAAACAAAAACCTAGAGCTTTGTGTTGGTGCACTGCATGAGCAATATTCCAAGAAAAGGAGTCAGAGGGAGGAATCAGTAAGTCCTATAATGGCAGGAAATGGGCAGGGGGAGAGTCAGAATCCTGTAATTTTTTGAGAGAGAGATTTTTGCTATAGGGCACATGTGCTTATCAGAGAGACAGACAGAAAGACAGAACATGAGAAATCACCCTCCCCCCCCCCCCGGGGAAAAACCATGCCACAATCTCTTCTTCATTCTTCTCCCAGGAATTTGGGCACTCAATGCACACACACCTGGCATGAGTTACAAGCCGCTGGTTCAGGACTCAAACTGTGGTGGGCCATGTGGGAATACAACAACATAACTAGTACACCATCTGCTGGTTCAAGAAGTCCTATAATTTTAAAGAAAAATATTTCTAGGAGACATCTTCAGAAAACCACTCATTATTCAAGCTACACCTTTATATCTGATGTTCCCAATCACAGAGCTGGGTCTGTAGGCCGCTTTGGTTCCATGCTTGGAGATGGACAAGGAAGGCCTTAACCAACTGCTGAGGAGTTTGTCTTGATGCATGCAGGAATTTCTGACATGGATCCAGAAAATGCTGGACTTAGCTTTTGGTATAATTGGAAATATACTTGGGACCAGCAGTTGGTGTAATGGCTATGTTGCTGGATTCCCATGTAGTTGACTGCGGTTCAAGTCCTAGACCCGGTGGCTTAAACTCATGCCGGGCGCGTGTGCGTGCATGCCCAAGATCCTGAGAGGAGAATGGAGGAGAAGGGATTGCGGCGTGGCCATCCCCCCCCCGGGAGGTGATTTCTTGCTTTCTGTCTCTCTGTCTCTCTGGCAAGCGCACACACCCTATAGCAAAAACCTCTCCAAAAAATTTTTATACACACACACACACACACACACACACACACATATATATATATATATATATACTCCGAAGTGATGTTCAGCTAACATATGAACAGTTTTGATTGCCCAGGATCTATGTTATACCTGTTAATTAAATATTTTAAAATCATACCTGATATATTCATCTGAAAAGGATGAATTCAAATATAATCCAACATGAAGGCAAAAAGATAACTAATTTCCAGACTGTCCCTATAGCCTAGTGGTTAAAGGAATTGGATCCCACGTGACCGACTGCAGTTTGAATCCCAGTCCCAGTAACTTAAAAAATGTGGCAGACACATGTATGCATGCTCCAAATCCCAATAGAATGGAGAAACAAGGGAGAAGGGATTGCAGTGTGACCACATCCCATTGTGGGGTGTTTTTTGTTCTCTCTCTCTTTTTCTCTCTGCAGAGTATATGTGTCCTCTGGCAATTAAAAAATTATAAATATATATTTGACAAATTTCCTTTTAGTCCCACAGTTTTTGAGAGCCCAAGGCAATTGAAATCCTTTGTCAGTCTTGAAGTTAAGCATAGAAATAGATCACTCGCAGGCAAGTTTAAACTCTTGGCACCTCAACAGCTGCTAAGCTTTAATTATTAATTCAGTTTACCCAAGTGCTTGTTCTTTCTTTTAGCTTGTGAATTCCTTGGTGGAAGATTTGCTGTCTTCTTTGGTCTTACTCAGCCCAAATACCAGTATGTGTTAGAAGAGTACTATAGAATACAAAACAAGGTATGTAACATCTGATGGGGACACCAAAGGCCTGAGATGGGAATCTGGGCTGCTCCCACTTCAACCTGGTATAGAAGAGTCTTTTCCTACCTGAGAATCACATACTACAATTTCACTGAGTTCCCATGGTCAAACTGACTTATTTTTCTAATATCCCTTTTAACACTTCATATTTCCCTTACTCCTATGAAGTTAGGATGTTATAAAATGTGTCATAAAAGAAGATAATCAATGGGACCAGCAGATGGCATAGTGGTTAAGTTGCTGGACTCCTACATAGCTGACTGTGGTTCAGGTCTCAGACCTGGTGTCTTTAAATGCACACTGGGCACACATGTGTGTGTGTGCTCAAAATCCCAAGAGGAGAATGGAGGAGAAGGGACTGTGGCATGGCCATCCCCCCTGGGAAGGGGGGGAGGTGAATTCTCACTTTCCGTCTTTCTATCTCTCTCTGTCTGGTGAGTGCACATGCCCTATAGTTAAACTTTTCTTTATTTTTCCTTCATACCAGGAAAGTGACAAGGAGAGTGAAGGGAATGGATCAAAGGTCCATATAGCAGGAGCTCCTAATGAAAAGTCTTACTTGGAGCCTGGAGTCCGAGAGTATGGGACCAGACAGAAGGACCCTGCAGAGGCCATTCCTCCAAGGAGCACCACCCCCAGGCAGAGTGTGGAGGCAGATTCCAGTTCACAATGAGCATCAGAGGCTCTACTTTCTCTGGAACCCTGTTCCTTTGCCACTGATTAGCATGGCAACAGAACCACAGGTAGCACGTCTGACCCAGATCTTATCCTAATCTTTTCATGATTTATATTCAAGCATCCCAGAATTGCAAGCAACAATGAGAATAATCTTGGATACTTTCTCAATATACATTTTTATTTATAAGTCCTTCCATCCTGATTCTATCCCACTGATATGAGCCCTAGTAGTGTTGACACTTGTAGCATAATATAAATGTCATAAAAACTTTGGGCCTGGGAATTTGGAGCTGAAATTTTTCATAGTAGGGCTAGGATGCCATAAAGGATCTCTGTTTCTCAGAAGAAAATTTGGGCACCAGGAACTCCAAATAAATCCCCCAAGGGGATTTGACATAAAGTGTATATTTCTAAATAGCCACCTTCATTTAGTTGGATCTTGCTTTACAGTAAACATAAATAAATATTCTTAATAGCTCTGTTACAAGATCTTTATCAAAGAGTTTTATAATAAAGTATACTCCCCAAAATAAATTAAACCAAAAAATTTATGTAAGCTTTAAAAAAAAGTATTTTTTAAATGAATGATTTTATTTTTTGTCAAGAAATTTTAAAACTGGAAAAGATCAAACATGGAAATTATAACTAGGTAACACAGGTTCTTCGGGCTAAAGGTAACTGGAATATAGTAGAAAAACACAGGACTTGCAGTTATAAAACTTGAGCTCAAGTTTCCGTTCTACCATTTACTAATTGTGATTTCGTAAGTCCAGATTTCTGAGCTCCAGTCTTCTTCGGAAAATATAGAGGGCATTATTTATTCCTCAAGGATTATTATTTAACAAAATGAGATAATAAATGTAAAAATGCTTTTAAAACAGTGGATAATGATTGTTAATTTTTAACTGATAGCTATTATAAGTTGTTATATTGGTGATCCCTGAAGAATCACATATTCTGAAATTCATGCCCTTATATAGTCCCACCCCCATTCACTCTAGGCTTGGCCATATGACTTTCTTTGGCCAATGAGATAATAGCAAGTATGATGTAAGTAGAGGCTTGAGGAGCACTTGAACATTGGGGCTTGTCTTTTTGGAAAGCTCCATGTCGTAAAGAAGCTTGGGCTGGCTGAATGATGACCTTGTCGGATTTCTAAAAGATGAGAAGCTATGTGGAGATAAGTCTCCAAGGATGAAAGAGCATCTTATACATTCCATCCCTAGCCAAGCTCCCAGCAGCACATGAGTAGGCTTTTCTACCCTACGTGGGACAGATGAACTATGAAGCTGAGCCCAGTGAACCCCACAATCATGAGAAATAATAACTTAAGTTTTGGAGTGGTTTGTTATGCAGCCAATGAGGAACTGAGGCCTGCTGATGACCGCAGGAGTGCACATAGGAGACAATCTTCTTCCTGATAGCTTTTCTGAAAGCTCAAGAAATATCCTGAAACAGAACCTCCCAGCAAAGCCATTCATGGATTCTGAATCACAGAAAATGTGAGATAATATGAGCCCGCCATTGGTGTGGTGATTAAGGTGACTGAATCCCACATGGTCCACCACATGGTTTGAGTCCCAGACCCAGAGGCTTGAAAAACAACCCAGGCACATGTGCATGGGTGCCCAAATTCCCGAGAGGAAAATGGTGGAGAAAGGATTGTAGTGTGGCCATCTCTACCTGGTGGGTGCTTTTTCATTTTCTTTCTCTCTCTCTCTCTCTCTGGAGAGTGTATATGCCCTATAGAAAATTTAAAAAGAAGAAGAAAGAGAAGGGGAAGAGAGAGAAGAACAGAGAGAGAAAGTGAGAAAGCAAGCTGGCAGATCTAGGACTCAAACTGCAGTCAGCCATGTGGGAGTGCAGCGCCTTAAGCTCCATGCCACCTGGTGGCCCCTAGCCTGTACATGTTTAAGTGAAAGGACGAGTTTCATGTCTCTCACTTTAAATTAAAACCTAGAAATTACTAAGCTTAGTGAGGAAGTCATGTCAAAAGCCAAGACAGGCCGGAAGTTAGGTCTTTGCTCCAAATATAGTATAAATTGTGAATGAAGGAAATTAAAAGTGCTACTGCAGGGGCCAGCAGGTGGTATGGTGGTTAAGGCACTGGACTCTCACATGGCCAACTGCAGTTCCACTTTTGGATCTGGTGGCTTGCTTTCTTACTTTCCTTCTCTCTCTCTCTCTCGCTGTCACTTTCTAGTGAGTACACATGCCCCATAGCAAATTACGAAAAATAATAATAAATAGAATTAAAATAAGTAATTATTATTATTTTTTCTTTTTTTGGAGAGGTTTTTGGTGTAGGGTGCGTGCGCTCGCCAGCCAGACAGAGAGAGACAGAGCGACAGAAAGCGAGAAATCACCCCCCAGGGAGGTTGGCCATACGGCAATCCCTTCTCCTCCATTCTCCTCTTGGGATCTTGGGCATGCATGCACATGCGCCCGGCATGAGTTTAAGCCACCAGGTCTGGGACTCGAACTGCGGTCGACTACACGGGAGTTCAGTGACATAGCCATTACGCTAACTGCTGGTCCCAGTAATTATTTTTTAAAAGTGCTATTCCAATCAACACAAAATTATAAGAAAGCAAAACAGCCATATGCCTGATATGAGGGGAAAGTTTTTAACTTTTTAATTTTTAAAATTTATTTCCAGAGGGCATGTGCATTCTCTGGAGGGAGAGGGAGAGAGAAAGGGAAAGATTCCCTCTTCTTTCTCTTCCATTTCGCTCTTCTTTGGGGATTTTGAGCATGCACTCATATGTGCCCAGAGTGTTTTTCAAGCTACAGAATCTGGAACCTCACATAGTGAGTCATTTTGGATCCAGCCACCTTAGCCATAAGATCATAGGCTGGTCCCATATGGAAAAAGTTTCTGTGGTCTGGATAGAGCAAACCAGCCATAACATTCCATTAAACCAAAACCTAATCCAGAAAAAGGCCCCAACTCTTTAATTCTATGAAAACAGGTAGAGACAAGGAAGCTGCAGAAGAAAAGTTTTGATGTCATCAGAGGTTGCTTCATGAGGTTTATGGAAAGATCCCATTCCATAACATAAAAGTAGAAAGTACGTAGCAGCAAGTCTGATTTAGACACTGCAGCATGTTATCCAGAAAATGTAGCTAAGGTAAATGATGAAGGTGGCAAATTCTAAGATTTTTAAAAAAAATTTTTGGAGAGGCTTTTTTTCGCTATAGGGCGTGTGCACTCGCCAGACAGAGAGAGAGAGACATAGAGACAGAAAGTGAGAAATCACCCCCCAGAGGGGATGGTCATGCCGCAATCCCTTCTCCTCCATTCTCCTCTCTGGATCTTGGGCACACATGCACACGCGCCTGGCGTGAGTTTTAAGCCACCGGGTCCGGGACGCGAACCGCGGTCGACTACGTGGGAGTCCAGCGACATAGCCATTACACTATCTGCTGGTTCCCAGCAAATTCTAAGATTTTCATCGAAGACTAAATAGTCTTCTACTAGAAGAAGATAGGACTTTCATCAATGAAGAGAAGTCAAGGCCTGGCTTCAAACTTCAAAGAACAGGTGGGCTCTCTCGTTAGGTGCTAGTGCAACTGGTAACTCTTTAAGTTGAAGCCAATGCTCATTTACCACTACCCCTAAAATTATGCTAAATCAGGCTGGTCTGTAGCCTAGTGATTAAGAGCCAGATCCGACATGGCCAACTGCACTTTGAATCCCAGTCCCATGTCTGTATGCATGCCCCAAATCTCAACAAGGAGAAATGGAAGAAAAAGGATTGTGGTTTGACCATGACCCATTTGGGATGATTTCTCTTCTCTTTTCTCTTCTCTTCTCTTCTCTTCTCTTCTCTTCTCTTCTCTTCTCTTCTCTTCTCTTCTCTTCTCTTCTCTTCTCTTCTCTTCTCTTCTCTTCTCTTCTCTTCTCTTCTCTTCTCTTCTCTTCTCTTCTCTTCTCTTCTCTTCTCTTCTCTTCTCTTCTCTTCTCTTCTCTTCTCTTCTCTTCTCTTCTCTTCTCTTCTCTTCTCTTCCTCTCCTCTCCTCTCCTCTCCTCTCTCTCTCTCTCTTTCTCTCTCTCTCTCTTGCAAACACACATATCTTCTGACAATTAAAAAAAATTATGCTGAATCTGATCTGTTTTTTACATGGAACAAACCAACCTGGGTGATAGCACATGTTAGCAGCTTGGTTTAATGAGTATTTTAAGTCCATTATTGAGACCTACCGCTGAGAAAACAATGATTAAAATAAAAATACTGCTCATTGACAATGTATCTGATCATCCAAGAGCTTGATGGAGACATACAAGGAGATTCATGTTATTTTCATGCCTACAAGCACAATGTCCATCCTGTAGCTCTTCAGTTAAGTAACAAATTCAACTTTCAAGCTTTATTATTGAAGAGATACATTTTGTACGACTCTAGCTGCCATAGCTATGGATCTGGGAAAAGTAAATGAAAACCTACTGGAAAGGATTCACCATACCTTTAGTAACATTCATGATTCAAGGAGGGGTCAAAATACCAACATTAATAGGAGTTTGGAAGAAGTTGATTCATTACCCTTTAGACAAGGGACTCAAGACTTCAGTGGAGGAAGTAACTCAGATGGTAGAAATGCAAAGAAAACCAGTTAGAAGTGCCTGAAGATGTGACTGAATGCTGCAATTTCATAGGAGTGGCTTCTTATGCTTGAGCGAAGAAAGTGGTTTCTTGAGATGGAATCTACTCCTGGTTATGCCATGAATAGGGACCAGTGAAGAGCGTAATGACTATGTCATTGGACTCCCATGTAGTCAACCGTGGTTTGAGTCCCGAACCCAATGACTTAAACTTACAGTGGTTGCATGTACATGAGTGCCCAGGATCCAAAGAGGAGAATGGAGGAGAAGGAATTGCAATGTGGCCATCCCCCTTGGGGAGGTGATTTCTCACTTTCTGTCTCTCTGTCTTTCTGGCGAGTGCATGCACTCTATAGCAAAAACCTCTAAAAAAAAAAAAAAAAGACGCTGTAAATGTTGTTTAAAAAATGACAACGAAGGGTTAAAATATTACATAAATTGGGACCACAAGGTGGCATGGTGGTTAAGGTGTTGTATTCCCACATGGCTGACTGTTGTTTAAGTCCCAGACCTGGCAGCTTGAAAATCATACTGGGCACGTGTGTGTGTATGCCCAAACTTCCAAGAGGAAAATGGAGGAGAAGGATTGGCAGCATGGCCTTCACCCTTGGGGGGCTGATTTCTCTCTCTGTCTCTCTCCAGTGAGCGCACATGCCCTATGGCAGAAAACCAAAAGCTTTTTTTAAATTACATAAATTAAATTGATAAAGCATAGTCAAGGTTTAAGAAGACTGATACCAATTCTGAAAGAAGTTCTATGGTAGGTAAAATAGTAATCAAGCAGCACTGCATGCTACAGAGAAATACTTTGTGAAAGGAAGAGTCCATAGATGCAGCAAACTTCATCGTTTTCTTATTTTAAGAAATGCTCATGGAAATTGTCACAGCCACTCAAGTTTTTTTTTTTTTTTTTTTTGAGAGGGTTTTGCTATAGGACGCATGCGCTCGCCAGACAGAGAGAGACAGAGAGACAGAAAGCAAGAAATCACCCCCCTGGGGGGGATGGCCACGCCGCAATTTCTTCTCCTCTGTTATCCTCTCGGATCCTGGGCACACACGCACACGCGTCCGGTGTGAGTTTTAAGCCACTGGGTCCGGGATGAGAACTACGGTTGACTACGTGGGAGTCCAGCGACATAGCCATTACGCTAACTGCTGGTCCTGCAGCCACTACAGTTTTCGGCAACCACCACTCTGATCAGTCAGCAAGCATTAATGCTGAGGCAAAACCTTTCACTAGCAAAAAGTTTATGATTTCCTGAAAGCTCAGATGAGCTTTAGCTTTCTTTAGGGGGAAAAAAAAATACACACACACACACACACACACACACACACATCCCTACACAAAAACATTAGGTTCCCAGAAAGTACAACTCTTTAAAAAAAAAAAAAAGATTTTTGCTATAGAGAACCTGCGCTTGCCTGAGAGACAGAGACAGAAAGCAAGAAATCACTCCCTAGGGGGATGGCCATGCCTCAATCCATTCTCTTCAGGATCTTGGGCATGCGCACACACACCTGGTGTGAGTTTTAAGCTGCTGGGTGAGGGACTAGAACCGTGATCAACTGCATGGAAGTCCAGTGAAGTAACCATTACGCCATCTGCTGGTCCTGAAAATACAACTCTTTAGTGATATGACTGTTTTTCTCGCATATCCATAACTATTTTCCCTAACACCACAATTATGATGTTGACTCAGTAGAAAGGAGGTCTACCATCTATAACCAAAACCAGCACTCTCTACCAACAAGCTAGATGTTGGTATAGTACGTATAACAGGTCCGTCTCCCCCTCTTTTATGGTAGGTTTCTGTTGGGCCTTCATTACTCTTCTGTGCCATCCAACCTTCATCGGTGTTATCCCTGTCCATCCCAACTCATTTTCCTGTCACTGAACCAAGTAAAAGGAGTTGCAGTCCTAGTCCTTTTCCTCCCAGGAGGTGTTTATGCCCCTTGCTATATTACATGTGGAGAAAACATTGCCCAACTCTACCTGGCTGCTTCTGAGAGTCGATGACATATCAGGAAAAAGGTAACTAACTTCTTCCAGCAATACATTAGCCTTAACTTTTGTCATGCTAAAAATATCCTCAATTAAACAAATTATGTAGCAAAAGGCCTTTTGAATTAATATACTAAGTTTAAATGATTTTCTCATTCTTGATGTCTTAGGGTTACTTCACCATACTTCATTTTGTGTAATATAGGTACATGAAAGTTAATTTTATTATTATTTTTTTCTAATGCTGGAATCACATAAGCCTTAACCTTTAGAGTGGAAATTTAAGAAGTCTGAAGTGATCAGAGAAGCTCTTTGGCAAACGCACACAGACATCAACCCTTTATTTCCATATATAAATCACTTGAAGGTCTTTCTCTTAATGAACAGACCTGCCAAGAGTTGTCTGGGTCTTTTTCATCTTTGCAGGCACACTCATGATGATGCCCTTTAATTATTCTGTAAAAAGTTCTATCCTCTGCCAAATTGTGCCACCTCCAGTTGTAAGATATAATTATTTCTTATACCTAGAGCAAAATTAAGCCAAGCACACCTTTAACAATCTTTATTTCAGGCATTTTATGTAGGATTGCCAAAAGCCAGCAAGTGTAGTAGTCAACTTTTGAGGCAAAAGAAGGGAAAAGTGGTGAGAACTCTTTAGGGGAAAATCCTGTAAGTTCTCATTTATATCAGAAACAAGAGGGGAGTGTAATGGATCTTTGGATCTGAGTTTAATTTGGGTGAGCAGCATTTTTTTTTTTTTGGAAATGTTTTTGCTATAGGGCGTGTGCGCTCGTCAGAAAGACAGAGAGAGACAGAAAGCAAGAAATCACACACACACACACCCCACCCACCGCCCCGCCCAGAGGAGGATGGCCACGCTGCAGTCCCTTCTTCTCCATTCTCCTCTTGGAATCTTGGACACACACAAACATGCACCTGGCATGAATTTAAGCCACTGGGTCTGGGACTTGAACCATGGTTGACTACATGGGAGTTCAGCAACATAGCCATTACACTAACTGCTGGTCCTGGTGAGCAACATTTTTATAAGGTAAAAGACGAAGGACCCTCAACAAATTACTGAAAAGGAAGTGGATATCATTTCCCTGGAAGATTCTTTTTATCTGCCATCTTCAAGGCAACCCTTAGGCTGCCACCTGCATTTATCAGGGCAAAGTGATAGAAACTGAATTCTACTCAGAATTGTGTGAATTTCTGTGGAAAATGTGTTCTAAGAGAAATATTTCGGGACCGGTGTTTGACGTAATGGCTATGTTGCTGGATTCCCATGTAGTTGACCGCGCTTCGACTCCTGGACCCCATGGCTTAAACTCACACTGGGCGCTTGTGAGTGTGGGCCCAAGATCCCGAGAGGAGAATGGAGGAGAAGGGATTATGGCGTGGCCACCCCCCCCAGGGGGTGATTTCTCGCTTTCTGTCTCTGTCTCTGTCTTTCTGGCAAGCGCACGTGCCCTATAGCAAAAAAAAAAAAAAATTATGAATATATTTAGTTGTCTTAGGGAAAAATTAGTTTCAGTGACAGAGGAAGATGATCCCCTAAGAGCAAGATGGCTCTAGAGAATGTATTGATGATAAGAGAACCTACTTCATCTTCAAGTTGTAAGAAGGCAATTCTTCAAACATTATATACATATTGGATCGTTGGGAAAGTCATGACCCATTTTTGCATAGAAAAATATCTCACGACTTTTCTGATGACCCAATAAAATTAGTAATAGTTTTAGGCAACTTATTGAAGCACCGATTTTTCCCTGTTGGCTGGCATGATGGTTATTTGTGTTAATGTGGCAGTGCTCTAGTAACCAGGTATTTAACGAAACATTAATCCAGGCAATGCAGTGGAAATATTTTATCTGTACGGTTAACATTTACAATCAGCTGACTTCAAGTAAAGGAGATGACACTTGATAATGTTGGTGAGCCTCATCCAATCGGTTGAAGGCCTGTAAGAGCAAAAGTGAGATTTGTCTGGAGAGAAAGATAATCTGCCTCAAAACTACAGCATCAAATCTTGCCTGAGTTTCCAGCCTGTTGGCATGTCCTACAGATTTCAGACATGCCAGCCTCCACAACTATGTGCGCCAATCCTTTGATATAAATCTTTGATTCTGTTTCTCTGGAGAACTCTGATACAGCTGGTATCCAACATGCCTTTAGCTAGCTATTATACAGGCCAGTTGGCCAATATTACCATTTTGCAATGTACAGGACTGCTCTCTTCTCTGTTTCATGTACTTTCAAACAGTACAGACTCAAACATGCTTAAACTCTTACATTCTTACGCAAAAAACTTTCGTCTTGGCTCTCCATGGCTCACCAAATGACGTCCAATATCCTAATATTTATGAAGAAGTACTTGGGCCTGTGTTTACTCTTCTTGCAGATTAATGGGAGCACATAGCACTGCATGACTGAGAACGAAAAACCTTTCATCCAGCTGGCTGTGGGACAATGAGTGGATGAAAGACAGGCCTGCAGTTCCCACCAGAGTCTGAAAGTGAATGCTTGGAATCCAGGAAGGGAATATACCTTGAAGTTTAAAGAAAAAGCATTGTGAGTATTCTAGATCCAGGAAACCTAAATTTAATTCCATTTTCTTCAGCCATTAGCTGGGTGGCCATACACAGGCCAAGCTTCAAGCTTGTCTTCAAAATGATGCTGATAATAATATGGCATTTTTTAAAAGGGCGAGACTCAGTTGAGATTCTATAAATCAAAGTGCTATTCAAAGGACTATCCAAAGCCCTATTTCAATGATGCTGTCGGTGTATACTTAGCCCCTTGATCTCCTCCACCTCTATGAGGTAAAACTTACAGGCACAAAACTGTATCATGAGAATGTAAACCATTCCTATGCTTTTCTCAGCTTCAGTTCCCACTACAGGTCTGACTGTATAGAAAACAAAATATGTTATATTCAACCTCCTCCACCAATGTTTATACACAGCTACAGATGGTTCAATTTAGCCACTCTCTACTGAGACGTGTCATTGTGTGGGAAACGGATACACGATCCAAGTTGCTGCTCTCAGGAAAATTGGATCTTGTTAGGATACAACTCCATACTAAGGGCAGCTAAGCTGAGGGATCTTGCCCAGGAGTGTGCTCTTAGTACCTGGACTCAGAGAGTCCCAGGTGTGGGTGCTTGGCTGCTGGGATCAGGTCCATGTGAAGGAGAAAGCAGTGCCAACAATAAGAGAAAATTTGCACAGAAAGCAAATTGAGGCCAGGAAGATGGATGAGGGGGTAGTGCTCATGTTACAGATAGCTGCTCACAAAGGGGTGGATTAGGGTCAGAGTGAAAAGGAGAGGGTTCCTCTCCACTGCTCCCAAGCACTCAGCAACTAGTTTGGTTTTTCACCTAGGAAGGCAGAAAGCAGGAGTAGAAAGAGATGGTAAGTCTTTCACAACCTGGGAGATTGAAAGGAGCTTCTTGCTTAAGATGGAAGTGAGAAAAGGGGGAGACAAATGGAATCTTTTCTTTTTTATTTCTTTCTCTTTTTTTTTCTTTCTTTTTCTTTTTGCTATAGGCCACATGAACTTGCAGGAGAGAGAGTGAGATAGAGATAGTGAGAAATCACCGCCCTCTTCCCCCCATGGGTCTTAAACTCTTTGGCTGAATCTAGTTTGGGAACGATACACAGGTCATCTTCATTGTGATTAATTTGGTGAGAAGGCCACTAGATAAAGAATAGTGAAAATTAGATTCTAGTCCCAGTTCTCCCACTAAGAGGCTGTATCATTGGGAAAAAAAAATATATATATATATATATACACACACATGTATATATATATATATATCTGGGCTTATTTTTCTAATTAATAAAATGAAGGGTTAAGAATTAATTAGCTTTATTCAAAGTATGTTCTTTCACATATTAATAAGTGGCATATATTAAAAAAAGATCTGAGAACCTTATTTTTGGAGGAGTCTGGTTAAACCAAACATAAGAAAGTTTTGTAGCTATAGAGTTTTTAAAGAATGTTTAATATGCTAATATTCCTTGTTAAGCTCCAAAAGACAGGTATAATATACAATGTTTCCCAGTGTGTTAAGTTATAAAATCACTTATGCTTGGAGCATAAAGTAGAAGTCTGAGGAACTTGGGACCAACAGTTAGCGTTATGGCTATATCGCTGGACTCCTATGTAGTCGACTGCGGTTTGAGTCCTGTACCCAGTGGCTTAAACTCATGCCGGGCGCATGTACATGTGTACCCAAGATCCCGAGAGGAGAATGGAGAAGGGATTGTGGCATGGCCATCCCCCCACGGGGTGATTTCTCACTTTCTGTCTCTCTGTTTCTCTCTGTCTTTCTGGTGAGCGTGCACATCCTATTGCGAAAACCTCCCCGGGGGTTAAAAAAAAAAAAAAAAAAGAAGTCTGAGGAACTTACTTTGAGAAACACTAAACTAGATAACCTATAATGTCCCTTTTAATTCAAATAGTCTTATTCTATAAAACCAAGACAGTACCAAGCAAAGGACATTTGCCAGGTGTATGAATGACAAGCTAATGTGAGAATGGGAAACCTGTTTTATTTTCCCCATCATCTTCTCTAATTTTTCCTTTTTTAAAAAAAATGTCCTTGCCATTCTTGCTGTTAGCCAACTAGACATTTTAATATTTTAGGGGTATCTTTGACTCAGCTGTCAGTCTGTCCATTACTAAATCCTGATCATCCATCTCTGAATTATGATATCTCTGGATTATGAATTCTTGTATCTATGAAACTCATTTACACGTCAGTAATCCTGCTTACAGGTTTATTGGATGGTGGACCTATTTCTTGAGTATTGTTTTTACTGGTAGAAACTGAAAATCTCTCTAATGAGTACTCTTTGCTTATCTAGTTTGTACCTTCTTGCCACAGATTTTTCTCTTTCTTTGAAATCTAATCAGGCACTTCCCTCTTTTAAAATCTTCAAAGGTCCCACATTTTTACACAATAAAATTTTAAATTCTTGAAAAATCATTCATGGTCTAAGCTAACTTTTCTTTCCAATCTTTTTGAGTTCTTCCCCACCCAACGTAATGTAGGTAGGAGATTGGTGGGAAATGTCTCATTGAATTTGATATAGCCAATGAGAATAATCAGTGGGCCCAGCCACATCTGATAGAGCCAGTGAAATGAGAGCAATCAGTAGGTCCAGCCAATGATCGACCCACACAAGCTAGATTTAAAAGACTATAAACCTCACAGAATGTAACTGCTGGGGCCTTTGAGCCACTTTTTCTCTGTCCCCTCAGGCCTGCTTCTACCTCTCAGGAGTATACTTCACTTTTACTTAATACACTACCATTTTCTTTTGCTAATATATGTGTATATATATATTCACATACATTTATATATATATAAAAATTCTCTGCTCTTTAAAGACATTTTATTTATTTTTTTCTCACCTATGTTCACATCATATTCTGTTCTTGGAGTTCCCATGTCTTATCTTTTCTTATTAAAACATTTGCCTCCAAAAAAACATTTGTATCATTCAAGACCCAGCTCTAATGCCATCTTTTCTTTGAAACCTTCCCTTGCACCTTTATTTAGATAGGAGTTCTTCCTTCTATTTGGTTAGTACCTCCCTCATTTAATATGCCCCTTTCTGGTATTATAATGATTCAAAGTCAAGCTAATCATTCTTCAGATAATGGCTTCATTGAGCATAGGCAGATAGTGAACGACTGAAGTAGGTCAAAAAACTCCCCCGGTGCTGAGGTGTTCCCTTTGCCCAGGTGGTAAACATTCTCTCCATTGAGATCCTTAAAGTTCCTTAAAACCCAACATTAAAAGACACCTGTCCTTTGATCAAACCCCCAAAGTCTCATTTTCAAATTCATCCTATTAAGGCTCTAGAACAAGCCTGCACTAAACACTCCACAGAGCCTGGTGCACTTTCTTGAGTATTATTTACTGTAACCTCCATGAAGTTTGCAATAAACACACAGAAGTCCCCAGCCCTGAAGATGTGGCAGGATGATAAATAAGCTTTGATGATGATTTCAATGGATGGTAATTTCTTGCTTCCACAGAGGCGCCACAAACACAGCTGTCAGAAGTACATTGTGTAAATCAGATGCTAATTAAATTAAATTCCCACTAGAATTAAGGCAGCAAAGTATTTTGTCTTGTTTTCTTGCAAAGGAAGCTTCTCAATCAAGACAGCTGGAGCACTGACATTTCAGGTACGTGGAGGCAACAGCTGCAGTGAAGCAAAGCGACTGCTTTCATTATTAGATTGCCATCAGTATCAGGAAAATAGATGCCTTTTTTGACATTGGTAATGTTAACAATGTAAACAATCTAGCAGAAATAGAGCTGGGCTGGGTTCTGATGTAAGTTTTGGTAAAATCATTTTACAACTCTAAGCTTCAGTTCCCTGCTTCGTCCCACCTCCTTCTTCTCTTCGCTGGTTCCTTGTTTTCTTCTACTCAATATCTATTGAGCGTCGGCCATGCTGAGCAATATGCTTGGTCATGGAGACTCCAAAATACAAAAGACATACTCCATTCTCTGGATGCTCCTGGTCTTTATGAAGACCTAGGAGGTGGGACTCTATGATCTTGGCACGTGAGATTTAGAGCCCTATCATTCCAAATATGTACCAGCAGGTGATGTGGTGGTTAAGGGCACTGGACTCTCACATGGCCGATCATGGTTCAAGACCCAGACCTAGCAGCTTGCTTTCTCACCCTCTCTCTCACCTCTCTCTCTCACTCTGTCCCTCTCTAGTCAAATTAAAATAAATAAATAAAGATAAATAAAATAATTCTTTTTAAAAAAATAATTTTGCTAGAAGGTACATGCACTTGCTATATATAAAGAGAAAGACAGAGAGGAGAGGAGGACATGAGAAAGTACCCCCCATGGGGCATGGTCATGCCTCCTGACTCTTCTCCTTTAGTTCTCCTCCTTTCGGGATTTTTTTCAAACTCCGGGGTCTGTAAGTCAAACTGCGCGGTCAACAATATGGGATCCAACCACCTTAACCACCACGCCATGGGCTGGACCCCAGATAAGAACTATCGTTCAAGCAACATTGAGGTGAAATGGCTGTTTTCAGTGTTCTAACCACCTCTGTTGAAAGAGGAGACATGACCCTACCCCTGACTTCAGTTTTTAGAGACTAGTTAGAAATCGAAGCACACATTATGGAAACAACATCTGAACTATTCCACAGCTGTAGATATCCAGGCATAGGTTGAGTACCTCTAATCTAAATATTCCCAATCCAAAACACTCCAAAATCCAAAACTTTATTTTTTAGAGAGATTTTTGCTACAGAGCATGTGCACTCACTGGAGGCACAGAAAGAGACAGAGATAGAGAAAGTGAGAAATCACTTCTTTGGGGGAGGGCCACACCACAATCCCTTCTCCTCCATTCTCCTTTCAGGATTCTGGGCATTCATGCACATGTACCCAATGTGATTTTCAAGCCAATGGGTCCAAGACTAGAACTGTGGTTCACCATGTGGGAGTCCAGTGCCTTAACCACTACTCCATCTGCTGGCCCCAATCCAAAACTTTTTGAACACTGACGTGACACAAGTGGAAAATTTCACACCTGATCTCTAATGCCACATGGAAGGCAGTGCTGAAGGCCCGGCACTGACCTTGTATGACAGCAGGCTAGCAACAGCTCCAGGCTTACAGCAGCTTATTTCTACTCCCTGACTATTTTATTTTATTTTTTTGGTGATTTTTTTTTGTTTTTTTTTGTTGTTGTTGTTGTTGTTTTTTGCTATAGGGTACATAGAGAGACAGAGAGACAGAAAGCGAGAAATCACCCCCCAGGGGGGATGGCCATGCCACAGTCCCTTCTCCATTCTCCTCTTGGGATCTTGGGCATGCAAGCACATGCACCTGGCATGAGTTTAAGCCTCTGGGTCCGGGACACGAACTGCGGTCGACTACATGGGAGTCCAGCGACATAGCCATTACGCTAACTACTAGTCCCCCGACTTCTTTTTTCCTCTTTTTAAAAAAGTTTTTCTATAGGATGCATGCATGCGCCAGAGACAGAGAGAGATAGAGAGAGAGTACTTCATTCCCCATTCTCCTCTTGGGATTTTGGTCACCCACACACATGTGCCCAGCATAATATATAAACTGCCAGGCTGGGACTTGAACCGTGCAGTTGACCATGGGGGATCCAGGTGCCTTAACATCAGCGCAGCTTACTTCTACTCCCTGACTTCTAGTGGAAGTAACATTTTCGCTAGCTCCATTTCCTCTTCTTGCCTTTTGTTTCTCCCTTCTCCTGCCCTCTTTTCACCTCCCCCTCTGTCTCCTCTGTCACTTTGAAATGCAAACACAAAGACACTACATGTCTAGATCTGCTTTCTGCCCCTTTCCCTCTACTTAGGCTCTGAGAGGCCTGTCTGTTGTGCTCACTTTTGAGGTATTCACCTAATGCAAGACTTATGTGCACAGTCAGTGCACACATGAGTTTAATTCAAAGAAAGGACAAGGTTGGAGTCAGCAGGTGACATGGTGGTTAAGGTATTGGACTCCCACATGTCCAACCATAGTTTTGAGTCCTGGACCTGGCAGCTTGTTTTCTCACTTTCTCTCTCTCTCCTCTCTCTTAAGCACACATGCACTATAGCAAATGTAATAATAATAACAAATACAATGAAATGAAAATTTTTTAAAGAAAGGACAAAGTCAGGGATGGAGGTGAAAAGTGAATGAGGACTCTTTACTACCTCCTCTAAAGATCAAATGAAAGTTTTGACACTTTCCTATGACCCTAATTGTATTACTGTAAGTCAATTCCTTTATCATCCACTGCTACTTTTTCCTATATTACATATTTCTGAAGATATAGCCATTTGGAAGTTATCTAGTAGTGGGGCATTTGGGGAGCTGATTTTAATTACTCTATCAAGTTGGCATATTTTTCATACAGTCTCCCTTAGTTTCTAACATAGCTGAAAAAAAATATTGTTTTGAGTTGATAGTTCCACAGGGACAAATTTAAAATGGTCCGTATTACTCCAAAGAAAAAAAAAAACAACACACTAACTTACACATGAAACCCAAGGGAACAAGCTGTTTCTCGTGGTGAGGCTGATGCTGTTACTATTCTCCCCAGTCCACTTAAGAAGTGTGTTATAATGTTTTTCTTTACCTAGGACTCAACCTATGCAAATATCACACTCCATTTCACTGGAAGCTGCTGTAGACTGATTCCTGTGGTGAACATCTGGCAGTGTGTCCCAGAATTAGGGGAAAAAAAATTTAAAAGTAAAACCTTCCGTGGACCACAGCAGAAACAAAGATGAGTGAACAATGAGAGAGTGAACATTGAGGTGGCTGTATAAAGTGATCAAAAAAAAAAAAAAAAAACGTGGATTTAAAGAAAGGTGAGCTACTTTGAGGAAATAGCAGATTTGCAAAGTTCCAAAATTAGTAGACATAACTGACTCAGCATTTTTTACAGTGTGATCCTTAGAATTTCAGTTCCATAAAATGCTCCCACACAACCTGCCATGGTCAGAGTAGTTTGAGAAATGCTATATATTACAATCTCCTCTTGGAGATTGGCAATGACTTTTTAACTCTGAGATGTCCTGAAACAGAGAACACTATTTTTTTTTTTTTGAGACATTTTTGCTATAGGACGTGCGTGCACTACAGAAAGACAGAGAGACAGAAAGCAAGAAATCAACCCCCACCCCCACCCCCGCAGCGGGGATGGCCACGTCACAATCCCTTCTCCTCCATTCTCCTCTTGGGATCTTGGGCATGCACACACATGTTCTTCACATGAGTTTAAGCCACTGGGTCCAGGACTTGAACCCTGGTCAACTACATGGGAGTCCAGTAATTATGCCATTAGCCATTACGCCAACTGCTGGCCCCAAGAACCCTATTTTATTTTAACTCAATGTCTTAAATTTATTTGAACACAGAGAAACAGCTACTAACTTCTTGTGGAACTAGTGTTCCAAGGTAGTGGTTCTCAAACTCTTTAGTTTCAGAATCTCTGTATTAGTCTAGTCTGGTCAGGAGAAAGAAACTACATAGTAATTTGAAGAGGGACTGTTTCATAGAATGAATTAATATGGTAACATGGGATTGGCTAGTAAGAAGTATAGAGAACTCTAAAATATGAAAGAATGGCAGCTATAAGGAACAATTACTAACTGCCCCACAGCTGACACAAAAGGTACAAGGAAGCACTCCCACATCTCAGGGTTCATATCCAGACCTTGGAGGAGAAGGCAGGACCCTGGCAGGGAAGTTGCTGACATGGTTTGCCCATGGAACTTCCTAGAAATATGCTTTCTCAAACTGGCTAGATAATGCCCTCCAGGGTGCTAGGAAAACTGTTCATTGAGATGTGTCTCAATGGAGGCATTCTGCTACAAAGTCAGCTGCTGGGCACCCATCAGGGGCTGGAGAAGCTTTATGTACCAAGAAAGATAAAACTTAAACCACTTGTCCAATGTCATAGAGCCAGCGGCAAATCTAAGATCCAAATGTAGGCATGTAAATTCAGTCTCTCTCAATTGAGAACAGAACCAATTTTGCTTTATGCAATGATTTATCTATAGTGCCCATAAAAAGAAAAGACTCATAAGCATTATTGAATGTTTCTTTTTACATAATTGCCCCCTTTAAGGAGCAATTATATATATACACACATACACACACACACACATATATATATATATATGTATTTCTGTATATATATTATACATATATATAATATATATGTACAGAAATGTATATATGTAATACATATATATATGTATTTCTGTAGAACCTGAACATCTCTTAGTCACAATGATTCGTGCTGTTTCTAACTATATATCTATATGTATCTATACATATATACACACACACACACACACACACAGAGTTCATAAGAGATGTAAAGTTAATACATGTATATATATACACACATACACACACTAGATCTATCTATCTAAATACTATGTATACATATATGTGTGTATTTATTAACTTTAGCATATATAGTGCATGAACTGTGTGTGTATATATATACATAAATTGAGTGTATATAAATACACATATTAATTGCATGTATATCTATGCTTTACATGTTAAAAAAGCAAGATTCCTGCCCCCAATCCTTTAATCAAATTAACACATCCATCACCACCTTTGGTGCATGTTAGATCCCAGAAATGGTTTACGTCATAATGGAAAGTTTCTGTACTTTGACCAACATCTTCCCATTTCCCCCTTTCCAATTCCTCCCAACCACCAGTCTACTCTCTGCTTCTGAGTTTGACTTTTAGACATTTTATGTACAAGTGAGATCATCAGTATTTTTCTATGTTTGGCTTATTTTACTAAGTATAATGTCCTTCAGGCTCATCCATGTTGTCACAAATTATAAAATTTCATTTTTTATGGCAAAATAATATTTATCTATCTATATTATTTTCTCTAGTTATTGGTCTGCCAATGAATACTTAGATTTTTTCCATATCTGGACTATTTTGAATAATGTTGCAAAAAAATGGGAAGTATGGATATCAAGATATGGATTTTATTTCATATGGATAGATACCCAGAAGCGAGATTAGTGGATTATATAATGGTTGCATTTTTAATTTTTTGAGGAGTTTCTATACTGTTTTCTATAATGATTATACCAATTTAGATCCCCACCAACAGTGTACAATGATTCCTGTTTCCACAATCTCTCCAACACTTGTTAGTTCTTATCTTTTTGCTAATAGCCACCATAATAAGTATGAAATGATATCTCATTATGGTATTAATTTGTATTCCTGTGGTGGCTAAAGGTATTGAGAATTTTTACCTTTTTTCTTTTTAACTTTTGCTATAGGGTGCATGCACTTACCAGAGAGAGAAAGAGAGAGGGAAAGTGAGAAATCACCCACCCCGGGGAGATGGTCATGCTGCAATTCTTTCTTCATTCTCCTCTCAGGATTTTGGGCACATATGCACATGTACCCAGTGTATCTTCCAATTCTCCAGATCTAGGACTCGAAATGCACACTTGACCGTTTGGGATCTAGCTGTCTTAACCATCATGCCACCTGGATGGCCCATAACAATTGTTCATATACCTGTTAGCCATTTGCATGTCTTCTTTGAAAAAAAGAGTCTATTTTGGTCTTTTGCTGCTTTTTAAATGGGATTATTTGTTGTATAGTTGGTGAATTTGTGAGTTCATTGTATATTTTGAATATTAACTTTTATCAGATGTCTGGTTTGCAAATATTTTCTTCCATTTTGTAGGTTGTCTTTTCATTTGTTGATTACTTTTGTTGCACAGTAGTTTTTTAGTTCAATACGATCCTACTTGTTATTTGCTTTTGTTGCCTGTGTTTTGGTCATATCCAAAACGGTCAGTGAACAATGAACAAAATGGCAGCAATGAGTCTTACCAGTAATTAGTCTAAGTAGAAAAGGGTTACATTTTCTAATCAAAAGACATACAGCAGCTGAGTGGATTTAACAAGACCTAACAATATTCTGCCTTTAAGAGATTCACTCTAGCCTTAAGACTGAAAATGAAAAGATGGAAAAAGCTATTCTATTCAAATGGAAAACAAAAGAGAACAAGATTGGCTAGACATATCAGATAAACTGTATTTTTCAGTCAAAATCTGTCACAAGAGACAAAGAGGGTCACTATATGATGATAAAGGGGTCAATTCATCAAGAGTTTGTGACAGTTGTCAATATGTGTGGACCCAACATAGGATCACCCCAAACAAATATTACAGAGCAAAAAGATGAAATAGAGGACAATACAATAAAAGTAGGGAACTTCAATAACCCACTTTCAACAATGAATAGATTATCCAGACAGAAAAATCAGTAAGAAAGAAACACCCTTGAATAACACTATAGGACCAAATGGACCTAACAGATGTATACAAAACATTCTATCAAATTCAGCAAATAGACATTTTTCTCAAGCACATGTTATAGTTCCCAGGATAGATCACATGTTGGGCCACAAAACAAGTCTTAAAATTTTAAGGTTGAAATTATATCAAGTATCTTTTTTGATCACAATGTTATAAGACTAGAGCACAAATAAGTGAAATAGAGATTAGAAAGACCATAGAAAGGATTGAAGAAGGTGGTGCCTTCTTCTGTTAGAACTCTGCTTTGCAGACTAGGATCACATTGAGTTAGGCTTGATTTTTTTCCAGATTAATGCAAAAGCTGGTCTCCGTGGCATGCATTTGTAATCTCAGTGACATGGGAGACTGTAGCAGAAAGATCTTGAACTCAAGACTGACTCAAACAACATATCAAGACCCTGTCTAATAGAGTGCGGTGTGATAGTGTACATACCTGTGTTCCAGCTACTCAAGAAACTGAGGCAGAAAAATCATGACACAGTGAAACCTTCTCTAAAATGAAAGAAAAATCAGTGAAACTAAGCATTAGTTTTTTGGTAAAGATTAACAAGAGTGACAAAACTTTAGCTAGACTAACCAAGGAATAACTCAAACAAATAAAATTACAAATGAAAGAGAAGACATTGCAACTGAAATACAAAGGATCATAAATGATTGCTACAATTATGTCAAAAAATTGGATAACTTAGAAAAAAATGAATACATCTCTAGAAACATACAAACTGAATTAGGAAGAAGTGGAAAATATAAACAGACCAATAATGAGTAAGGAAATTGCAATAGTAGTTAAAACTTCCCAACAGAGATGACCCTGAGGCCTGGTGGTTAAGGGAACTGGATCCTACATAGATAACTGTGTGGTTTGAATCTCAGACCTGGAAGCTTGAGAGACATGATGGGTGTGTGCGCATCTGTGCCCAGGGTCTCAACAGAGTGAAGAAATTGAGAAGAGATTGCAGCATGATTTTGCCAAGTAGAAGGTGCTTCCTCCCTCTCCCCCACTCCACTCCCCATTTTTCTCTAGTGAGCACATATACTCTGTGGCAAATTAAACTTTTTTTTTTCTTTTTAAAAAAACCTTCCAACAAAGAAAAATACAGAACCAGATGGCTTCAATGGATGAATCTACTAAACATTTTAGGAATTCATGACAACCCTTCTCACATTCTTCTGAAGAACCGAGGAACAGGGAACACTTTCCATCCTTTTAAAAGAAAATGACTTCAGTGCCTTTAAGGGCAATCCCAGGAGCATGTGCAAGTACTTAACTTAGAAGAATGGGTGTGCAGGCTCACTCAGTGTCAGCTATCACTTAACTGCTAAAGGCTGTGGTGATTTTCACCATTGCATGGTTTATTGCATTACTTTTATTTTTTGTTATATAAGTTTACTTGTAAAATTATACTTAATTGTGGGGAGCCGCCCACATCAAAATGGCTGTCATGACCTTCACTGCTTAAAAATGGCCGGTGCAACCTTGACACAGACACCAGGAATGCAGACCCCCTGGTTCACACAGAGCTGGCAGGTCCTCAATAAGGTCCGCTGTAAACCCCGCCTACCTCCCTCTACCTTGTGTATATAAGAAAGCGCTCTAGCCCTCAATAAATAAGCGAAACCTTTACATCAAGAGCTGTGACACTGTGAGCTGTGATACTTCTTTCGCTCCCATGCTGAGAAATTG
The DNA here is from genome assembly GCF_000334495.1 of Tupaia belangeri chinensis. Classification (NCBI taxonomy): domain Eukaryota; kingdom Metazoa; phylum Chordata; class Mammalia; order Scandentia; family Tupaiidae; genus Tupaia; species Tupaia belangeri. Next base: position 2,193,273 of record NW_006207959.1, read on the forward strand.
CGCCGGTTCCGGACCTCCGCCTCCTCGCTCGAGTTTCCCTGCCCGATTCGTCCCGCGGGCTCGGGACACTTAATCATGAGTCATTCAGGAGAAAAATACTAAGAACACTGATGGAGAAATGTATCGAAACAATGCTGCATACAACAATGGATTAGTTTCTCAAGTCTTTTTCATGAGAGGGCCCCAAACATGGATAAACTCTCAGAGTTCTAAGAATGCTGGATAGAGACAGTAATCATGGCCAATGGAGAGCGGAGTCTTACCCATCCAAAGCAAGGTGAGGACTAGAAGTGAGTTGTTGCCAACCCCAGTTCTCCAGGAATTCAGGGTAGCAACAAGATGGAACAGGAGGGGCCAGGTGTTGGTGCAATGGTAACACAGTGAGGTTCACATGTAAAAGTCTTCAGTTCATGACCCAGAACCTGCCTAAGCATGTTGGGCATGCACATAATGCCCAAGAGCCAGGCCAGCTGGGACTGAAGTTGGATCATGGCATGAAGACCCTATTGAGGATGCCTATTTCTCTATCCGTCTATCAGAACAAATAAATAAACTTAAAAACAAACAAACATAAAATTGAAGAGCAAGGAATAGCAGTTTCTAGCCAAAGGGCTTCCTCAAAAAAAGGGAGGTCCCAGTGGGGGGTTTAGGAAGAGTAGGAAAAGATGGAAAAATCTTGAAAATCTAAGAAGTGCTAGCAGAGGAGGACTAAGCAATCTGGACTCCTGCTGGGATACGTCTAGGAATTTCTCATTGCCTAATCGTGTTGCTCAAGTACAGACAGTGTTGGTATCAGGATGGCACAGTGATTAGCATGAGTGCCTGATGCCATTTGAGTACTTCAGGGTCTGTTTTCTGTGAGTTTTTCTCAGACAAATGCAAAAGCTGGCCTCTGTGGCATGTGTTTGTAATCTCAGTGACATGGGAAGTCAAGTGACTACTATGTGCCAGGTGGAATACAGTGCTAGGAACGTTCACTGCTGAATTATTAGACTGCATAACCACTGTTCCAACCTCTATGAAGCAAAGAACCTAAAAATGTCCTATTTCTTTCCATTTCAGTGGGGTTTTTTGGTCTATATTTCTTTCTTTTTATTAGGCTGTTGGAAAAGTCATGACATAATTTCTATGCAAAAATATCATGACTTTTCCAACAACCCAGTATTTTTCTATCAGACAGATGCTCTGAAAAGGTAATCCTCTATTCCGGAGTTCCTCAACCTCAGGGTCAGAACTCAATATATTTTAAAATTGATTCAATGAGTCTCAGCCATCAATTTTTTAAAAAATGAAGTAGAGCAAAAAAGAGAATATCAGAAAGCTGGTAGAAAAATAATTTCGTGAAATTTTTGTTTTAGTTTTATAGATATGTGTGTATCTGGGGTCTCCATGGAAGATGCATTTCTTTCTTCAGTTCAAGGTTACAAAGCTTGAAGAGCACTGATCTATTTCATTGCATTGAAGTGCGCAATGGTTTCCATCCAATGGACTTATCAGGAGTGAATTATATGTGATAAAATCTCATTAAAAGAAGGGGTTGTGCTATATTTCTTCAGGGATCTTGCCAAGCAGGCTCACAGAAAAAAAAAAAAAGATGGCAAAGGATAAGTAGATTGAAATATTTCTGATCAGACTGAGCCTTCCTGAATAATCACTTCCCTGAAGGGTGCATATTATGTGCCAGCTGAAGCTCAGAGTGAACTGTTTGTCGAAGCATATATACCTTTCCTTAGCTAATTATACCAATTCTCACGTCATTTATTACATTCACTGGTTATAAATCATTTTCTTCCTCTTCTCTCAAAAGACACTCTTGCTATATTTCTTAAGCCCACATGTAATCATCTGAAAACACATTTTATAAGTCTCTGGAGTGAGGGATATAGTGAGAACAGATGATAGAGTTGTGTTATGAATTATTTAAGGCAGCATCCATCACGAGTGCCTGAAATGAGAATTCAGTTGGCAGTTTAAAACCAAAACCCCAAGAAAGATAAAATGTAAAGAATGATACGATTCCTGTGTGTGGTATTTTCAAATACGATGCTGACTAGGTTGTTTGTGTAAATCGTTTTTTCCAACACAGGACAGCCACAGAATCTTGCAGAGTGTGCAAAACGATTCCTTCGTCTTTTAGCATGTGGGTTTTGATTTTAAAGAAGGAAAGCAATGAAACTTTTGCCACTTCGAAACAGATTTTCAAGATCGTATGTATCCTGGGAGCTCCAAGATGCTGAAGTGAGCCTGCCGTCAATAAAGTGGGTCAAAGATCCTGTACTGCCATACTGCCATACTGCCATACTGTCAGAGAAACGGATGGGATACCCGGGAACTGAGAACAGAATTGTGCCAGGTACCTGATAATCTTCTTCTCTTTTCTTCCCCCAACTTATTATTTTGAAAAATATTAAACTTACAGGAAAGATGAAAAGAATGGCACAATAAACATCTAGAGAAACTTCATCTATTGGGTTGTCAGAAAAGTCATGATGCATTTTTGAGTAGAAAAAAATATGTCATAGCTTTTCCAATGACTCAATATCTTGGTTCATCAATTGTTAACTTTTTGTCACATTTGATTTACAAAAATAATATATATTCGTATGTGTGTGTGTATGTATTTATGTATATATATACACACATATAAAGAGAGAGAGAGAATAAGTTGCCGACATCTTGACAGTTTAAATACTTCAACAGCCATCTTCTAAGAATAGAAACCCTCCTCTACATAGCCATAATATTTTATGTTGATTCAGTAATGTCTTCTAATGCAGAGCCTAATCTAAAATTTCCCAATCGTTCTGGCACCTGGTGTTCTTGATCCTGTACCAAGATTGCATTCTTCAGAACTTGCAATTCCCAGACAGAACAATTCACTTAAATCATCACTATATCTTCTTTATCCTATGCAAGAGAACAAGTTCCACAGCCAGGACTACATATAAATAGCTCACCCCATCCCCGCTCCAGCACTGAGGGATGGAAGGAATGTGACTGACCTAAGGAGAGGGGCGATTGTAGGTCTGGAAGTCTTCCTGGGGGAGGAATGTTCTTCCTTTAACCCTGAGTAGATGAGCCAGGGAACTTTGAAGTGTAAGATTTTCTTTCCAAACAAGCCCCCACATCTGTTTGTGTTGGAGGGATATTTGTACCTGATGCCAAGGCCAAGTTCACCCTCTCTACCATGGCATACTGAACTGGCCTCTATTTTTCTCTCCAACCTCATCTCCTTCCCTTCCTCACAACCTACTCTCCAGCCTCCCATAACAAATGAAGCTCTCTTTTACCCTTTTACCTCCCTTTTAGGCCATTGCTCTTGTTTCTTCTGCTCTGGATGATGTTTTCTACCCATTCACCTCCCCTTTCCCTTTTTGGTGCATATCACCTCCTCCTAGCACAACTAGCCTCCCAAGTCTCAGTTAGCTGCCCTTGCTTTGGCTTCCATAGCTCCTCAGCTCTTCCTGTACTGCCACGTGCTACTGCAATTGCCCTACGTATAGGGACTACATGCGTAGAGCTAGCTCTTTTTCCTCAGTCTCTAGCACGGTGGCAGCCCGTGTATTCAAGCAGTATTTGCTAAATGGATGATTAAAGGTTGTGTGAACTCTCTTTGTTGAGTGAACCCTCTTGGTTTATGTATTCCTCGACACGCTGTTTCATAGTAGGTCTCACTGGCTAATAAGTGCTACATGACAAAATCTCCACCCTTCAGGAGCCATGTTCTATGCAGGAAAGCAAGTCTGATATGCACAATAGGATGGAGTAGTAAAAGAAAAACAAGTAAGAAATGACCAACACAGTTGCAGGTCCAGATCTGATTATGCATTGGAATCACTCAAGGAGACTTGTTAAAAAGTATAAATTCCTGGTCCCACTCAGAAGTCTTAATTGAAAGGTCCAGGATGTCTCCAAGAAGTCACCTTGGAGATTCTGATGTGCCAGGATCATAGACTGACTTTTAGGAACCTCTGGTGATTAAGAGTTAAAATTGCTTTAGATGAAGTGGACACAGTTAGAGACCCTCCATCAGATCCTTTCGAGCCTTTGTGTGAATAAGAGAAGGGCACCATGAAAGGATGCCACCCATGGGCACATGGCCTGGCATGTACAGGTCAGGCTGTACTTCAGCACCTGCTTGCCCCTTGGTTGGACATCCTTATAGAGGACACAGCTGTACGAATGCACACAGCAACTCTGCAGCAAGACAAGAAGAGCATCGCAGGGCTGAGTTCCCTGGAGCTTGAACAAGTTGGTATGAAGTGAGTCCAGCAAGCCGACTGGTCTGGCTGAATACCAGCCTAAGGTGATGTGCTTGATGCACCAGATAATGGATGCCTTTGAAGGATCCTGAGCTGGACTGTTACTCGATGAACCTGTGGTGTAAGGAATCTGATATCACTTTAATTACCTATAAAGTGGGGAGTGGGAGATCTCTTCAGGCAGAGAGAACATGATCACAAAGGTTCCAAACTGGTAAAAGAAGAACCTTTGGGACCAGCAGATGGCATAATGGTTATGTTGCTGGACTCCTATGTAGTTGGCTGTGGTTTGAGTCCTGTACTTGATGACTTTAAACTCATGCTGGGTGCATGTGTGTGTGCATGCATGACCAAAATCCTAACAGAAGAATGGAAGAGAAGGGATTGTGGCGTGGCCACAGCCCAGGTGTGTGTGTGTGTGTGTGTGTGTGTGTGTGTGATTTCTCACTTTCTGTCTCTCTCTGTCTCTGGCAAGGGCAAACACCCTATAGCAAAAACAAACAAACAAACAAACAAACAAAAACTCTCTCAAAAAAATTAAAAAAAAAAAAATCAAGGACCCGAGAGAAGACAAGTGTGGCTAGAGCTAGTAAGTAGTGTGATTATACAATTTATTGTCTAAACTAGAATACTTGTGATAGTGAAAATCTGCATTATAAACAATTACGTCAGGACAATGGATGTACAAGAAGATTGTACTGGAAAAACTGGGATGAACATAAGTAATAAGGGGACCAGCAGTTGGCGTAAAGGCTATGTCGCTGGACTCACATGTAGTCAACCATAGTTTGAGTCCCAGACCAGGTGGCTTAAACTCATGCTGGGTGTGTGTGCATGTGTGCCCAAGATCCCGAGAGGAGAATGGAGGAGAAAGGATTGTGGCGTGGCCATCCCCCCAGGGAGTGATTTCTCTCTTTCTGTCTCTCTCTGTCTTTCTGGCGAGCGCACGCACCCTATAGCAAAAATCTCTCCAAAAGAAAAAAAAAAAAAAACACATAAGCAATAAGCAGAGTCATCCTCAATGATTTGGACATGCAGACAGGGGTCATCTTATGAAGGCCTATGGTCCCTAGGAAAGAGTTAGGATTTTATTTTAAGCAGGATGGGGAGGCAGCCTTTGCTGGGTTTTATGTTAGGCATCTCATGTCATGTTCCAGTTGATGCATGTAAAAGACTCAAGGGAATGCACAGAGGTTGAAAACGCAAGGGTTGGAGCATGATGCTGTGATGTTAATCATTGCCTTGTGCAGGGTGCTCCTGAAGCAGTATCTAAGCACTTTTTCACAGCTCTTCAAAGTGTTCCATAGTTGCACATAGGAGGTAAACAAGGGTTATTACAGGCTATCTCAGCATCTCAGAACAGGTAGCAACATTTTCCACTTTGGCTTGTCAAGTGAATCTCAACTAGCACAGAAACCACACTAAACAAATGAATCAAACGCTATTATTTACCCCACACCTCCCATTTCAAGGCAGCCAAACCATGAACTGTGGCTACCAACCAAGGGAGATGACTACAGACCTGAGGACCTCCAGTACTGCGGGAGTGGGACATGTTTATAGCACTGAAAAAGGGGTATCTGGGACTGATCTTGTAGCCTAGTGGTTGGGAAAGTTGGATCCCACATGGCTGACCACAGTTTAAATCCTGGCCCTGCAAGTTTGAGGAATATATGGGGCACATGTGCGTGCCCAGGATCCCAACAGGAGGGAGAGGTAGAGAGAGGTGATTGCGGTGTGGCCATACCTCACTGGGAAGTGCTTTCTCCCTCTCCCTCTCTCTGTCTCTCTCTCTCTCCCACTTTGGCTTGTCAAGTGAATCTCAACTAGCACAGAAACCACACTAAACAAATGAATCAAACGCTATTATTTACCCCACACCTCCCATTTCAAGGCAGCCAAACCATGAACTGTGGCTACCAACCAAGGGAGATGACTACAGACCTGAGGACCTCCAGTACTGCGGGAGTGGGACATGTTTATAGCACTGAAAAAGGGGTATCTGGGACTGATCTTGTAGCCTAGTGGTTGGGAAAGTTGGATCCCACATGGCTGACCACAGTTTAAATCCTGGCCCTGCAAGTTTGAGGAATATATGGGGCACATGTGCGTGCCCAGGATCCCAACAGGAGGGAGAGGTAGAGAGAGGTGATTGCGGTGTGGCCATACCTCACTGGGAAGTGCTTTCTCCCTCTCCCTCTCTCTGTCTCTCTCTCTCTCTCTCTGGTGAGTGTATGCACCCTCTGGCAATTAAAAATAGAAGAAAGAAAGAAAAAAGGAATGATCTGACTGGTAGTGAGGTGAACCTCTACAAACCTGCAGAAGTCGAACACTGGCTCACAGGATAATAATGTGATTAGACCGATCACAGGGTAGTCAACTAGCCACTTTCCAAAGAGGTGAATCCTTAACCACTCCCCGGATGTTCAAGTCCATTAACATTTATTGGTACCATGATGTACAAGGCGCTGTGCTCAGTGCTGGCAATGGGAGTACAGAGACGAACACGTCACAGAGCTGGCTCAAGGAGATACAAACACAAACAGAAAGCTCCAGCTAAGTAAGATGATGTAACACCTCTGGGAAAAGGCCAGACAGTGCTATTGGTGAACAGAAAAAAGAAGAGACTAACCTGCGTGACCAAACTGACCAAGGCTTAACGCAGTAGGTGGAATTTTCCTGAACTTTGACAAATGAGCAGGATTTTGACAGGCAGATAATGCTGGAAAAGACATTAAGGCGGCTGGCATCCTGTAACCAACTTGCTGTGTGACTTTAGGCAAGTTATTTAACCTCCCTGAATCTTAATTTCCTTGTGAGTAAAATTAGAAAAATGATGATACAAGAGGTTGAGGTCTGAATGTGTCCCTCCCCAAATGTGTATATTGAAATTCCAACCTCCAAGGTGATCGTATTAGGAGGTAGAGAGTTTTCGGAGGTGATGAGGTTACGGGGGCAGGGCCCTCACTAGCACGGTTAGTGCCCTAATAGTAGAGGCCCAGGGGTGCTGCCTTGCGTTTTCATCACGTGGGGACACAGTGCTGAGGTACTGTTTTACGAACCCGGACGTGGACCTTCACAGACACTGAATCTTCCAGCATTTGGATCTCGAACTTCTGGTCTCCAGCACTGGGAGAAATTTCTGTTGCTCATAAGCTATTTAGTGTTTGGTCTTTTATTATTATAGGACAATGCACAAAGGCATGGAGTTGTAATGAGCAGACATGGTGTGATGAGAGCGCCCAGTGCAGTGTCCAGCACCCAACGGGGACACTCAGCCATCTGTGCTCTGTTGTCGCACTTACGAGGAGGAAATAGGGAGAGAAGGCTGACGACTTTGGGAGGGATGGAAAGCAGTCCCGCTTACAAGGAAGGGAGAGCAAGAGGAGAACATGCCTGGAAAGTGTCTGGAGCCAAACGTGAGTGGTCCAGCACGTCGGTTCTTGGACGATACGCCGAGAGTTTGTCCTTGACTCGCCACGTAACAGTGGGCAGGGCTGTCAGAATCCAGTTAGAACACTTTTTACATTATTTCTTAAATCCAGTCCAAGTCTGAGTATTTTGAAATTTAAGATTAAGTTGTAAAGTCTATTCCCCCCGCCCAAATATTTATCTCCAACAATTAACCACAATGATGATTTTAATGGCAATAATTAACACAAAGAATGCTTAATCAAAGGTTGAAGAACTAAAAAATAACTAAAGGATCACAAAGGAAGCAGTTTCAGGGAGTCAGCTTTATCTCCTAAAACTTAGGAAACATAGGAAAGTGTATAGAGTTATTAAAAGTTGGATGTTTGAAACAGTATGGAAATTCCTCAAAAAAATGAATATATCAGGACCAGCAGTTAGCGTAATGGCTATGTCGCTGGACTCCCACGTAGTCGAACGCGGTTTGCGTCCTGGATCCAGTGGCTTAAAACTCACGCCGGGCGCGTGTGCATGCGTACCCAAGATCCCGAGAGGAGAATGGAGGAGAAGGGATTACGGCAAGGCCATCCCCCCTGGGGGGTGATTTCTCGCTTTCTGTCTCTCTGTCTCTCTCTGTCTGTCTGGCAAGAGCACGCGCTGTATCACGAAAACCTCTCCAAAAAAAAAGAACATATCATATAGCAATTTCAGTTCTGTGTATATTTTTTAAAAAACTAAAAATAGGGGGACCAGCAGTTGGCGTAATGGCTATGTCGCTGGACTCCCATGTAGTCGACCGTGGTTCAATTTCCGGGCCTGGTGGCTTAAACTCACCCCGGGTGCATGTGCGTGCCTGCCCAAGATTCTGAGAGGAGAATGGAGGAGAAGGGATTGTGGTGTGGCCATCCCCCCTGGGGGGTGATTTCTCGCTTTCTGTCTCTCTGTCTCTCTCCGTCTTTCTGGTGAGCACACGCACCCTATAGAAAAAAAAAAAAAAAACTAAAAATAGGGACCTAAAGAGATATTTGTATACCCATATTCATAGCAGCATTGTGCATAATATCCAAAAGGTAGAAGCAATCAAAGTATATACCAAAAAAATGAATGGAAAACAAGATGTGGTGTATATATACACAATGGAATATTACCAACACATGTTATAACATAGATGAACTTTAAAGACATTATGCTAAGTGAAATAAGTCAGGTAAAAATGGAAAAATATTGGGGCCAGCCCTGTAGCCCAGTGGTTAGATGAGGTTCGACTGGCTGACCATGAGGTTCAAATCCCAGCCCTGAAGTGTGGCCATGTCTGTGTGTGTTCCCCAGATCCCAGCAGGATGGAGAAATGGAGGAGAAGGGATTGCAGTGGGAACAGGCTCCTTTTTGGAGTACTCTCCCCCTCTCTTTTGCTCGCTTCCTCTCTGGTGAGTGCACACGCCCTCTGGAAATTTTTAAAAATGGAAAAATATTGTATGATTCAAATTATATGAGGTACTTAGAGTAGTCAAAATCACAGAAATAGTAAGTAGAATGATGGTTGCCAGGGGACGAGGGAGGGGGAGAGCAAGGAGTTACTGTTCAACATGTATGGAGTTTCAGTTTTGCAATCTGAAAAGAATTCTGGATAGTTGTTGCACAACCAAGTCAACATACTTAACGCTACTGAACTGCACACGGAAATAGTTAAGGCGGTCCATTTCACATGATGTGTTTACCAATATTTAGACAAAACAAAACAGAAACAGATAGAGGTCTGGAAGAAGAGCCCTGCAGAGCTACAACTCAGGATTTGGGGTGTTTGAGCCCCGAGTAAGCATCCTGAGAGGCTGGGCCCTGAACCTCAGGGAGGCACGAGAGTGGGCATTGACTGACCGGTGCTGGTGTCTCTGAAGAGGCCACAATATGGCTAGTTCTGTAAGTATTGGAAAAATCTCACCCTGGAGTCAAGTATTGGAAAAAATCTCATCCTGGTACTGGAACTGATGGAACTTCTACTGCCTGGTGAAAAAGGGTTATTAGAATGACACTGACAGAGGCAGGAAGCAGAATAGAAATCCTTTCCGCAGAGACTAACCCAGAGCCAGCTGCCAACAGGGAAGTGGTTGGCAGAGTCCTGGTCCCAAGAACACGGTGGCTGCACAGTGGACCACTGAACAGCTGTGAGCAAGAAGTGGCATCATTAGAATTTGAGAAAGCTGGCTCTGGTGGCAGTGTGAGAATGGAAACAAGAGAGACTTTGGAGACTTAAATCAATCCAGGGAAGATGCAGTCAGTGAGAGACCAGTCTCAGGTCTGCGCCGATTCTGTCATCAGGGTTTCTGCCTATTCCTAAATCCTGTTCCTACTGTATACTTCATCCTAGTAAGTGGAGCCCTTTCCAATTTCCTTTTGCTGTGCCTAACGTTTAGCCTGCCCAAGACTGGCCCACTCCCAAGTAGGAGATATCTCAAAAACTAAACTGGACAGCCTGTCTGGGTCTCCTAATGTGACCTGCTTAAAGTAGCATCGTGTTCCAGAAAACTATTCAGACATCCTACTGTTCCTTCTCTGAAGCCCCTAAGGCTAACAGCTCACCATACATAAATGCTAGGGTTTCAGAAATGAGGACAATTTCATACTCAAGGAAACTCAAGTCCAGGGGAAGAGATGCAAAATGTAAATAAATCATTACAATATAATGATAGAAAAAACATTATTATAAGATAGGTATTTTTATGTGTTTGAAATATATTGATTTATTTTAACCTCACCAAAAAAACTAGAATGTTTGTTCTGCTTCTATTCCCATTTTATAAATGGTGAAACTAGACAGACAGAAATTAAGTAGCTTGTCCGAGGGCATGCAGCAAAGAAGTATTGGAACTGGCAATCAAATTCCAGAGCAGTCTCCCGTGGATCGCAGGTTCATAGTTGGAGAATGGAAATGGTTTAGAAAGATTGCTAAGGGGAATTTAAGAGAAGTCAACAGAAGATTGGAAAACTGGACTAAGTTTCCATTTGAGGTTAGAGGGGAAAGGAATGTATGCATGTGTATATGTGTATGTGTATTTGTGCATATATGTACCTGTCTCCTAATGTGACCTGTGTATGATTTGTGCATACATGTACCTGTCTCCTAATGTGACCTGTGTATGATTGTATGTATGTATATGTGTATTTGTGTATGCATGCCTGTGTTTGTGGATGTATATATGAGTGAGGTTGTGTGTGTGTGTGTATATGTGTTTAATTTTGCCAGAGGGAGCATGTGCTTGCCAGGAAGAGACAGAAAGAACAAGAGAGACAGAAAGCAAGAAAGCACCTCCATGGGGCATGGTCACACCCAATCTCTTTTCCTCTATTTCTCCCTCCTTTTGGGATTTTGGGCACGCATGCACCTGTGCCCTTTGATTTTTCAGGCCACCAGGTCCAAGACTTAAACCACATGGTCAACTATGTGGGATCCAGCTGCATTAAATGCCAGGCTATGGGCTGTCATGTGTGTGTTTGTATGTGTATGGGTGTTTGTATGTACATATGTGTGTATGTATGTGTGGTTTGATGTGTATGTTTGTATGTATTTGCATGTGTGAATGTATGTGTTTAAGTCTATGTATGCATGTTTGTGTGTATGCACATACACATCTATATGTGTTTATGTGCATACATGCATGTATGTGTGTTTCTATTTTGTGTCTATATATGTGTGTTTTTATGTATTTGTGTATGTGCACATTTGTATATGTGTATATAATGTATTTCTGTATGTGCATGTGTTTATGTGTGTGTGTTTTGCATGTGTGTATGCATGTGTATATGTTGTATATGTGTGTGTGCATGTTTGTTTGCATGTCTGTGCATGTATGTGTGTGGGTAGCCACTTATCTCTCCGTGGAGATGTTTTCTTGGATAGTGGTCAGGGACTGTAGTGAGTCAGTCCCTTTCTCCCGCCTGCCACTTTCTTTTTTTTAGAATTATTTTATTTGACATTATTTATTTATTTATTTATTTTTAATTTGACCAGAGAGGGACAAAGAGAGAGAGGCAAGGGTGGGGGGCAGGAATGAGAAAGCAAGCCATCAGGTCCAGGACTTGAACCCTGGCTGGCCATGTGGGAGTCTAGCACCCTTAACACCATGCCACCTGCCAGACCTCTGCCTGCCACTTCCTGTCCCCACGATTCAGTGGCAGAGGACAGAGAGGGAGGGCTTGCATTGCCCACTTGTGTTGCGCATAGTAGGGATGACGTGTTGCCTTCCCGTCTGGATGCCGTGCTGCTGAGCTGTATCCAACCACGCCAAGCAGACCAGACCCCAGCCCCCTTCTAATAGCCGAAATTTTATTCAACGACAGTATTTATCTCAGTTACCAAAGGACATAAGGTATGGAAGAATTTTTTGTAAGTTATTAAAATTATAGGGGCCAGCAGGTGGCATGGTGATTAAGGGCACTGGACTCCCACATGGCTGACTGTGGCTTGAGTCCTGGACCTGGTGGCTTGCTTTCTCACTTTCTCTCTCTCTCTCTGTCCCTCTCTAGTCAAATTAAAATAAATAAATAAAGTTACAAATAAAATAATTATTTTAAAAATTATTAAAGTTATTATTATTTTTGCCAGAAGGCAGGTGTGTTCACCAAAGACAGAGAGATCAGAGGAGGAGAAGAAGAGGGAGAGGAAGAAAGCACACTTTGAAAGATGTGGTCATGCCACAATCCCTTCTCCTCCATCCTGTTAGGGTTTCGGGCATATACACATATGTGTCTAGTATGTTTTACACACACACACACACACACACACACACACACACAGGTTTTCAATCCACCAAAGCCAAGATTTAATTCATGCAGGTGGCAGAGGGAGCCAGCTCTTTTAATTCCTAAGTAGTAACCACTAGGTAGCAGGGTCAGCCCAGTTTTGTAAACTATTAGTTGCCATACAAATATTCTTTCTACCACTTGCAGAACTGGTCAATTTTTGTAACTTTCCTTCCTTGCATGTCTGAATGGTGTGACAATTCCCACAAACTCACTGAAAAGTCCCCATGTTGTTTTTGGAACTGGTCACTAGGTGTTGCTGTTTGATAAGATAATATGTTATTAATTTATTTTTTTCCTTCTGACTCTAAAACACTATTTTTTTTAAGAGGCACTGAGATTGGCTTTCCCTGTTTGATTTTCGAGGATCGCCTGTTGTGTTTCACAGAATTTACACTGAGATAATTAAAAGTCAACAGTGTCTCACTCTGCCTCCCTTCTTCCACCACTTTCATGTTGATTTCAATAACCAGTTGTCTTCCTACAATGTCTACAATGCAGATCACTCCTCAATTCCTATTTCATCCATTAAAAAATATTAATTGAGCATTATATGTATGCCAGGCATTGAACAAAGAACTAGGGATATGGGAGTGAATGAAACAAAGTCTTGGCCACTGTGCAACTGTCTCTGATGGCTCTTGCTTGGACAACAGGCCCACATTTCCAGCTTTCTGTTGCAAAATGAACTATCACCCCATCAGGCTAACATTGGGTCTCTCGGCGGAAACAATGCAGGAAAGGAGAGAATGGGGAAGCATAGTCAAAGTGTTGAGTGAAAAACAATTTCAACCAAGAATACTATACCTGGCAAAATTATCTTTCATATGGGAAAAAAAGATAAAAACATTCTCGAATAAACAAAATGAACTAAACGAACTCGCCTGTCTTTCTGTATCCCACATTAAAACCCATGTAGCTCAGGGACAGCTGGTAGCATAAAGGTTAAGGCGCTGGACTCCCACATGGTCAATCATGACTTGAGTCCTAGACCAGGAGGCTTGAAACTCATGCTGAGTGCATGTCCAAAATCCTGGGAGGAGACTGGAGGAGAAGGGATAGCAGCAAGGCCACCCCCCTGGGAAGTGATTTCTCACTTTCTCTTCCTCTCTCTTTCTGTATCTCTCTGCGCCTCCAGAAAATGCTCGTGCCCTGTAGCAAAAAATCTCTTTTAAACACCAAACAAATCTATGTAGCTCACCTGAGCACTAACTCTCTCTCTCTCTTTAAGCTAAATTTCTTCTCTCTTTTTCTTTCTTTTTCTCTCTTTTTTCTTCTTTTTAAAAATTTTTCTATAAGGTACATACACTCACCAAGCTGCCAGGAGGGAGAGAGAGGAGAAAACATTGCCCTGGCAGGGGTGACCATGCTTAATCCATTCTCTTCCATTTTCCTCTTGGGATTTTGGGCACACACAAACACACAGTTGGAGTGTCATCTAAACTGCTGGGTCTGGGCCTGGAACTGCACAGTCTGCCTTGGGGGGTCCAGCTGCCTGAACTGGGTAACCCACTCCACTCCATTCTTTATTTTTAAATATTTAACCTCCTCCTCTTAGAACCTAAAGCACTTCACCATCTGCAGGACTTTAACCTACACAGTCTGCACTCTAACTCAGCAAAAGTGGGTCAAGAAATATTTATGTGCCAGGTGACAGGCTAAGATAAATGGAATGAGACCAGATTCCTTCCTTCATGATATTCATAAGAAGATTATTAAATAAGTTAGATATGGACTAAATTATATCTCCCAAGTTCATATGTTGGACCCCCTAGTACCTTAGAATGTGACTTATTTGAAAATAGGAACTTACCAGAGGTAATTAAAGTTAAAAGAGGTCATAAAGATAAGGTTCCCAAAGACAGCAGATGGCCTGGGGGTTAAGGTGCTGGATTCCCACATGGTCAATCATGGTTTGAGTACTAGACCCAGAAGCTTGAAAATCAAGCCAGGCAAGTGTGGGTGCGTGCCTGAAATCCCAAGAGGAGAATGGAAGAGAAGGGATTGTGGTGTGGCTATACCCCCTGGGGGGGATTTTTTATTTTCCCTCTCTCTGTTTCTCTCCAGCAAGCTCATGTGCCCTATGGCAAAAACATTTAAAAAAAAAAAAAAAAAGGAGCCCTCCTGGTGTCCTTAGAAGAAGAGGAAGGCACATCAGGAACACACACAGAGTTACACAGGGAGAAGGACGACATCCACTGGCAGGCCAAGGAGAGAGGTTTCAGTAGAAACCAAACCTTCCAGCACTTCGATCTTGGACTTCCAAGCTCCAGACTGTGAGAAAGCAAATTTCTGTCGTTTAAGCTTTTCAGCCTGCAGTGTCTTGTTATGGCAGCCCTAAGAAACTGCTACAATAAGTCCAGTAAGATTTCTGGAGAAATGGTGCTGGCCAGTACACTGTAGCCAGAACGAGAGAGGGCCAGTGTATCTCTGTTTAGTAAGTCTTAAGGTACATTACAATTCATTACATTTTGATTGTTGTCCTACTATGCCTGACTTTGTCTGGTCTTCATAGCTTTTGCCCTTGCTGTTTTCTTCACTTGGTGTGTCTTCCTTCTCTAGTATCAAATTTTACCCATCCTTTATGACCAGTGCCATCGTCAGCTTCTCCGCTGTCTTTCGTCTGTCTGATCTTGATTTGATTAGTTTTTTTGTTTGTTCCCTTACCATGATCTTTTTTTCTGTGTGGTTTTCTGATCGTCCTTATTTTCTGCAGCTTTGTTTACAATTCCTTCTATTTTTGATCTATCTATTCTTCCCAATGTTAAGTACCTCCCTAGAAGGAAAAGTCTCTCACTCATGTATATATTTCTTATGGCCCCTGTTATTGGGACTTGTACATAGTAGATGCTCAATGAATACTCATTTACTTTGAACATGGGGCAAGTTCTGCTATAATAAAAAGAATGATATGCTTTTGATTGAAATGTTAATGAGACTATACAAGGGGATTTTGAAAATTTCTTGAAAAAATGAAATTGAAGTATAAATTAATTTTGCTGCAAAAAATATGAAATCCATGCAGTTTTTTTTCATAATATGTATTTCCATGAAATTTGTTTTTTGGAGAGGTTTTCGCTATAGGGCGCATGCGCTCGCCAGACAGACAGATGCGCTCGCCAGACAGAGACATAGAGACAGAAAGCGAGAAATCACCCCCCAGGGGGGATGGCCACACCGCAATCCCTTCTCCTCCATACTCCTCTCGGGACCTTGAGCACGCACGCACACACGCCCAGCATGAGTTTTAAGCCACCGGGTCTGGGACGCGAACCGTGGTCGACTACATGGGAGTCCAGTGACATAGTCATTACGCTATCTGTTAGTTCCCTATTTCCATGAATTTTTTGAAGACCCTGTGTATTGTTTGTTTTCTTCTGGGAAAAAAAATTATTGTTTTTTTTTTTTATTCTCTTGCAAATTATGGATTTAAAGAAGGTAATCAGGAGAAGACTTCCAAGACTTCAAGTGTCAATTTACCTGGCCTAGATAAGGTTTGAGTTGAACAGTCATACTCAGAGTTGTTAGCATGCTGCTGTGTGGATATGATCTGTAAGATCAAGGAATTAGTTGGGATCCAACAGTTACTTGGAAATTTAACTTTTAGCAAGTGAGTGCTTTTATCTGAAAGTTTAACTCCTTTTCGTCCAGCTCCTGAGGTTCTGGCCTCTGCCTCTGAAGACCTTTTTTCACTATTCCATTTGCTAAACTTTCTTAAGATCTAGGCTCCACCTTAAAATATCAGGGAGCCCAGAGATCAGCTTCAGAATTCCCTTACTAACTCTCAGTTACAAATAAGCACTCTTGACCCTAATATTTTCCTCTTCTTTTCTGTCTTCTAGCTAAATCTTAATTTTAAAAGTATCATTAAAATATCTTGGGCACAGTGGTAATACATGACAGCTGTGTGAGACTGACCGATGTGGGAGGGTTCTTAGTCTAAATCTGGAGGCCTCCCCGAGTACCCCAGGCAACCTGGGGCTGACTGAGGTGGGGGTTGGATCATGCCATCAAAATCCTATTGGGGGTGCACTCTTTTTCCTCTATCAAGAAAAAGAAGACTACTGATGTGAATCTTAAAAAAAATAAATAAAGGCTGACCCCATAGCCTAGTGGTTAAGGGAGCTGGATCTCACATGGCTGACTGCAGTTCAAATCCAGCCCTAGGGATTTGAATAATACAGCACAAGTGCATGCCCCAAATTCCAACAGGATGGAGAAATGGAGGAGGAGTTGGGATGTGACCACACCCTATTAGGGGGTGCTTCCTCCCTTTCCCTCTCTCTCTCTCTTTCTCTGTGGTGAGCACCCATGTCCTCTGGCAATTAGAAACAAAAAAACAAAAAACATTCCTAAAAAACTTCAGTTATTGAAGCATGAGTACTCCTGGGATTAAACTGAAATAAAAGCCTGTTTCGCTCTGTTGGTATTAACACAATAGCCTTCATATAAGCCAAAGCGAGGAAATCCTGTACTCATTTACTCAATGGAATTTTACACAACAATGAAAAAGACTGATCTACGGTTACTCTCAATGATTGGGATGAATTTCACAAATATAACGTTGAGTGAAAGAAGCTATTCAGAAGAGCACATACTGCATTATTCCCTATTACAAAGCTTAAGAATGGGCAAAACAAATCTCTAGTTATCACAAGGATTAAATGAGTAGATTCATGCAAAGAGCTTAGAAGAGTAAATTAATTGGAACTAATCAATAATGTGAGCTACTTTTATTGTGACAAGTGTTGGTCACTAGAACTCCTCTGAAATGGAGGCCAGCAGGTGGACTGGTGGTTAAGGCACTGGATTCCTCCCCACCTCCCCCAGCCAACTGTGGTTTGAGTCCCAGGTCTGATGGCTTGACAATAACAACAAATATATAGATAGATAAATAAAAAATGTTAAAAACAAAAACTCCAAAAAATAAAAAAATAAAAAAATAAAAACTCCCCAGAAGTAAATTGTACTCAGTAAGTGGTCTTAATGATAAAGTTTTAAGCTACTCCATGAAGGAATGACCTCCATGATGGTAACTGAGCCTCTCCACCAGGACTTGCAGGCAGAGGTGATATTAGCATGAGAGGAGGGTCTCTGAAAGGTAAGAAGCATAAAGGTGGAGACTGAAGAACAACAGGGAGCTATTGCCTGACTTAGGCAAGGGCTCAGACTGGGGTGGCTAACAAGTTATTTCGGAGAAGGGTAGGGAAGATAGGAAAACAGAAAGTACCTGTAGTAGAAGCTCCAGAGAAGGGCTTAAAAGATATTTACATATGATAACTTCTATCAGCCTCCCTTGAACTTATCCCAAATAAGTACAGTCTATGGCCGGTACATTTTATAGTTAAAGAAAAACAACGACAAGAACAACAAATACAGGCTTGCTTTGCAAACAGAATCAGAAACAGGACCCTGGGCGGGCCCTATGGTCCGGTGGTTGAGGGAGCCAGATCCTACATGCCCCACTACACGGTTGGAATCCTAGCCCCTATGGCTAGGCATAGGTGTGTGCATCCCAGGGTTCTGGCAGGATGGAGAGATGGAGGAGTAGAGATTAAGGTATGACTGCACCCTGTTTGGGGGTTATTTCTCCCTCTCCCTCTCTTTCTATCTCTCTGTCTTTCTATGTCAAGCACATGTGCCCTCTGGAAAATAATTAAAAAGAAAATGAAAAGGTCCTTTATACTCTTCTTTTTTATTTTATTTTATTTTATTTTAATTTTTAAAATGTTTTCATTGTCAGAGGGTGCATGTACGAGAGAGAGAGAGAGAGAGAGAAAGAGAGAGCAAACAACCTTCCCCAATGGGTACAGCAATCCCCTCTCCTTTTTTTACCCTTTTGAAACTCTAGGCATGGACACACCCATACCCAATGTGTCCATCAAGCTACAAAGCTGGGACTCCCATGTTCATTCGGCCATGTGGCATCTGGCTCCCTTAACCACTAGGCCATGGAGCCAGCTCCGTTTTCCTGTTTTAACTACAGGTCTCCCTTGTTTCAAATCTGGAGTGTCCCTGGGTCTTCAGTCTCCTAATAACCCAATCATTCCTCCCACTTTAGAAGCTCTGATGAGGCCAATATGAGAGATAGGAACACATCCTTCTATGTGGTTGCAGTCATGTTCCACAGCTGTATTCCTTGTCCTCAGTCTGGCTATGTAGTGAGTTCACTAACATGCTCTTGGTTCTCGGGTCTCTTTTCAAGTTCTACAGTAGAATGTATGCATGCTCGGAAATGTCAAATAACAGGGGGACCAGCAGTTAGCGTAATGGCTATGTCACTGGGCTCCCATGTAGTTGACTGCGGTTCGAGTCCCAGATCCAGTGGCTTAAACTCATGCTGGGTGCGTGTGTGTGCATGCCCAAGATCCCAAGAGGAGAATGGAGGAGGAGGGTTGGGGCCTGGCCATCTCCCCTTGGGGGGGGGGGGTTGATTTCTTGTTTTCTGTCTCTGTCTCTGTCTGTCTGGTGAGCGCACACGCCCTATAGAAATGTCAAATAAAGAAAAAATAGAAATGTCAAATAACAGAAATATCAATTCTTTAAAAATTGCGATATCTCTGGGGACCAGCAGGTAGCGTAATGGTTAAGGTGCTGGACACTCCCACATGGCTGACCATGGTTTGAGTCCCAGACCTGGTGGCTTGCTTTCTCACTTTCTCTCTCTCTCTCTCTCTCTCTCTGGTCAAATGAAAATAAATGAATGAATAAATAAAATTAAATAAACCCCCATGTTAAAAATTGCAACATCTCTTTCTGCCTATTGCTCTCTCTTTCTACTCTCTCTTTTTACTCAGGAATTTCCACATTCGAAGTTACACATTCAAAGTGGTTTGGAGGTTTGTAATGGATGTTCTCAAGCAGGTCTTGAAAGTGCTTTTTAAAATACTATATTCCTTGTTCAATATATATAAATGTAAAATGTCTTCATAAAGAGCCAAACTGCACTTAAACTGTCACCATCAAATTAATGGACAATCATAATCCAAAAGTAATTATAATCCTCAGTAATTATAATGACACCATTAAATTCTTCAGGTCTCAACATGAAAATGATTGTAACTCGATTATACTTCAACAACCTGGGTTGTTACATAATTGCTCTCTAAAACTTGTGAGTGGTGATACCGAGGTATTTAAAATGCTATTTAATTTTCTTTCTTCTTTCTTTCTTTCTTCCCCCATAGGGCACATGTGCTCACCAGAGAGAGAGAGAGAGAGAAAGGAAAAGTGAGAAATCACCCCCTGGGGGATAGCCATGATGCAATTCCCTCTCCTCTTGGGATTTCAGGCATGTACACACACATACCTGGTGTGATTTACAAACCACCTGGTCTGGGACTCGAACTATGGTCAGCCATTTGGGAATCTTAACCACCATGCCACCTGCTGGCTCCAGATTTTCTTTATTTTTAATTATTA
Source organism: Tupaia belangeri chinensis (assembly GCF_000334495.1). Classification (NCBI taxonomy): domain Eukaryota; kingdom Metazoa; phylum Chordata; class Mammalia; order Scandentia; family Tupaiidae; genus Tupaia; species Tupaia belangeri. Next base: position 2,213,165 of record NW_006207959.1, read on the forward strand.
AAGTTTAGTCATTTATTTCTTCCATGAGTTGCAAAGAGAGAGAGAGAGAGAGAGAGAGAGAGAGAGAACATCCTCAACAGGGTCTTGATGCCACAATCTACCCAGCCCTGGATCATGGGAACTCACGTGCTAAGAGTATTCAGGGAGGTCCCTGATCATGCTTTTTTCTTCCTCCCCTCAAAAAAAAAAAAAAAAAAAAAAGAGGATGTGGAGAAGGTACAGTGTCATACAGGAAATAGTATAAACTATTGAGATTATTTTAGAAGAAAGGATCATTTGAACTCTTTCGGAGGTAATAAAAAAAAATGGAGCATTACATAAAGAAGTCTAGACTAGTTGTCCTTCCTGTAGCTACAAGAAACCTGAATCCTTGGCTCTATAGATCTTGAAAGTAACCTAGAGTGAGTAAGTAGACCTTTTAGTTTGGCTCACATAGGGGAGTTTCTGAAGAAAAGTGCCACAGATTTTGTTCCCTAATGAACTGAGTGGTGCTGAACCATGCATGTTAAAGACTTTATAAACATAAGATATGCTTTGTTTCTAATAGGTTGAGTTAGCTTTATCTATCCTAGAATTAGGGTACATAGGCCCCCTCCCAGAAGGTGTACACTCTGCATGATGTCTCAGAAGTGCACAACAGTAGGGTTTGGAATCACTGGGTGAGATCCAGAATAAAACAGAGCCAAGAGCAAAGCCTAATGCTAGTACAAGACAGCCAGAGGAGTGGGAGGACAGAACAGCACAGCCATGATTCTGAGGCGTTAAACTAGGCAAGGGTCATGCAGAAACAGAGAGAGCCATCCATCCTGGAAAGGTAGGGTTTATTTATTATAAATACTCTGAACTCAATTTGCCAGAATTGACTTCTGGGAGGAGTTCACACAAATCATTCAGGTCAAAAAGATTGCTCACCCAAGCTCTTTGGAGAAAGGAAACACCTGATGGGACTGGAGGTGGGTACATACTTCAGTGAACACACAGGGGTTTGAGGAGGAGGAGGAGGAAGTGGGGTGGCTGAATTCATGTGTTCAGACCTTAACTAAGGACCGAGTCAGGTTGATCACTTCAAGTCTTTTCAGTTTGTTTATGATTTGCCCAGAGGTCATCCTTTCCCAAAGTAGCACATCTTCATATTTATCCAATCTCTAGGAGGAATTTAGGATGCAGGGTGACCCGGGAGTAGCTGTAGTGACATAATGGAGGTGGGAAGGAAGGGACAGACAAGGAGAAGGGGATTTGGATATGGGGATATAGCAGTCCAGTGGCGCTTCACATCTCCCAAAGAAAGCATAGAAAGGCCTGGGATTACAGTGCTGAGCTGGTAAATGGAGGCTGTCTTGTTTCAACATAGCAATACACCGTTATTACCTCCTTTCGTTCATTCTTGAAGGACTCGCTTTATCTTAAAGAAAAATATTCCGAAGAAACAAAAAAATCCCCCTGGGAGGATCAGTGTTCAAGAACTCTTCAGCTAACATCTCGATTATTAGTTAATACCATTACAAGGTGTGGGAACAAAGAGGACATGTGAGAGAGCTGATGATAATGCACATACTTTTGCCTTAAGGAACCCATCGCTTTCAGAATTTCTGTCCTAGTGCCATTAAACACAACTAGTGGCCATCATGTCAAAGGTTCAGTGATCATATTTTTTAAATAAAAGTTTTCTCAAGTGACTTGACAAGTATAAGTGTACTTATGTGAATAATGGGATAGGATATTTGAGATTATAATGAACTTTAGCCAAAGGTGACTGACACCCATTTAGCTTGTGGGGTTGCACCTTTTCCAACCTACAATTAGATCTGCTGGCCGGATGCCACGTGAAATATAAGACAGGATTTATCCCCCCCCCGAACACTGTAGAAAAATTATTGATCTAAAAATGTGGGTAATATTATACTTCTTTTTTGGGCACTTTGTTTTAAAGATTTTCATGCTTTGAAACTCCATATTTTATTTTCAGATATGTTAAATGTCAAGAAAAGGTAATTATTGACCACAGTGAATTTATATGGGCAATTAGAGATGAAGTACTTTTTTAAAAGCCCACTGCAGACTGCTTTTGATGTTTTGAAGGACATGTAAGCGCCTGACATTTTGGGTGTTTCTGAGGCAAGGCTAGCTCTATTAAGATAAACTGATGTTCAGAAGGTATAAAAAGAATGTTATCTACCTTTGTAAACTGAGATCTCTTTAGGACCTTAAAAAAGAAAGTGAGGTGGGGGTAGGGGGACCAGCAGATGGCATAATGGTTACGTTACTGGACTCCCACATGGTTGACTGTAGTTTGAGTCCAGGACCTTGAAACTCACGGCAGGTGCATGAGTGTGTGTGATCAAAAGAGGAGAATGGAGCAGAAGCCATCTTCCCTGGGGGTGATTTCTTACTTTCTGTCTGTCTGTCTCTCCAGTGAGTGCATGCATTCTATAGCAAAAATCTCACCCAAAAAGAAAAGAAAAGAAAGCAGGGAAGTTATCTTACTCTTTAATCTAGGAATAAATGGGGGGAAAAAAAACGGTGAAAACTTAATTGGGTAACCCAATATTTTAAACATTTCATGTTGATTTAGCCAAAACAGTTCGTTATTTTTGTAATTAAAAAAATTACATTTCATATGAAGGCTGATTGGTTTTAATATTTGAAACATACACTTATTTTGTTAAAGTAACTGGAGGTGACTTTGTTTTTAGGCTTATTCTCTCACCTCCACGTCTATGAAATGATTCATATGACACTGGCATGTGAAGTACTCTAGCCTGAAAGGACCAACTTCTTAAATGAAAGGAGGTATTTTTCAAGTTATGTATGCTGCGCGTTTGTCAAGAAAAAGCTGTTAGTGGTTTTGCTGCTTGACTTTTTTCATTTTACGTATTATTTAAATAAACACATTAATTTTAGATTTGGAACTGTTTGGACAGCTAGCTTTTCTGAGTCACCTAGAGCCACTCACTGTTCACCTTACTGTTTGTCTACATTTTTTTTCCTACTCCCACGGGCAGTTCCTCAACTTTCTCCTTGGAGCACCTTCCTTTTCCCCCTATGACTTTATTATCCTTCTACTTCTCTATTTGACTTTTGTTAGGAATCGAAATAGATTAAATTTGCTTTTTTTCAACTTGGAGAATGACTCCTTGTATGTAATACCAGTAAAGTGGAGCCTTTTCTTCTGTGAACTGTTACAAGATTAATTTGCTTGAGAACCAACTTTTGGTATATCGTACACACAACACGCACACACACACACACACACACACAACTGTGTTTTCTTAGTTCTAACAAACACAGTAGTGTAACATTCAATAAAATTGGAGGCCAGTCTTATGTGCTGGTTGACACGGCTGCTCAACAGGCTGAGGCCACATGGGAGGCCCAGATTCGATTCCCAGACCACCCTAAAAATAGGGCGTGGTGGTATACTCCTGCAGTCCCAGCTACTTGGGAGGCCTAGGAAGGAGGATTGCAACATAGCAAGATGCTGTTTAAAAAAATCAACAACAGAAAAATTAGAGTCTAATTTGAATTCATTTATCCCAGGCAAAATACATGAAAACATAGATGCAATTTTTTTTCCAGATCTTCTTGGAATCTTAAAATCAGAAGTCAGGCCATCTGGTCCTAACTCTCCTTGACTTCTCACTATAACAGTGGTGGAGGATCATCATCCAGCGTCTGTTCCAAAGCTCCCAATAATGGACAACTCTTTGTTTTGAGTGGCCATTCTTCATTCATTCATCTATTTGTTTATTTATTCATCAGTTACCAAACACATACTGCATCAATCACTATATGAAAAACAGGGTCATCTTTTTTGGTGTATTTCCTGCTCTCCAGGGAGTCTCCATTTCTGTAGGAAGATACAGGTTTTCAAATGTGTGAGATGGCAAGTAGTATGGTCATTTACTCTGCGAGATGTGAAGTGTTGTCTGAGGCCAGAGGCCAAGACTCAGGGCCTCTTCTTGGAGGGCATTAAAAGACTTCATAGAGATACTTGAGATGATTGAAGGTTGAGTGGGAATATGTCAGTTGAAGAAGACATGGAAGGAGGGCATTCCAAGGGTAAAGAAAAACACATACAAAGACACTCAACAAGGAAAGACTGGACAGACAGTGGTGGTGTTTGTAGTGACGGGGTGGTAAGTGGGCCATATCATAGAACCTTCTTATGGGAAATTTGGTTTTGTCAGAAGGAGTGAAGAGATAGGTACATTGGGAACGAAGAAGAAAGGGAAAATGTGGAGGATGAGTCTAGAAGCATAAATGGAGGTCTGAGTAAGAAAACTCATTATCTGCTAAGGAAGAGGATTGTATCCCATAGGTAACATGAAGCCATCCAATGTTTTCAAGTACAATAAAAACTATTGCTTATACTGAAGTTTTAATGTGCTACACATTGTCCCCAGGACTTTAGATACATCAACTCACTTAGACCTCATACCAACATTACGAGATAATAACCATTTTCACTCCTCGTTAAGATGATGAAACTGGGGAATAGCAGTTAGCGTAATGGCTATGTCACTGAACTCCCATGTGGCCTACTGTGGTTCAAGTCCCGGACCTGGTGGCTTGAACTCATGCCAGGCGTGTGTGCGTGTGTGCCCAAGATCCTGAGAGGAGAATGGAGGAGAAGGGATTGTGGCGTGGTCATTCCCCCTGGGGGGTGATTTCTCACTTTCTGTCTCTCTGTCTCTCCCTGTCTTTCTGGCAAGCACACGTGTCCTATAGCAAAAACCTCTCAAAAAAAAAAAAAGTTAATGAAACTGAAACACAGGGAGGTTAAGTAATGTTTCCTAAGGACGTACAGTTAGTGACTGACAACACTGGTATTTGAACTGAGGAAGAGAGCTTTGTGACTGACAACAATGAGGAGTGCAGAGCTAGCAGCAAGAAGGCCAGTTCAAGGATTATATCATTCAAACAGGAGAGTTTGTTACTGAGACAGTGGCTGAGATGGAAAAGTACATAAATAATCATAGCATGTCAAAATTGTATATCTCTGGGGCTAGCAGGTGGCTTAGTGGTTAAGGCACTAGACTTTCACATGGTCAACTGCAGTTTGAGGCCCGGACCTAGCAGCTTGAAACTCCAAAATCCCAAGAGGAGAATGGAGGAGAAGGGATGGCAATATGGCCATCACCAGGGGGCAATGTCTCTTTGTCTTTCTGGGCAAGCACACACACCCTATAGCAAAAATCTCTCTCTCTCTCTCTCAAAAAAAAAAAATTGTATCTCTCATATGTAATTGTATCTACAGCGGTGTGAATACCCCAGGCTGGTATCATCATAGGTTAGAACTCTGATTACGAGTGTCAATAGAGGAACTGAACAAATATTTATTGCATGCTCACTACATGCAAGGAAGGCCCTGTGCAATTCTGGTTTACCTCCAGGTATCATTTGCTGCACTTTTATTACAACTAAATTTCCGTGAAGAAGTAGAGTCAAGCATTTAAAATGTGGTGTGGTATTTCCTTAGTGCAAAGGTATTCCCAGGGAGAAGGTCTTTTATGTTTTCTGACCAAACTAGAATAAGCCACTCAGTGTCTTGCTATGAATCCCTGTCAGAAAATGGCTCATATTCTGGCAGAGTTTGGGTGGGCAGTGGGCCAAACTCTAATGATTTTAGTAAATCATTTTAACCCAAACACTCTCTTCTTGTTTCCAAACCTCCGAGGGACTAATCGTAGCCTGCCTAAGGACTTGGTTGTTCTGACTGCATCTTCCGTCTTCCATGTGTGCCCTCTTCACCAGCACAGGCTCCCTCTGTGTGGCAGATGGGCATGGGGGTGGGGGTGCTGCCACATTTGGTGTGCTCTGACAAGGCAAACCCTGGCACTTTTCTGAATACTTAATAGGAAAGTTGGAGTTGGGTGTTAAGTGTCCAGGAGTTTGTCCCAATTTATTTCATCAGTGAATAGATATAACATGCATTCATTATTCATTCAACAAACCTTCTTAGGCACTAGAATACTAGGTTTTGTGCTAAGTACTTAGAGTATGAGACAAATAAAACATTCTCTGTGATGTCAGGAAGATTACTTTCTAGCTCCCTGTATCAATCAAGGTCCAATTAGGAAAAGGAAACTGTCAAAGTTACCCTGAGAATTCAGTATAGAGGATTGGTGAAATGGGTGACTGACAGCAGAGAAAGTGAAAGGGAGCACTGGGGGTTACAAGGAGGCAGTAGCTACAGGAAGTAGCTTTGCCTTCGGAGTTATGGGAACAAAGGCTGGCACAGGGTCTGCAGTGGAGGGGCCCAGGGAGACTCTGAGCAGAGGCTGCCCTTCCATACTAGACACTAAGGGTGGAGCTTGAGGAGGCTGCTTTGGGGAGTTGGGTAAAGCTGGAAGCTGGTCCTCACAGCCACTCCCAAGGTGAAGGACCATTAGCAGGTGATGCTGACAGGAAAGAGGAAGCAGACAGGATTGAGCAAGTCCCTTCTCTGCCTCTACACTTCCAGTCTCTCTCTGCTGCCTCCTATTGGCCAAGTCTAGCAGGGAGCAACTGGCAAAGGAGAAATGTCTGCAGGGTTGACATATGCAGACAGAAACACAAACGACTCAACATCCTCGCAAGGGTCCAGTCTAGGAGGGAGCTGGCATTGAAGCATGTTTGAGCATGAGCATGCTGGAGAACTGGCTATCCAGAATTTGAGTAGTGTACGCTTGCATTGGGGCCTTTCCCCCAGCTAGGTTTTCGCCGTCTGAAACACTTTTCCCCTGCAAATGCTTTCTTTTTAGTTCTCACTTTCTTCAATCCTCTGATTGAATGTCACTTCTGGAAACTGTAATTGCAACCCCCACTCCTACTGCCTACTGCATGCCCTTTTTTAAGTCTTGCTCTATTTTTTCTCAAAGTATTTATTATCGTGTTAAATAAGCTGATTAAATTATGACATACATATTTTGATTTTAAGTAAGTAAATACGCTGATTTGTAATGTTGGTTGATTGGTTTATTATTTATTTTCGGTCTCCCTCCAGGAGAATGTGAACCCTCTAAGGGTAGGTGTATTTCTCTTAGTTCTCCAGAAAAACAAAAACAAATAGTAGATATAGATAGATTTAGATAGATATATATAGAGAGAGGTGATAGATGAGAGGGAGTTTATTGGGGAAATTGGCTTGTACAATTATGGAGGCTAAGAAAACCCATAATAGGCCATCTGTAGGCTAGAGACCCATAGACGCTGATAGTGTGGCTCTGTCCATGTCTGAAAAGTCCAAGAACCAGGGGAGCTGATGGAGTAATTCTCAGTCTGATACGGAAGCCTGAGAACCTGGGTGACCACTGATGCAAGTCCAAGAGTTCAAAGGTCAGGAAACGCAGATGTCTAAGAGCAGTAGAAAGATGTTTCAGCTCTGGAAGAGAGGGATAACGAAATTTACCTTTCCTCTGCCTTTTTGTTCTCACTGGGTGCCCAGCTGATTGTATGATACCTGTCCACATCGAGAGTGTCTTCCCCACCCGGTCTATTTACTTGCATGCCAATCTCCTCCAACAACACTATCACAGACACACCGAGAAATAATGCTTTACCAGCTAAGTATCCTTTAATCCGGTCAAGTTTTATATCTATCTCTATCATAATAAATAAAATATATTAATATAATATATAAAAAATATAATTCTCTCCATATATAATATCAGCTATTTAATTAGGTTCTTGTCAAGGAATTTAGAACACCAGTTTGTGAGGATAAACCCCACGTGTAAGGGTAAACACGGATCGCAGGTAGCCCTGGAGCTGAGGAACAGCTTTGATTTTTGGTAAAATTTGCAAGTCCACAGCTTTCTGATCAACCTTGCTTTGCTGTGTAATCTTGTATTTCTCCTCTGTGTTGAAGATCTCACCTTCCTAGTGTCTGGGTTTCTGCAGCTTCTTTTTCTTGAAGTAAGCATCGATGAGGTGTTCAGGGATTTTTTACTTTGCTCATATCAATTTCCGTGGCGGTGGCCATGACAAATTTCTGGTATTTCTA
>NW_006207959.1:2224111-2230779 GCF_000334495.1 Tupaia belangeri chinensis
AAGGCTTTACCAGCTAAGTATCCTTTAATCCGGTCAAGTTTTATATCTATCTCTATCATAATAAATAAAATATATTAATATAATATATAAAAAATATAATTCTCTCCATATATAATATCAGCTATTTAATTAGGTTCTTGTCAAGGAATTTAGAACACCAGTTTGTGAGGATAAACCCCACGTGTAAGGGTAAACACGGATCGCAGGTAGCCCTGGAGCTGAGGAACAGCTTTGATTTTTGGTAAAATTTGCAAGTCCACAGCTTTCTGATCAACCTTGCTTTGCTGTGTAATCTTGTATTTCTCCTCTGTGTTGAAGATCTCACCTTCCTAGTGTCTGGGTTTCTGCAGCTTCTTTTTCTTGAAGTAAGCATCGATGAGGTGTTCAGGGATTTTTTACTTTGCTCATATCAATTTCCGTGGCGGTGGCCATGACAAATTTCTGGTATGTCTATTCAGTGAAAATAGATTGAGGACCAAAGGTCCAGTCACAAGTAGCAAGCCACTGCTCAGCTACTCCAGGAAAACCACTCTCTTGCCTCTGTGGTGCCCCGTGAAGATGATCAGAATAGCCCTGGGAGTGACGCTGGCTCGCAGCTTTCTCACCTGAAGACTGATAGTTTTTCCTGTGGCTCAACAGATTTTGAGGCGCATCTTCAGTAGGATAATACCTAGGCATTTTGTGAAGTTTAACCACCTAGGTACCACCATTCTCATTCCCATCAACTGCTTTTGTGATAGTGGCAAGGGCCTTCTCGTTCTTGTTCTTTTCAATCCTGGATTTAGTGACCAAGTATTTCCTCTTGTACATGGTCTTCCTGGAAAACACGGCAGAACTGGAGTATCTGCCATTGCCACAGACTAGGATCAGGTTTCGGTTGCAACGGGACTTCCTCTTCTTGGGTGTTTTAGTCTTGGGGTTACCCTTTTTAACCTTGCCACTGACATCAGCCTTCTTGGCTTCAGATTTCTTCTCCTTAGAATCCTACTTTGCAGCTTTTTCACCTGCCGTCTTGTAGAGTGGGAGAGAGAACTCAATCCAGTCAAGTTTTTACACCTAAAATTAACCATCACAGTAGGAATTGTTCTCTCTCTTGTTCACCAGTGTATCCCTAGCATCTAGAACAATAGATGCCGTCTGAATACATGTTGAAGGAACAGGTGACTGAAGATATGATTAGTTGAAGAAGATTAAAAGAAATTCTTTGGACAAAAGGCTAACAAGACCAAAAAAGACAATATGGTGTCTGTCTTAGATATGATTGATCTCTTTCCTGTGTAGTCAGAGGAGCTCTAAGAAGAAAACTGCCTGGTTAAATTCATTCATTCATTTAGTTTCATTTGACCAGAGAGACACATAGATATATATATATAGAGAGAGAGGGAAAGTGAGAAAGCAAGCCTGTGGGAGTGTCCAGCACCTTAACCACTAGGCCACCTGCGGGTCCAGCCAGGTTCAATTCAAATTTCAGATTAACAATGATTAATTTCTTACTGTAAGTGTGTCTCATGCAATATCTGGGACATACGTTAACATTCACATTTAACCAGGAGTCCTGGTTTTATCTGTGAACGTTATGTGCAGTTCATTTTTCTGGACAGTGAGTGTTTGTAATATGAAGTTCCATCTTAGGATGAAAGTAATGGAAGAATCAGAAATAAGTCACTACTGTTCTATCATGTCTCCTCAAGGCAAATATTACCAGTCTATATTGCACTGTTTGACTGTATGTTTTTAAGCGAACATTAAAAATAAAAGAAGTGAATTCTCATTAACAAATCAGAACACTTTTGAAGAGAAGGTGTATCCTCCATCAAGGCATGCATCCATTGTTTTCACAGGAAAGGTTTTGGCTGACATTGCCGGCCTGCAGCTAATTCCTTTTTAGGAACTATGTTTCTTATCACGAAAACTCAGAAGTAAAAATTCACTTTGTCACTTACCTCTTGGTAAGGTTTCCAAGTTTTAGGAGTAGAGCTGTGGATCTATTTTAGTTACCAAGCCAAGGAGTACAATTTTTATTTAAAAACAAAGGCTTGTTTTATTAGACATAGTGGAATGTAGCAGGTAAAGCTTTCTCTGGCAGGAGCATCTCTGCTTGGCTTTAATTTTGCTGGAAAAGAAAGCAAAGCGAGGCGTGTGCTGCAATCAGACATGTGGAATGCCCATTGCTTTTGCAGAAAGACAAACAAGATTGGAGTTTAAAATTATTAACTTAACAGTCCTTAGGAATGCATCCACCCAAACCTTCAGTTAATAAGTATCGTGCCAAGTTTCCTTATTATGTTTCTCTTTTGCACATGGACTTTCCATTGGTTTAAGTCTTAAAGAGGTCTGAAGCAGAAATATCTGATTATTTTACAATGTGTCCCCTGTGGGAATCACATGTTTCATTTGAATTCCACAGGAGAAAAGAGTTGAATAAAGCCACTATTTTAAAATTCCTATTCATAATTTATTTTTCCTCAAGAGAATACAAAATACTTACCTTCATTTGGGGAAGACAAAAAAGTGCTGGAGATGGGTGGTAAGATGATCGCCTAAGGGCGAATGTACTTACTGCCTGAAGTGTACACTTAAAGATGGTTAAAAATGGAAATGTTACGTCTATCTAATTTGTTACAATAAAAAAATTAGACCAACGGATCAAAAAGTCATGTTTTTAAATATTTCAATTCATTTGCAACACTTCTGGAACAGTTTCCCTTTTAGGTAGGAAACAGCACCTTAAATTTAAGAGTCATCTTTCACTTTATCCTAGAAGATGTTATTAGGTCATAGAAGATTGGGATCTTCCTAGAAAAAATCTTGCCATTAGTAAGCTGCAGTTCAGTTGGAATTATTAACTGGAGAGCACTGGCTGACCTTAATTAACACTCAATTTGTAGTCTGTAATTAATGCAATTTTACACCAAATAGTTAATATAGCAGGCAGTATGCCTTTGGGATTACTTCCAAGTATAGACTAGTTGATTTTGCCACAAATTACTGAATTACTGCATGCGCAAATGGAAGAAGATACAGTTTTAGACATAACTGCTAATGGTATTGATGTTTATGTTGGTAGTGACAAAGACAAATACAGATGAGATGCGTATAAACAGAAGAGTATGGAGTGTGTGAATACAATTTATAAACAACTAGCCATGTTATCTCTGTTAACTAACTCATCTACATGTCTGGGCCAGTTGTTAAGTATATACACACACACACGCACACACACACACACACACACACACACACACAATTTGGAGTTATTTTTTATATATTTATATTATATATTATATATATATATTTGTTGTTAATTTTTTCTCTAGGTTCATAGTAAAATGTCTATTACCCACCATCCCTCATACAGTGATTCCTGAACAGTTCTCAAGATTCTGCAGTCAAGGGACCAGCAGTTAGCGTAATGGCTATGTCACTGGACTCCCACGTAGTCGACCGCGGTTCACGTCCTGGACCCGGTGGCTTAAAACTCACGCTAGGTGCGTGTGCATGCATGCCCAAGATCCCGAGAAGAGAAAGGAGGAGAAGGGATTGCGACGTGGTCATGCCCCCTGGGGGGGGTGATTTCTCACTTTCTGTCTCTGTCTCTCTCCGTCTGTCTGGCGAGCGCATGCGCCCTATAGCAAAAACCTCTCCAAAACAAAACAAAAAAATCTGCAGTCAAGTAGATGTGATTATATCTATATACGTAAACTCCAAAACCTGAAGAGGTATATGGGAGAAAGCAATACACTTTAAAGGATTTCACAGTAGCTTTCCAGGCTATTGTGCTCTTCCCACACTAGAAGATCAGTTAACTGGGAAGACCAGGACTGGGAGAGAGAAGATTTTGAATTGGCCCTGTCTCTGGGACTATTGAGTTGTTTGGTCTTATGCCTAGCTAGAAGTTAGTTCTCTCTTCATTGGTTCCCCAAATGTCACTCCAGTATTGTACTATTGTTATTCTTCCTACTGTATGATTTTAAGACTAATGTGATTGTGACTATTTCTCTGAAGGATGAGGCAGTCATGAAAATGTGCAAATCTTCCTAACATTGACTTGGAGGGAGAAGTTGGCTTCAGAATTCTGTTGGTTGTTGTAGAATGCACAATGTCTTGTGCATTGATGTCTTGGTGTTTGTTGGCGCAGAAATCTACCAAAACTAACCTTAGAAAAATGGAAAATTTACTGGAAGAACACATAATTTTCATAGGATGTAAGGGTAGAATTTACTTGGAGCAAAAAAGAGACTGGAAATAAAAAATGGAATTAAGATGATCCCCTCTCAGATATTTTTCCCCTTTTCTCTCCTACGTATTCCTGCTTCTTCCCCCTCATTCCTGTTCCTCCCTCATTGTTCTCATCAGCTTTGAACAGCTTGCTCATGGTTAACCTAAACCTAGGTTTATGCATTTCTCCTGGAGCTCTGTATATGAACTCCAGAATCCATGTGTGGGAGACTCATAGTCTAATTTGAGTTAAGTTTTCATGTGCGTAGTTTGCTATGGAAATGAGTATGGGTCATTTGGCTGTGTCCATTCTGCTGGCACTCAGTTGTGACGTCATCTTAAATTAGGATGTGGGTTTGCTCTTTAAGATGATTTTGGTTGCAAGCAGCAGACATCTTCTCTGGCTAGCAAACAAGCAAAAAAATGGTTTTGGAAGTCTACAGGGATATCTTCTGTAATCAGACGAAACAGGGTGAATCCTGGGTCCTTGGCAAAGGGTGTTAATAGATCTTTTCTTTTGGTCACTGCCTTTTATATGACTCTTTTTAAATAGTTATTTTAACTTTATTTATTTATTTCAATTTGACAAGAGAGAGAGAGAGAAAGAGAGAGAAACAGAGAGAGAAAGCCACCAAGTCTGGGACTTGAAGCACAGTCAGCCATGTGGGAGTCCAGCATCCTTAACCACCATACCACCTGCCGGCACCACTATGACTTGGTTCTAATGTATGTCTTCTATGTTTCCTTATGCCATGTTTAACATTCCTGGGACAAAGATGGTTTAACATGTCCATGTCTGGATCAATCTATTATACAATCAGAGGACATGTTAGGATGACCACCTTGTCCTGCTTTTCCCTGTTTAAGTCAGAAGTTCATCATCCTGGGATCCTCCTAAGGCTTGGGCAAACCAGGATACCTGGTCACCCTAGGACATGGTCATTGTGCATATGAGACCCTTCAAGAGATTGCTGTATATATGTTCTATTCCTTTTTAAAAAGGAAAAGGGGAGCTCGGTGTGCATGAAGACCATGTGTCTGTTAAACACTACTGGCAAGCAAGAAAATGGCAATGGACACAATAGTCCCCATTGCTCCCTCCTCTGTGGCCCATTCCATGGTTCCCTGTCACTTCATTTAGCATCTCGGTTGCGGGGTATGAGTCCTGGTACCTTTTTTTTTTAAAGAGAAAGATTGCTATTGAGCATATGCACTCGCCGGAGAGAAAGAGAGAGACATTGAGAAATCATGCCCCGGGGAATGGTCATGCTGCAATCCTTTCTCCACCATTCTCTCGGGATTTTGGACACACACACACACACACACACACAGACACACACATACACAGGCGTGAGTTTTAAGTCGCTAGGATTGGGACTTGAACTACAGTGGACTACATGGGAATCCAGCAGTGTAACCATTACACCACCTACTGGTCCCCCTGGTGCCTTTATAGGGTTCAGTCATTCATTGTCTTTACATCTGGCTATAGCATTTTGAGAAATTACCCACAAGGGTAAAATGTTCCAGCTATGATCTTTCAAGCTTTTATTTTTCTTTGATGACTAGGGCAATTGTCAACCCCATGACTGCTGTTTCATCTATTTCTCTAGATCATCCCACTGATTTTGTTGCATGGAGCTCTAGTCCAAACTTCTTAGCATAAGGTACAATCTTCATGATCTAGCCTTGCCATTCTGCTTGCTCTTGTCTTCATGATCCCAGACTCGGCTAAATTGACTGTACTCCAGACCAGCCTCCTGTGCAAGAGAAGATCTTGCTCCCCAGCATCTGCCTCAGCATGCCCTTGTCCACCTCGCCTGCCCGTTTGCCTTTATTCATCATTGATTTCAGTCTAAACGAGGAGTGGTTATTTCTAGAAGGCCTTCTCTGACCAGCTCCCTACTCCTCGCTATTTCGTACAGCACTGCCATGATTTCCCTCACTCCTGATGCTTCCATTGCACATGTTGGCTCGTAAATCTGTGTCCCTGCACTAGTAAGCTTCCCAAAGGACAGTCTGCGGTTTGATTCATTCATTGCTCCAGGGTAAGGTCCTCAAGAGCTGGGGGTTTCCTCTGTCCATGGCTGTATCCCCAGCACCTTACAGCAGTGCTTGGATGTTGCATGAGTGATAACACGAGGTGATAACAATCTGAATTCGCGACATAAGTACTGCCTGCGGCGCGGTTAACCTCTGTTTTTATGTCTGTCAAATTTCAACCTGATTGTGAGGGCAGAGATCAGAATCTGAGTCATCTCGCTTCTCACAGGCTTGAGAACTGACGCTCGGTCAAGAGCTGGCAGACTGCTCGCCTAATGCAGGAGCGCGGGAGGAGACTCGGGCGCTTGCCGCGCCCCTGCAGGCCGAGCCCCCTGCCCGGTACCCCGGCCCACCGCCCTCGCCCGAGCCGCTGCTGCAGGCCGCGATGCCCCTCGCCGCCCGGTCTC
>NW_006207959.1:2233840-2249639 GCF_000334495.1 Tupaia belangeri chinensis
GACCGCGCCAGGCGGAAGCTGGGCTCTGGGCCAGGATCCGAGAGCCCGGACTGGAGGTGAGTTCGGAGCCCGAGCGTCCCGGCACTTGTCTCTTCGGTGGGCGCCTCTCGGCTCGCCGCCGCCCCGGCCCGCAGGACGAGGGGACCGGGTAGGGATGCAGTATGGGCACTCCCGGCGTGTGCGGAGGGCGAGCCGGGACCCCAGGCTGGAGGGAGGGGCCAGGACTGGGACCGGGGACCGGAGTAGCCCTCGGGGCATCCGTGAGTGGCTGGGGACGGGGACGCCGGGGGCCCCGAGGCCGAAGAGGCCCTGAGCCCGGGTTGCGGATGACACTGGGCAGAGACGCATCTCGGAGGAACGCAGTCCTTCGTGGGGGTGTGTCCCGGGTCCCGGCGGATTGTCCGCGAGGGTGGCAGGGGATGGCAAAGGCTGGCGTAGGGGGAGCCCAGCGAGGAGGGCAGCCCTTCTCCGAGGGTCGTGGGTGGGAACAGCGTCTTGACCTCGGGGATCAGAAAGATGATCCGCCACTTACTGGCTCCTCAACCCGCGCTGCTTCATGTGCAGTTAGTCCTGAGATTTTGGTTTTTTAATGTATTTTTTTCCCCTCGTGTGGATTTTTGGGAAAATATTTTACATTTCCAGGCAAGACGTGACCTCTTCTTCCCGCAGATCCAATTTATGCTGCTTTCCTTTGTCAAACTCATAGTACTTTCAAGTTCTCTTTATACAAGCCAGCCAACCGAAGTTTTCTCCTTGGACTCTTCTACCCTGAAGAGTTCAGGTTGCCTTATTTCCTTTGTCCATGGAATGAACTTCTAAAAATATTTATAACTATGGTGATGATCCCATGGAGAGCTAGTAGTGTCAGCGTTTGCAGTTACAACTCACTGTTCCTTGCCCAACTTTCTAACACATTTTTTCTAAAAGCTGTTCTAGTGGGTATTTTCAGTTTAACCAAGGTAACTGTACATTATGGTGCCGCACATTACTAGCAATTCCTAAGACCTTACTGTTCCTTTTTATTTCTGCAACAGGGAAAATATATACCATTGACAGTGTTTTAAAAGACTATCGAGGGACCAGCAGATGGTGTAGCGATTATGTTGCTGGAATCCCATGTAGTTGGCTGTGGTTTGAGTCCCGGACCCGACCGCATAAAACACACTGGCACGTGTGCATGCCTGTCCAAAATCCTGAGAGAATGGAGAAGGGATTGTGGCCTGGTCATCCCCCCTGGGGGATGAGTTCTCGCTTTCTGTCTCTGGTGAGCGCACATGCCCTATAGCAAAAATCTCTGGGGGGAAAAAAGTATTGATAACTGAAGATCAATTGTTATATACACATTAGCACATTAATTTTCTTTAGTGGCCAATGTATAGTATATGGGCTTGTTTATTACTAGAGATAATTATTGTCAATTTTGGTTATTGTTTATATTGTATTTACATTTTTTCTTTTCTTTTCTTTTCTTTTTTTGGAGAGGTTTTCGCTACAGGGCTGGTGCGCTCACCAGAAAGACAGAGAGAGACAGAGAAACAGAAAGAGAGAAATCACCCCCCAGGGGGGATGGCCACACTGCAATCCATTCTCCTCCATTATCCTCTCGGGATCTTGGGCACGCATGCACACGCGTCTGGCGTGAATTTAAGCCGCCAGGTCCAGGACTTGAACCACGGTCGACTACATGGGAGTCCAACGACATAGCCATTACCTAACTGCTGGTCCCACATTGTATTTACATTTTATTGGCTGCCATTAATATATACTTCATAATCTACATGATAAGTGATTTTTTTTAAAGGTTTTTGCCATGAGTGCTGGCACTTTCCAGAGAGAGACAGAGAGAGAGAGTGACAGAGAAAGCAAGAAGTTACCCCTCAGAGAGAATAGCAGTGCCACGCAATTCCTTTTCTTCCAGTCTCCTCTTGGGATTTTGGGGATTTTGGGCATGCATGGATGCCCAGCATGATTTTCAAGCCACCAGGTCCAGGACCCAAACCGCAGTCAGCCATGTGGCTAGCATCTTAACAATCTGTCACACCACCCGCTGGTCCTGTGTATTGAGATTTTGCCACCAACTGGGTGAGGTAGCTAAGCAGAGCCAGTCATAACAGTCATTGGTGGAGGGTGATAGCTGGTGATTGTTTTGCTTATTTCAGGTGTTTGAGATCTCAAGTGTTAGAATTTTTTTTATTTAAGAAATTTCTCTACTGGTACATGTAACTTTCAGATCTGATTTGCTGGTCTGACTTGAACTAATGCAAGAAAGCTAGAATGTCTTATATTTATTAGAAGCATGGTGTCTTGCTATCTTATACATTCTTAATGGCCTTGAAGAGCTACGTTTGTGTGTGGTACATGTTTGTAATGTCTGTATGCTTAGGAGCACAGCTGATATTTGTAAGTATAAAGCAGTGTCTAAACATAAATAATGTTTAAACATGTAAATGAGCATATTGAATACTTTTTCAAATTAGAAAGTGAAAGAATGATCTTGAAAGTTATTGAATTAACTGCTGATTTCTAGGAATGTCTTAATTTTATTTCTTTAAATACACAGTATTGTTTATCTGATAAGCTTGATTTTACTTTTCCATATGATTTTGGTTTAAAGAAAGATATTCTCCCTTTTCCCTTGGTTTTCGAGAGAGAGAGTGAGAGAGAGCAAGCGCGCACATGTGCACTTGAGAAAGCAGGCAAGGCTGGAGACGAATTCATGGTGGAAGGAAGCGCACATTGACGAAACCCAAGAGCACCTGCTTTCTGTGGCAGGTTTTTAGCTAGATCTGAATGTATGCTGGAAGTTTGATTGCCCTGTATTCTGGAAAATCTTTGGAATATTTGTTCTTTGTTCTAATCAGCAAATCTCTCAGCTTTTTCTTTAGATAAATTCTATGTGTTATTCTGTAAGACTCAGATGTGTCTTATAGTTTAACCAGTAATGGTAATTTTTGATTACTACTTACGGACTTACTATTTCCTTTTATTTCTGACGTAATGAACTATGGTGTGTGCTCTGGAAGAACTATCTGGACCCTGCTAACCAAAACACTTGTCTTCGTATGCACATATTTACACATTTCATTTTCCTTAATATATACAAATAGATATATACTAGTTTGTAATATAGGAAGTACTTTGCTATATTGAATTCTTTGGTTCCATGCCTTCTGGTTATCAGTTTTATTAATGCATAATACATTCTCGGTTGTCTGCATACCTTAGCCACTGGGAGATTCATGGAAAATATTTCAAAAACCTTAAGGATAGGTGAAGAAAAGTTGCCACGAGCTTTCCTGAGGGGCTAAGGCTAGAGAAACATGGTGCTTGTAGAGCCCAGGTGCTCTGAAGACATCACAGGCAGGAATTCTGAAGCCCTCTGGGAGAGAATCTTCAGGACTCTCTGTGGCATAGAGAGAGCATTGTAGGATATGAATGGATCCTTTAGAAAGTTGCCAGGTTGCAGGCATTAATTTGAAATGTATCTGGTAAAAACAGTGATTGTCATTTGCAGATCACTTGTAGTCTTAGCATAGATGAGAAAGACCATAGGCAAATTGCTGAACTTTCTGCCTGCCTTGTGAAGTAAGTATAACACCCACTGCACACAGCCATTATAGGGAGTAAACCTGATAGTGTATATAATGTGCTTAGTATAATGCTTGGCATATAGTACTGTATAATATTTATTATATGATATCATGGTAACCGGCCCAGGACTTTATTAGAATCTCCAGAGTGAGATTTTTTTCTCCTTACCTCCTTCTCTTTCCTTTATTCTAACTGCTTTATGTCACTCCCTCAGATCTCTAGCATGTTTTTGCCTGAAGTTTTATTATTTCCAGGCAGGTGCATGTCTCTAGCTATAAATATGGTACTTCTCTGCCTCTGTGATCAACAGGCCTGTTCTTTTTGAGTAAACTATTCCTTTTTGGGAGACCATACTTCAATTGTAAATTTCATTTTGTCAAATTCAAAGAATGTGCTTACTACAGTGCTATGTTTAATTAATTTTATCACCCCTCCACATTCCCTCTCCCCTTTTTTCTTGCTTTGGAATATTAACTATCAAGATGTGGTTGGAAAGAGGAATGGGAAGCACAAGAATTTGAAGTAACTTCTCTTTCCTCCTCCTTAAAGGGTTTTTCCCTTCGGGTTTCAAGTAAAAAACAAAATAAAATATTTAGATGGATGCCCGCTACAAAGGTGACTGGTTAAACAAAAAAGACATTTTCTGTGATACTTGGCATCTTACGCTGTCAAAGCAGGCCAGTTTGGGGGTTAGCAGGACTGCACCATTTTGAAATTAAGAAAGGTTTCTGAGGACAGCAGTCTGACCAAGTGCTGAGTCATGGGGAGGTCTGAGGAATGGTCAGATGAGAAACCAGGGATGGGTATTTGAAGAAAAACAGGAATAAGGATAGTTACTCAAAGGAAAGCAATCGACTTTGATTATAGTGAGGAACAATTTGTATGTGCTAGTATCTTACATCTATCAATATACATACTGAGCACATGTTGAGCTTTTTGGGACAGTTTGGTGGTGCTTTCTGACTGTCTCCCTGTAAACTGGTTGCAGAAATAAACTCCCTTCTCCAGCCTGTGCCTCTCCTTACATTGATGGAGAAGAGAAGCAGCCAGAATTAGTTTTGCCAGTAACGATATGAAAACACTTGATATAAATGACAAATATTTTTTAATGTGTGGGTTCAAGATCCAGTAGTGAGATTGCTGTAGATATGAGGCATAGCGTTTCTGCCCCAGCACTGTGGTGTAATTATTTCTAAACCAGGACAGGAAATCATTTCGCTTCTATTCAGAAGGTTGATAGAATTTGCCTTTGACTCAGACTGACTTTGTGTGTTATTATTCTAAGGAACCTTTGGGATGCTTGAAGATCTTTTAAGAAGGGATTCTTTCTGGAACCCCTCAAACTAGAAGAAAGCCCCTCCGCATGATTTTGTATGCTAAATTTAAGAAATTCATATATTTCTACATTTGTAAATAGGAATTCACTAAAGCTTGAAGGAAGCCCATTGGGGTAAGAAGTCTATTAATTTTTACTTATTAAAGATTAAAAAAAGTTTTCTTAATTATGAGAGGGCATGAATACTCACCAGAGAGAGAGAGAGAGAGAGAGAGAGAGAGAGAGGGAGATTTTGGTTACATAGGCACACTGCCCAATGTGGTTTTCAAGCCTGTGGGCTGGGATTTGAACCATAGTTGGTTATGTGAGATGTAGCTCCTTAACAGTAGGCCACGGGGCTGGCCCTTTGACTGCTTTTTTTTTTTTTTTATAAAAAGTATGTCATTAAATTAATATTGACTTTTGAGTGATAACAATTTTTCTAAATGATTTAATACACATAAGCTAGAAAAATTTCATGTATTCAGACCTCAGTATTTCAAATGATAAGGTTTGTGTTTCACAGTCCCTACAGCTGAGAAGTTTTGGTAATTCATAGCATTTACTTTCAGTGAGATACACTGGCGATGATTGCGTCTAAGAAAACCGGAATAAGTGATGTGTCGATCACTGTATTTGTTTCATGGGCTTGAGTGCATACCTTCTTGCAGTTTCCTCCCTTCCTCTGCTCTGTTACTTTCTCCACTGGAATAATGATGTTTCTTATCACACAAGTGCCTCCTGCATTAAAAACATCCATTTCTCTTTCTTTTGTCCCTTAATTCCTCCTCCCAGTAAAATCTTCATTCTCACCCCCTCCCCACCTATAACCATTAGTCTGAATTGTTTGATTAAGTTAATTCAGTGTAAGGTAGAACGGCCCATAGACCTAACCCCAAGATACATCATGTAAGTCGTATAGATTATAAAATGAAGCTTATAAAACTAAAAAAATTCCGAACAACCAAAACCCCCTGCTAACCCAGAGAGTTAGCTAGTGGTTTATTATATACAGATTGCTTGTTTGCCTTGTTGCTTCAGGTTTTCTTTCTTTCTGAACTCCCAATTGCTAAGAGAAGATATTTCTTTCTTATAGAAATTGAGAAGAGGAGGAAGAATAAAGGGAGGAGATAGGACATTTTTCAACTTGACAAATAGGTACAGCTACTACTTGGAATTTTTTCCCCTGCCCAGGTCCTTAGTAATTTCACTACATGTTTTTTGTTGCTTAATACTCTTCTAAAGAAATATTTCTCATTTCTTACTTGCAGTTTCCAATTTCACAACTTGCCATAAGATAAATGCTCCTGATTTATATATGGCCAAGTTACACATCCTTCCTTGAAACTTGTGATTTTACTTTCTCAGAGCAGTAATAAGTTTTATGGATAGGACGAGTTTTTTTCCACCTAGGAATATGTCATCAATAAATGTGTCCCTCTTGTTGAAAATGTCTTTAATGACACTGGCCTCTAGTTATTGATTATATACTATATACTAGGCACTGCATGGGGCATTTAATATACTGTGCAATCCTCACAACCACCCTTCTATAAGGTAGATATTTATTTTTAACTTTTGGAGAGACTAAGAATTTGTTTAAGTTTGTACTACTTGGCGAGTGTTGGAGCTGACTTTACAGTCTTTCTGCTTTTGATTATATGCTGCTTTTTTCCCCTCCTCCCCTCTATATTTCAAAGGCAACCTTGAATGATTTGCTGCTAATATCTATATTTGAGAGCTAGCAGCATGCTAATTCCAGATTTATTTATTTATTCATTCAGGTTTACCCGTGCACTTTTAGAGGTGTCTTATGATCCATTTGTTCCACTTCTAATTTTTGTTAAATGCAATCAGTTTATTATTGATTAGTTGTTTTTAAAAAAGATGGTATCATAATTAATGTAGCATCTAGCATAGCTGATAGTAGTCCATTCTTAAGCTGTATTTGGTGGAAGGATAAAGTTAATAACAAAAGGAGAGGAGGCAGTCAATGTAGAGGGGCTATTCACGTAAAAATTCATTTCTATTGGAATGTAAGACTGGAACATTTCTCATATTGCAGCGTGCTGCAGGGCAGGGCTAACATCCAAGCTTTGATTAAAATCACCCAAACACTTTTTTTCCCTTTGCTTTACAACCACAAGTTATTGCCAGCTGAAAAGGATAATGAACGGTAATGATGAATGCATTTCCATCTGCTGCAAAAAAAAAAAAAAAAAAAAAAAGAAAGGAAGATAAAAAAGTTTAGATAGTTTCATTCTTTTTAAACCTAGATAAAAAGACCTCTTTGAAATGAAGAGTAAATTAGTGGCTACCAAATAACTAGTTATTAGATTCCTGCCCTAGAAGCCTGCTCAGGTGCTGATGGCGTTGCTGCCAGGTAACAGTTTAGTCTCAAATAGTTTCCCTGGGAGGAGGGTGTTATAAGAATTCAAGCATTCCTGAAAACCTTGCCTTTTCATTCCTAACTTGTTGGTTTTAGGCATAGGTGTTACTTTCCCAGAGACTGCTTAGCTATAAGGTTGCCAAGGTCAAAGGCATTGATTTAGCCATTTCATAATGAGTACATGTACCAAACATCTTGGACATCATAATTATATACACTTGTTATTTGTCAGTTAAGAATATGTTAACTGAAGAGAAGATCAAATGCAAACCGAACCTTTAGAGTTATTTGTAGTAGTTCCTTTTACTCTCTGGAACCTAAGAGAACTAAGCTGTTTCAGATAACTTACATCTCTATACAAGAGGTGTGGTCACCTCGTCCACTCTAGCAGTTAAGCTGTGAGAGGGGCAGACTGAATGGCTGCGCTTACCAAATAGTTGATGGTTTTTGTTTTCTTTTTTTACTTTACTGTGATTGATTAACCCTCATGATTGCCCCTCAAGATCGCTTTGGCAGCAGTATGGTTTAGGAATATTTCATTAGTCCCTTAGTATTGTAAACTAATACCTAATTATTAGTAGTTAGAACTCTGGACTTGGTTGAGCAGATTAATAGTCACTTTTACATATATATATATAAGAGGTGGATCAGGGAGAAAGAGACAGAGGGAAAGTGAGAAATGCTGCAATCTCTTTTCCTCTATTCTCCCAGAATTTCAGGCATGCAAGCACACATGCTAGTGGGCATTTTAAACCACTGGGTCCGGGACTCGAACCACGGTCAGCCATGGGGGAGTCCAGAGACATAACTGCTATGCCTCTGCTGGCCCCACAATTTAATAATTTTTTAACATTTTATTTGTGGTTGGCTGATATTGGCTTCCAGGTTGTATTTGCTGATTAATGTGTGATGGGCATTAGGATTATTGTCTCTTGTTAGGGGCAGAGTGAAATATTTCGTTAACTGCTGTCAAGGTGCTTTTTGACACTTCTGCTAGTATGATGTTGTAAAAAAGGAAGTGATCTGCAGCCATAGGTGCACATTGTCAGAAATAGAAATCTATATTGTCATTGTGTTTGGTTGGAATGTTTTGCACTGAACCTGTGAATGGTGGATGGGGAGAGGACTTTCAGTTTATATTACCATGCATACCCATTTCTTTGTTTTGTTTGTTTTCATAAATTTTTTAATTTCAGAATTAAATTCTTTGGTAGTTAAGAAGTCATTCAGAAGTAGGTTGTTTAGTTTCCATGTGTTCATGTATTTTTGAGGGTGTTTCTTGAAATTAATACCGAGTTTAATTCCATCATGGCAGAGAAGATGCTGGATATAGTTTCTATGCTTTCGAATCTGTAAAGGCTTGATTTGTGTCATATCATATGGTCAGTCTTTGAAAAGGTTCTATGGGGGGGGGTTGAGAAAAATGTATATATTGTGGTTTTGGGGTAGAAAGTTCTATAGATATGTGTCAAGTCCATTTGATTTATAGACCATGCATCCTCATTTCTAATAACTGAAAAAACTCTTTCACTGAGAGTCAGGAGAAGCTCCAGATGACTTCCAGAAGAGCTTATGAAAACTCCTCTTACTGGGCCTTATATTGTGTGACTACCCTCTGGAGGAAGGAAATAAAAATATGAGAACAAGCCTTTTAAAGGGACATTAAGTATTGTTTTTCCTTGCACCTTATTTTAAGATCAACACGAGCCAAGGATTACTTGTTTTGTGCATGGAATGCCATGTTATAAAGCTCAGGAAGGAGCAGATACTCTAAGATTTATAACATTAAGGCTGAAATTACCATGAACATGTCAAAACTTATTTGTATTGGAATTGTTTTGGTTCTGAGGACTTAGTTCCTTAAAGAGATTCAGTAATCTTCAAAGAAATGATAACCTTATTTTATCAGTTTTCTTTAAATATGATTTCTTGAAGGATCTTAAGCTTAAAAAGAGGTTTTCTTTCTTCCTTTCTTTTTTTTAAAATGTATTCCAAAGATTTTTTTCTTCATGTATATTTTCATTTTTAAAAATATTTATTTATTTATTTAAATTATCATTATTTGTTAATTTGACCAGAAGGAGACAAAGGGAAAGTGAGTTAGCAAGCTGCCAGGTCCAGGACTTGAACCACAGCCTTGTGTGAGTCCAGTGCCTTAACCCCCATACCACCTGCTGGCCCTTATATTTTCATTTTTAAATGAAGAAATTATTGTATACTATTGAAAATGGTACCTATATAGTATTTTTCTCTTATTTTCCTCATTTAATATTAAGAGGATTTCCGCAAATGGAGAGTAACTTTAAAGGAGTGCTTCCTATATTCTTTTTTCCTCATATTATGTTGCAGTATCATTAAAATCTACATGGGATATGTTTTGCTTTGCTTTAATAAACACTTTAAAATTGTTTAATTGAAAAAATGCTTTGTCCCCATTTTTAATGGATTAAAGTTAATGTTTTGAGTTATTTTTGTAGCAGGTGGTGTTAATTTAATGTTTTTTTCTAGCAATACTTTTGGTTAGTGTTGATAGGAAAGATGAGCGCTCGAAGGGAAACAATTGCTTGCTCTGTAAGTGGTGATGTTGAGTTAGGATGGAGTACATTCATTTGCACAGCCAGTGTAAACTCCAGATTTTTCCGTGCCTTTTCCTTAAGTGGGACATGTGGTTGAGTGTTTATCACAAACTTAATATCTTCAGGTCTTACAAAACTTGACCATTAAATCAAACAGCTGTTTCAAAGGACACTTTGGAAGTAGATTTTATTTTGATTTTTATTGTTACTTTTTTGAACCATCATAATGAGAAGAAGAGTGTGCAATTTGTTTATGGATATTAGGGCTTTCCTCCGTCACCCCCCACCCCACCCCCCAATCTTTTATTCTTTTTCTTAAAGAATTTATTTAATGTAACTTATTATTGTCTTTTAATTTGCTATAGGGCATGCACACTCATCAGAGAGAGAGAGAGAAAGGGAGAGTGAGAAAGTAAGCCATTAGGTCCAGGACTGAATAGTGGTCAGCCATGTGGCAGTCCAGCACGCCAGCCACTATGCCACCTGCTGGTCCCCTTCTATTGTTTCAATGCAAAGATTTTTGTAGTACTTTGGTTGGTCTTTTCCTATGCAGTCAGCAGTTAGCTTTTGGCTGAGTCTCATAGGTCATTCATTTTATAAAATCAGATAGTGTATGAGGGGACTTCATATAGTTCGTAGAAAAGGGGAATTAAAACATGAGTTTATTTTAGAGCAGAAATTTTGGAAATACATACATAGCTTTCACTTACTAGGCATTTTCCATGAACTTTGTGAAGACCTCCTTGTGTGGTATTTGATGGCTGTTTTTCAGAGATGACAGTGAACCAGCATCTATCAGATCGTGATCTTTGCATTTTATTAGATCTGATCTTGTTCTTTTGTTTTAGGAATAATGGGAAAGGAGCCTAATCCCTAAGGAATGGTATCTAAGTTTGTGAAGAACCCACTAGAGTTGTTATGTCGGCACATGTGACTGATGGAGCTTTTGGATTTGGATTCCGGGGATGTTTTCAACATATGTTTATTATTAAAATTGTTCCTAGGTCCTTTGCAGGATATCTGGACATAGTAGTCATATAGAAGAACCTTGAACATGCTGATCTTCCTTTGTGCTAATATGAAATGCTTCTCTGATGGTTTTCAAAAACTGGGTTGTTTGAGCATTGCAGATTTCGGCATTAATGTCTGGTGAGAGCTAATGCTCCATTTTAAGTATTGTACAGTTTGGCATTTGTGTGTATGCACACATACACATGTGGAATCATAAATTAAAGTTAGACGGTGGCATGTAACAATGGGTAGATTATTCCAGAGGGGATACATTTATTTTTGGATAATAAAATTATTTTAAATTCAGTTAACAACATATAATTTGATTTCTTTTAGATGCCATTGAACTTAATTTTAAGTTAAATTTAAAATTAAAATATAAGCATGTAAGCTAAATTACGTTAAACATTTTAAGTTTCAGCTTTAAGAAATTAAAATGAAAAAACAAAGAAATCAGAACTAACTTGAAAAATCTCGGGAACCAGCAGTTAGTGTAATGGCTATATTGCTGGACGCCCACGTAGTCGACCGCGGTTCGCGTCTCGGACCCGGTGGCTTAAATCTCACGCCGGGTGCGTGTGCGTGTGTGCCCAAGATCCCCAGAGGAGAATGGAGGAGAAGGGATTGCGGCGTGACCATCCCCCCTGGGGGGTGATTTCTCGCTTTCTGTCTCTATGTCTCTCTCTGTCTGTCTGGCGAGCGCATGCGCCCTATAGTGAAAACCTCTCCAAAAAAAAAAAAATGTAAAAAAAAAAAAAAAAAAACCCTTACCCCACCTCTGTGTCTGGAAGATGGAATGGAGGCATTGGGGGGTGGGGGTTCTGTGTTTGACCACCCTACCAAACCACACGGTGTGGAACATAATTTCTGCAAACACAAGGTAGATGTTTATTTGCTGTTGCTATTGATTTTTCAATCAGAAAAGAAGGTTAGGAAGCATGCTGAGTAGGCAGAATTATAGTTTCCAACAGTCTGTTACATACTGAGAGTGGGAGAGAGCTAGGATAGGCTTTGGGAATAGATTTTTAATGAAGTGGTAAGCATAGTTGAACTACAATAAGTCACAAGTTTAACCTCACAGGAACTTGTATTACTATGGCAAATGCAGTTATTAAGTAGGTACTTCTGGATGGTCCACATTTTTCTTCAAGGACATTTCTGTGGGTTCTGATCTTGGGTTGGTATATTTGTTATTTGAATACTTCATAACTACCGTCTAATACCAGTAGGGAAGTTTTACATTTTTCTCTCTTTTCTCTTAAGGTTGGATAATATTTAGTCTGTGAAAAAACCGACAATCAGGTTAGCAGGAAAAAAACCCATATAATAATTTATTACATGCAGTTATGCCTGGGAGCAAGAATAAGAGACTGAAAGTAGGCCAGGTGGGCCCTTCCCATAGCACAGTGGTTAAGTGCTGTGTGTAGGGAGCTGGATCGGACATGACCAAATGTGCTGTTTGAATCCCGGCGCCAGTGGCTTGAGAAAATGAGCCGAGCATGTGTGTGTGTGTCACATATCCTGCCAAGATGGAGATGGGGGCAAGTGGCATGATCATGTTCCATTGGGGGTACTTTCTTCATCTCCCTCTCTTTGTCCTGTCTCTGGTTAGTGTACATGCCCTCTGGCTTATAAATAAAATCAAAAGTGAAAACAAATAAAAAAAAAAGTAAGTACAGAGAGTGGAAGCTTGTAGTATAAACTACTGATGGATGAGGGGAGGAAATGCAAAGATTAATCTGTTTTTCTGGGTCAGGTGTCAGACTTCTAATCTCCCCCTTCCTGTTCCGAGGCAGGTGAGGAGAAGGATCAGTGAAAGCTTGCTTTCATCTGTTGAGCACTTTACTAATGTCAGTAGATGTAAATGTTTTACAAAAGGATTGCTTTCTTTATTTCATTCTTTTATTTTTTTTTTAAGATAATTAATTCTATGCCTGCAGCTCCTTCAAATAGTCATCTGAAAATATACTAAAGAAGTATATTCTGGGGTGGTGTATTTTGGTTCTCCACACATCCTAGTTTATTACCTAAAACTACCTTTCAGTCTCTGGTACTGTTGAGTAGTCTAGTTAGGTATTCAAACTGTGTCACAAGACTTGAGTAGTAGAGTCTGGGAAGTGGAGTTTGGCCCAAGGAGAAGAGAGTGGGAAAGGCTTGGCCCGCTGCCGTGCCTTGTTCTTTAGAATTTATTTCCCTTTCGCTGGTGACTGCTTCCCTCACTGCTTTGCCATGACTGTGTGAAACGGTGATATGATGTATGGGTTATGAGGTGTTCATTTCAGATGTTATCAGTTGAACTCTAAATTCACTCAACAGAAACCAGACTCATTTTCCCTCAGAGACTGTGTGGTAGTAGATTTGTATCTAGAAGACATAGGCCCGAATCTTGGCTCGCTCTCTTATGATCTGTGTCACCCTGAGCAAGAAATGTAGTTTTTCTTTATCTGTTTTCTCATAAAGGGAAATAGTCATTTTTTATTTACTTTTTTGGAGGGTTATTTCTTTCTCCCGTGAGTGAGATACACAGAGGCACCCCCAATGGGGTATTGATGCAGCACTCCACCCTCACGCCCAGCCAGTCCCCAGTTATGGACACTTGTGCGCCTATTGTGTTCAAGTTCTTTGAACTCTGAAACTTCCCAGCCTTGCAGAGCATCCTGTTACCACAGTACCACCTTCCAGTCCCTAGAAATAGTCATTTCTATTGTAGGTTGTTGTAATGATGCTTTAATGAGAGGCTAAGGAAGCATTTTATACAATTCTAAAGAACTATGTAAATACCGAATGTCATTGGTACTTTGTCTTTGGAGGCAGGCAGTGTGTCCTGATTCTCATCTGAAGTACCTGCGATGCTAAGGCACAGGTCTTGAAGTTGTCAGCTCTGTGAGGCTGACCAGAACCTGTTCTGTACTTTACACTTCGTACTGCAGTATCTCCAGCGTCTTTACCCAATTGTGCTATTTCATTTTCTTTGTTTCCAAGTTTAAAAGCTTTTTATAAATATTTTTTCTACCTTTTCATTAGAAGTTTGATTATTTCTTTTCCATCCTCAAAAAAAAGGTTTAAACAGAACATGGCACCCTATCCTGTAGTTGGTGGGCAGGTACCTAAAAGTAAAGAGGGGGAGGTTAATAATAAGATCCTCGTTTAGTTCTTTGTGTGCCTCAAATGAAAAAGAACAAGATCATAGGCAGAAATATGGAGGACACAAATACTGAAAAAAATCTTTTGTTAAAGTGAGACAGGCATAGGGCTGGCAGGTGGCATGGTGCTTGAGGATGTTGGACTCCCACGTGGCCAACTGTGGTTCAGGTCCCGGACCCGGCGGCTTGCTTTCTCACTTGTCCTTTTTCTTTTTCTCTCACTCTGTCCCCTTTGGTCAAATTAAAAAATAAATAAATAGAGTTAAGTAAAATAATTCTTAAAAAAAAAAAAAAGTTAGACAGGCATTCAGGCTTAACAGTTGAGAGTAGAACCCAGAAAAGGAGTTTGGGTCGGGTGCAGGAAAAGATGACCTAGATCATTATGGGCTACATCAAGTGTTGCTATGGAGACGTTGTATCATAGTCAGGTAGTGAACATAAACCTGTATAACGGACATATCATCCAGGCTGCATGCTTTCAAAATGCCATCCTTAGTACAGGTTAGGCCCACAGTAGGGACTCAGTTAACGATGGGTATCCCTTATCTGAAGTGTTTCATATATATATTTTTGAAGTATTTGCATATACATAATGAAATATTCTTGGGATGGGGGCCCTATTTTAAACACAGAATTCATTTATGTTTTACATACATCTTATACATGTAGACCAAAAATAATTTTTTTTCTTTCTTTTTTTTTTGGAGAGATTTTTGATATAGGGTGTGTGTGCACTCACCAGAAGGACAGAGACAGACAGAAAGCGAGAAATCACCCCAGGGGGGATGGCCACGCCACAATCCCTTCTCCTCCATTCTCCTCTCAGGATCTTGGGCATGCATGCGCACGTGCCCGGCGTGAGTTTAAGCCACCAGGTCTGGGACTCGAACCGCGGTCAACTACATGGGAGTCCAGCGACATAGCCATTATGCTAACTGCTGGTCCCGACCAAAGATAATTTTATACAGTATATTTATATTGCACTCTTTTTACCATGACTCATCACATGAGGTCAGGTGTAGAATTTCCCACTAGTGGCATCATGTGGGCACCCAAAAAGTTTCAGGTTTTGAATTTTTGGATTAGGCATGTTCAACTTGTATTGTTACCATCCAGGGTTATTTTATTCATGAGAGAGAGACAGACAGACAGGGACAGGTACCCTTGACAGAGTTTGACACATGATCCTTCTCCTCAGCTTCCAAGCCAGCTAGAATCATGGGCATGTGCAGTATTCCTGGTGTGTTCAGGCTGACCTGGAATCTGAACCTGGGCCTCTCATATGGCTTCAGTATTGTGCAGCAGCACCCCATTGTCTTGTGCCACCACAACTGGGCTTTTATTAATATTATTTATTTTAGGTTTTTCCATAGGGGGCATGCACTTGCCTGAGAGAGACAGAGAGAGAGATAGTAAAAGGGAAAGTGAGAAATCATCCCCTGGGGGGATGGCCACACCGCATTCCCTTCTTCATTCTCCTGGGACTCTGGGCATGCACGCACACCTGCCTAGCATGAATCTCAAGTTGCTGGGTCTGGGACTTAATTGGATCTATGGGAGTCCAGTGTCCCAAACACCATGCCACCTACTGGCCCCTTAATATTAGTTTTTGATCTAGGCTCAATGTACAGCTATTTATATACCATTTGCTAATAAATTCCATTGATATGAACATTTCAAATGTTAATCTTGAGAGTTTCAATATTTTATTTTAGACTAAATCTATGTTATGTTTCCTTTCATAGATTTCTGAGAGAGCAGACACCATCTTATT
>NW_006207960.1:0-379 GCF_000334495.1 Tupaia belangeri chinensis
CCCAGTTAGAATCAACCCCAGAAGATCTTCTGCAAAGCACATCGTAGGCAGACTATCCAAGACCACAGATAAAGACATGATACTAAAACTGACAAGAGAGACACAAGAAGTGACATACAAAGGTCATCCCATCAGGCAAACTCCGGACCTCTCAACGGAAACAATGCAAGCAAGGAAAGAATGGGAAGATGTATTGAAAGTGCTAAGAGGGAAACAATTTCAACCAAGATTATTGTATCCTGCAAGATGATCCTTCATATGGGAAAAAAAGATTAAAATCTTCTCAGACAACCAAGACCTGAAAGAATTTGCCAGCACCAGGCCAGCTCTTCAAGAAACCCTGAAGAAAGTACTGTTCCAGGAAAACTAAAGAGCTAAC
>NW_006207960.1:403-716 GCF_000334495.1 Tupaia belangeri chinensis
GCCCACCAAGACAGTCGCTAACGTAGACGTCGGGACAGGTACTGTTACATCGATAATAACACTGAATGTGAACTGATTGAATTCCCCAATCAAGAGACACAGACTGGGTGAATGGATAAAAAAAAAACAGAGACCCTCTATCTGTTGCCTACAGGAAACCCACTTAATCAATAAAGACATACATAGAGTGAACGTGAAAGTGAAGGGTTGGATAAAGGTTTTCCATGCAATAGGGAACCAAAAAAGAGCTGGAGTTGCGATATTAATTTCTGATAAATTGGACTTTAAAACAAAAAGTGTTCGAAGAGACAAA
>NW_006207961.1:0-487 GCF_000334495.1 Tupaia belangeri chinensis
AGACAGTAGATGGTCCCTCCTACAGTCAGTGTCATGGTGGCCCAGTAAAGCATTTGGTCAGGCAGACTACATTTCAAATGGATGGGCACACCATCAGATTTCTGGAAAATCTTCAGTAGCTCTGGAACTTTGTTTTTCCCAGTATAATCTTATACAGTGGAATTAGAGGTCAATTTAGTTGGTGTGGCAAATATGATAGGTGGTGTGTCTGCAGAAGCCACAGGCTTTAATCCCTGTGGACTATAGGCATCTGAAGCCCATGCTCCCGCCAACTTCTGCATGAAGCCACTAAACTTGTAGTACATGATGCCTGGAGCCTGACTTCCCACAGCCACTACCTAAGCGACCGCCCCAGAGCAGGACCTCCACCTCCCAGGTCACAGTATGCCATGTTATGCAGACAGAAGCTTCATATTGGGTCATTGGAAAAGTCATGCTGCATTTTTTGCATAGAAGAACACATCATGACTTCTCTGATGACCTAGTA
>NW_006207962.1:0-4008 GCF_000334495.1 Tupaia belangeri chinensis
TATTATCTTTTTCCTCTGTGAAGCTAGTGTCATTCTGCATTTGCTAAAATAAGCAATGAGAGTTTTAAGATAATAAATCATTTCAGTTGTGTGAGACACCCACTGTTCAGTTCTCAGGGCTCTAAGACCCAACCGTATTTCCATAGCCAGTCAAGTAGCCCCTTAAAACAGTTATAATTGCTAGTTACTTTAGAGATGCCTAAAACATTTCCAAATACATTAGATGGGTGAAAAATTACATATATTCAAGAAAAATCAAAATAAAATTTATTTTTTAAATCATGTTTTAATTTTTCTAACCAGGCAGAAAGGGTGCTCAGGGAAATTTTGTTCCAAACTGTAAGCATGTAATAAATTATGTGTTTGGAAATTACTTATATGTAGGTCTCTGAAAAACTTTACGATGCACTGTTTCTATTTTTTAATTTTCATTTGCCTTATACTTGAAAATTCAGATTATTCAGAGAACAGACTTTGATAGTGTGTGACAGAATAGCAGTTTCTAATGAAATGTTAAAGTGTTACACTTGGTTTACACTTACATAAACCATCTTTAGTGAGTATTTTAGTTGATAAATGAAGGTAGATGTTATTAGATGTTATCTGTTTGGCTTTGCCAATGTTTCTGAATTTCTGTTTGGAAGTTTTGTTCCAGTTTTTATTTGTTTCAATTGTTTGATACTTTGGAAATAAAACATATCATTTCTGTCTTCAAAAGAAAATGTTTTGTAGTACATTATATGTAAGCCCTGTTAATACCAGAGCCTTGTGGTCTACTGTGCCCGATGATGCAAGGACTTGGGTTTGTACATGGAAGCAGTGCTGTAATGTCATGGCGAGAAGAGGAAAATGTGCTCTTGGCTGCGGATTCTTCTCCCCTGGGAGGCCTGTACCACTGAACTGATTTTTACAAACTGGAATCTATTGGAATTTGATTATCTTCAGAATGTGTTTCTTTAATTTCCTTAATGTCTATAATACATAACACATTCACCACAAACTATTTACTTAACCTCTTAACATCATTTCTTTTGCCAACTGCATTGAAGTTTTACCTTGCATTAATTCTGAATTCACGTTTTTAAAATTGAAATAAACATTATGAAAAAAAGTTACACAGAGAGATTAAAATCAGAGATATAGAAATCCCTGGCACTCATAGGAGTACTAAATTCTATTCCCAAAATATGATCATAAATCAAGAAATTAGTTCTGAGGCATTGGGATTGTAATCAGGGCAGCTTATTCTATTCAAGAAAAAAATGGTCCTTTTATACTTTCCCCAAAAATAATATTTTCAGGGCCCTCTTTATGTCTTTATTCCTCAGACTGTAGATGAAGGGGTTCAGCATGGGGGTGACCACAGTGTACATCACTGAGGCTGTTACACTTGAGTGTGAGCTGTGGGCAGCACCAGCACTAAGGTACACTCCTAAGACTGTACAATAACATAAGGAGACAATTGAGAGGTGAGAGGCACAGATGGAAGATATCTTGTACTTTTCTTGAGCTGATGAGATTGCACAAATAGAGAAAACTATCTTTACAGTAAGAGTAAAGGATCCCAGTGAGGGGACCACTAGCCAGCAACTCAGATGAAAAATAGATCAATATATCATTGAGAAAGGTGTCAGAACAGGAAAGGTGAAACAGCTTACTAAGATCACAGTAAAAGTGGGGAATTTTCACATGTGTACAGAAGGACAGCCGCAACACCATTAGGCTATGTAATAATGAATATAGGACACTCATCGTCCATGAAGCCAGAATCAGTTGTTCACAGAGCTGTTTATAAAAGGCCCATCTTTTCTTGAATAGAATAAGCTTCCCTGATTACAAACCTCAATGCCTCGGAGATAATTTCTTGATTCATGATGACTGTGTAGTGCAGGGGGTGACAGATGGCCACATGTCAGCCATAGGCCATCACTATCAGGAGAAAGTCATCTAACCCTTCAAAGAGTATGAAAAAGCATATTTGGCTGATGTTTCCTACATAGGTGATGACCTTGCTTTGTGTCTGAATGTTCACCAGTATCTTTGGGACGATGGTGGAGGTGAGACAGATGTCAGCAAAGGACAGTTTGGAGAGGAAGAAGTACATGGGTGTGTGCAGGTGAGAGTCTGAGATGGTGGCCAGGATGATGAGCATATTTCCACACACACAGTGATCAGCTACATGGAGAGGAACAACTTAAATGTGAAGGGATGCAACCTTCTTCTAAAGGAAAGTCTCAGAAGAAGAAATCTGAAATTTGTGTATCATTTCCTGGTTCCATGGTGACTACATGAAAAGAGGAAAATAAGTTTGTTAATTTCACATGAACAGGTATTACTCACATATTTGAAATGCCATAGATAATATTTTTTAGTTACAAGTTATTTTCTATATTTTTGTTTGGACTTAATCTGCTTTAGGCTGTCATAGAGCCTTCTCTGCTAGAGCTTTCTATCTCACTTCTTTGTTCCCCTAGTTCATGTATTTACAGGATTTTTAATTTATTTATTTATTGATTAAGAATTGTACATATTGGGACCAGCAGTTAGCGTAATAGCTATGTCGCTGGACTCCCACGTAGCTGACTGCGGTTCGAGTCCTGGACCCGGTGACTTAAACTCATGCTGGGCATGTGTGCGTGAGTGCCCAGGATCCTGAGAGGAGAATGGAGGATAAGGTATTGTGGCGTGGCCATCCCCCCTGGGGGGTGATTTTCTGCTTTCTGTCTCTCTGTCTCTCTCTGTCTGTCTGGCAAGTGCAAGTGCCCTATAGCAAAAACCTCTCCAAAAAAATTAAAAAGAATTGTACATATTTTTGGAGTCCAATGTGGTGTTTCAATAGGGTTGTTTCATTTTTAGTTGTTTTTTTTTCTATTGAACACATGCACTCACTGGACAGAGAGACAGAGAGAGTAATGGAAATTAAGATATCACCTCCCAAGTAGAATAGAAATGCTATAATCCTCTTTTCTTGCACACATGCCAGGCATTTTTTTTTCCAAGCTTCTGAAACAGGGCCTTTAACTGAGTCAACCATGAGCAATGCAGCCACTTTAACCTCCATAACACCATCTAATCACATGGGGGTGACCACAGTGTACATCACCGAGGCCACTGCACTTGAGTGTGAGCTGTGAGTAGCACTACCACTGAAGTACACACCAAAGATTGTGCAATAAAATAAGGAGACATGTGAACTCTGAGCTGAGTAAAAGAACAGAATTCTAATGAACAAGTTACTGGTAATCACACATACTAATATATTAACATCTATATTTCAGATATAGATACTAGAAGCAAGGACATACACCTACATGAAAACCTGCAGTTTCATATTTGTCTATACTCTAAATTACATTAATGACATTAGTTGCCAACTGTAATGTATTTTTATTTTTGTTCTCTAGGTTATTTTTTTGTTGTTATTCTCTTTTTCTATAGGAAGAATAAAGCCAAAAAAATGTTATTTTAGTAACATTAAACAAAAATTTCTCAGAATCATATACATCATTTGAGAATACATTATTTTTGAGAACTGCATATAGGTGGACAGGAGGTGGCATGATGGTCGAGGCACTGGGCTCCCACATGGCCAATTAAGTGTCAAGTCCCAGAACTGGCAGCATGCTTGCTTTATTTCCATCTCTCTCTCACTCTCTCTCTCTCTCTGGTCAAATCAAATAATAATAATAAAATTAAAATAATTCTTTAATAAATAGCAAATATTTTAAAAGAGTTGCATGTCATTCTGAGATTATACATATAAAGAATTTCTAATACAAGGCTAGGAATAACATTGGGAAGTTATAAAGATATTAAAGAGAAGATTTGCTGGATATGAGTGTAAAAGGTTAAATACAGTGTTACTTAAATCATGTAGACATGTACTTTCAATCCGATCAGAGAATCACAATTGCTAGCTCCAAG
The DNA here is from genome assembly GCF_000334495.1 of Tupaia belangeri chinensis. Lineage (NCBI taxonomy): Eukaryota > Metazoa > Chordata > Mammalia > Scandentia > Tupaiidae > Tupaia > Tupaia belangeri. Next base: position 3,925 of record NW_006207962.1, read on the forward strand.
GCTTTAAATCCTGCAATCATGGGCATAATTATAGCTCCAGTCCAATGATTTTTATAATTTCTGTCCAAAGATTATTTTCAAGGC
>NW_006207963.1:0-1265 GCF_000334495.1 Tupaia belangeri chinensis
ACACCATGTCTTAACAGGACCTCTGTAAGGCCTACTGTATGAGGCACCATCCTTTACTAAGATCAGCTCTCCTTGTGGCTGGAGGCAGACAAACCCTCATTTCCTGCCCCACCCTGATGTGTGTAGTTGTGAGGAACTGGGTCAGCCTGCTTTACCACACTGAACTAAAATGAGCTTTTACTGTTTCAACAAAGAGACTGACCAGAAAGGACACTAATACTTCTCATCATGCTTTTCGCTTAACTGACTTACATAGTAGTGAACTGAGCACAGAGAGAAACTTGGGATCGCCAAACATTTGCCTGTAGGCCAGAGCCTGATTTTCTTAATCTCTCCATGGGCACCTTTGATTCTCCCCTCTGACAGTGTTCATCATTATGCACATTTCTGGGGAATGGTGGGAACAAAACTTTGAATCATGGCCTTGAGACTTCTAGGAGATAGGAAAGGCAGAATTTCACATGAGCTCCTGGATAATGTGTGTTTCTTTCCATTCTTAGGAATCTATTAATGAAAGATCATAAGCAGATGGAAAAGGAAAAGGAATTACGGATGGCACAGGCATACTTAAAGTTTGCTTTCAAAGAAATACAGAAATTAAAGTGAGTTCAGATACTGAACAACCAGCCTTCAAGAAAACCTGTGTTAGATTTTTTTGGTTTTAATCTTCGGATAATGTTTAGACCTTATAAACACATAAATATATACAAGTCATCAGAAGAGATAGACAGGTAGATAGGAGATATAGATACACATACATATATATATGTGTGTGTGTCTATATATATGGTGGAGGGGAATAACAAAAGAATAAACAAAGTACAAATGACCAAATAATTTTTAATACTATAAATTTCCTGTGGGCATGGGGAAAATTGTCATAAATCTCAAGAAAACAATTTGACGTAATGTAAGTCACATCCACAAAAATTATTTTATATAATCATGTTATGTCCTGTGACATATGGCAAAAATATAAGTATAAGGAATGTAGAACTTTATGATAAAAAATAGTCAATGGAGGAGAAATTAGAGAAATATTGAGATGAGGAAGAAAATTATGTCAACTGAGGACTCTGTGGGATTCCATAGTGGATAAGGAAACTATGCAGCAATAGCTTTGATCCTACTGTACTCTTACTCATGTGAAATCTGCTTTCCATCTGGGATAAATTATGTAATACAGTCTGAGAATTATGTGAACATGGGAGGATTATTTAAAAAATACACTCACTATTGTGCTTTGTGTCTGATGAAAGCAATTC
>NW_006207964.1:0-893 GCF_000334495.1 Tupaia belangeri chinensis
AAAGAGACCTAAAATTAGTGTCAGGAACATAGTATCAGATATGAAAGATGCCAGAACTGTTACAGCTAGAGTTAGTACAAGACCAGAGCACCAGATTCAGTTTGAAGGATTGGACAGTGACCTTGGCCAGGAGAGGACGGCTGATCTTAGAAAACGTCTTAGGAGAAATATATTCTAGGGGAAGAGCTTTAATATTTTTGACACTAAGACAGTTACTGAAGAAACATCTGAACCAGAGACATCACCTTCACTTTGGGATATGGAATTTGCTAAGCAGGTTGCCAGAGTCAATGAACAGCTTATTCCGAATGGGTTTGAAGAGAGGATCCAGTGGAGAAAAGAAGGGAAGATGTGGGAGTTCCCAATTACCAATGAAGCAGGTTTTGATGATGATCATTCAGATTTCATGAACATGTATTTTTTTTTATAAATACCTAGAGGATTTTTTAAAACAAGGACCAGTTTGTCACTTCATGGAGCTGGAGGCTTATGGCCTTCCAAAAAGCCATATCTAAGTGTTAAACAGAAGGTTGAGCACATAGAGTGGTTTAGGATTTATTTTAATTAAAAAAAGGACATTCTAAAGAAAAGAGACATACAGTTCAATTGAAGACCATGGACATTTTTATATAAAATTGCTGGCAATGAAAATAAAATAATTTTGCTAGTTTTCCCATAAAAAATAAAGAAAGAAAATAATATTGTACAAATTGAATTAAATACGTTGAAATAAACAAGACAAAACAAGGCAGGCCAGCAGGTGGCTTAAAAGTGAAAGCACTGGAACCTACATAGCCAACTTGGGTTGGAGTCCCAGACCCAGTGGCTTGAAAATCATGCTGGGTGCATGTATGTAGATGCCCAAAATCTCAAGAGGAGAATGGCAGAGAAAA
>NW_006207965.1:0-1828 GCF_000334495.1 Tupaia belangeri chinensis
AGTATTCAATAACAAATTTACTCAAGGTCAACCATTTCAAATCTCCTTCAGAGGGGCAAGGAGGTGGAATGGTGGTTAAGGTAATGGAATCCTACATGGCTGACCATGGTTTGAATACCGGACCCAGCACCTTAAAATCCATGCTGGGTGCATGTGCGTGCATGCCCAAAATCTCTAGAGGAGAATGAAGGAGGAGGGACTGTGAGAAGACCTTGGGGTAGGGTGATTTCTCACTTTCCCTCGTATGTCTCTCTCCAGCAAGCATATGTGCCCTAGCGCAAAAACTTTGAACAAAACCAAACTCAGTAGGAAGGTCTCAAGTGTCAAATCACTGTATTCCTATAGGACACTCCAGTAACTGTATACTGAAACTTAACATATCCCAAATTAGAAATTCACATGAGTGTTCTAACCACATTAGTTATTAGGACTGTTAAATATCCATATATACCATCGATTCATAATCTGGCCATAAATTGAGTAGTCCTTTAGGTTTTAGATAAACTTTAGAAACTAAACTGATTTCTTATGATCTCGTAAGCACTAGTTTTCTGCACACTACTCTACTGACTTCATTAAATGAATCTTGCAAATTGTACTATGCAGCAGTAATATTAGCACATCACTATGTTATTAATTATGAGGTGAAAATGTAAAGAAATGATTCCTTATGGACATAAAAAAAGAAGTAAAAAAAAAGCAAAAACATTCTCCTTCATATTTTAACTTCACTCAATGCTGATATTTAAAAACAATAACAACATAGATAGTACCTCAGACTCCCAAAATGACTCTATGACCTCATCATCTCCTTTTCCGAAATTGGATCTTGCAGCTATAAAATGTAATCACAGGTATATTACATGAGAACATTTATTACTATAATTTTAAAATACATATGCATGTCTATGTCCATTCATGAAAATTTCAACAAAATAAAAGTAATAGGAAAAACTTTTTTCCAGAATGTTGGAGTAGATTCAAGAGGTTGGTAACATAAATAAAGGCAGCAAAAAAAAATTTTTAATGTCATATATCTATACACTTCTGTGTTTTACAATAGCATTTAAGCACTGAAATTGTTTTCAGGTATTCACTAACTTACATCGTCTACATGTTCTGCGCACTCTATCACAAGTTAAATCGTCTTTCTTTCTTTGCTCTTGTTCAATAACATCGATACCATTTTCTTTTTCTCCAATTGTTGGCATTCTTTCTCCTTCCTATGAAAACAAACAAGCAAAAGAACTTCAGAAAACATTACAAGCAGGTGCCACATAAGAACATTTCATTTACCAGCAAACTGTATGTACAATGGTGGTCTGATAAGGAGCACAGACTCTCTGTTATGGCTGGGTGTGAGGTAGGCTGCGCCGTAGAGGTTTGTGTAAGTATATGCTATGATATTCACACAATGGAGGACCTGCCTAATAACCCACTTCTCACAACACATCGCCATCATTAAGCAATGTATGACTATTGGTTCACACACTGATCTACTCATTCATTCGATCAGTCAGGAAGCTCACACACACTTACTGAGTCTAACAAGTTTTAGGTACTATCCCAGTAGAGGCTGAAAGTGTAAACTCAAAGCAAATTCTGCCCTGTATTCAAATGGGGGCAGAAATACATAAAAACAAATAAGAAGAGGAAGATATAATTCTTCAGTTCACAAAGTACAGTAAGGGCACAAAGAGAGGACAGCTAATTCTTCTGCAGACACTCAGGAAACCCTGCGAAGACAGTGCCATATATATATATATTTTTTTTTTTGAGAGGTTTTTGCTATAGAGCACTGCAACTCGCCAGACAGACAAAGAGAGAC
>NW_006207965.1:2147-2404 GCF_000334495.1 Tupaia belangeri chinensis
TGGTAAAGCTGGGACACAGTTACTGGGAATGGAATGGAGAGAGAAACAGGGATAAGCCACAAAAGACATGTCACACTGGAGCGGGAGATTTCCTTTCATGTGATAGTTATCAACACAATAAGCATATGAGTTACATCATTACCAATACGAAGGAAGGAGGGTCTTCAAGAAGCTCTTTAAAAATGTGTATTAAAAAAAGAAAAAAGTATGGATTTCAAAATACTTGATCATGAAAATAAACCCATACTTTCATTTCA
>NW_006207966.1:0-768 GCF_000334495.1 Tupaia belangeri chinensis
GCTCTGTGTGGCCTTGGCTGGGCCTGCTGAGTCCTGATGGTCTTGGCTGGGCTCAGCTCACCTCCACATGCTGTGAGCTCCAAGAGGGAGGAAAGCGCTCTGTGAGCATTCACCCTGAGCTTAACAGGCTCCAAGAGAAATGAAGCATTTGTGAGCTCTGCTGAAGGCTCTGTGAGCCTTCTAAGAGCTCTGTGAGCTCCCACTAACAGTAGACAGACAACCTGACACCAGACTTGCATCTTTTTCCAACTCCCTACATCTGTTTGACCCACCCTTTTGAGCAGGAAAAAAAAATGTTACAAAACAGCAAGGTTTTTGTCCCATGTCCCCATCTGCCTATGTCACTGTGGGAAGCAGTGCTGTGCCCAATCATACAGTAATAGTTGGCCTCATCCTCAGGCTACAGCCCAGAGATGTGCAGAATACCAACACTGGTCGAGGTGTCTTCAAATCCAGATACGTAGCTGGGGATCCGGGAGCCCTGGTGCTTACTGGAGTCAGAGTAACGTCACAGGGATAGCAAGGAGGACTCCCTGGTTTTCGCTGCTGTCAGTACTTGGTTTTGCCACCAACATTAGTGTAAGTATATGGTTTTGCCACCAACATTGGTATCACTACGAAAGTGAAGGCTAAGTTGGCAGATGCTTTAGGAGTTGAGAGAGGGAGAGTGAGTGAGTCAGCACAGGCTGGGAGAGGGAACCTGTAGACACAAACACATACAGATAAGGAGAAGAGACTAGGGTGATGATTTTAAGGAGTCTCATCCAC
>NW_006207967.1:0-288 GCF_000334495.1 Tupaia belangeri chinensis
GACTCAAACCACAATTGACTACATGGAAGTCTAATGATGTAACCATTCCACTACCTGCTGGTCCCGAGAAAGTAATTTCATCCAGAAACTATAAACTGCTGTTATTATTAAAGTATTTTTATTAATTATTGAATTAAATTGTTGGTACATATTTTCCTTTGAAAAATTTTATGTTAATACGTTTATTTCCATCAAGGCAAATTATCTCAGAATAACTATTGGACATCTAATGTTATTTTGCCTTATAAGGAAAAATCAGAAAATTTTCTATATCCAAAAGAATGATTT
>NW_006207968.1:0-2234 GCF_000334495.1 Tupaia belangeri chinensis
TTGATTATAACTGGGGTCCTTTGTATTTCTTCGATCTTGATGCTTGAGTGCCTGTCTAGACTCAGGAAATTTTCTTCCAGGATTTCATGGAAAAGTATTTCCATGCCATTATTAGTTTCTTCACCTTCTGGGATGCCAATTATTCTGATATTTGGGCGTCTTATTGAATCTCGTATTTCTTGTATATTATCCTCGTGGGTTTTTTTTGTTGTTGTTGTTGTTATTTTCTCTATCATTTTGATGATTCTTTCTAGGTCAGAGATTTTCATCTTCTACATTAGAGATTTGATCTTCAGTGTGGTCTAATAGACTTTTAATACTTTCAAGGGAGTTTTTGATTTCTTCTATTCCAGAATTTATCTCTAATAGCTCCATCTGGTTCTTTCTCAGAGTGTCCATTTCTTCTTTCATATCTTGGAATGACTTCTCCATGTCCTGTAGTTTGTTGTCTCTTTTCTGTTCCAACTTGAAGAATTTGTCCACCATAAACGTTTGAAATTCTTTGTCTGACATTTTGGTAACATTGTCCATTAGCACAAAAGAGGGAGAGGAGTTACTCTGTACCTTGATGAAGATGTATTTCCTTGTTTATTCATACTTGAGGTTCTTCTTCTACTTCTAGCCATTGGAAGTTGTACTAACTTTTAAGTACATATGCTTCTGGGTAGATCCTGGACTGGGGGATCTGAATGGGAGGCAGTGGGGGCAGTGTTGCCCCTGCCTCTGTCCCTTGCTGCCAGATGCCTTCAGATGTACCACCTGCTCAGGGGTAAACTCTTCCTTAACAGTTTTGTAGAATTCAGAAGTGAAGCCATCTGGACCTGGGATTTTCTTTGTTGGGATGTTATTTATTACTGATTCAATCTCCTGGCTTGTTATGGGTCTATTCAGGTTCTCTATTTCCTCCTGATTCCATCTTGGTAAATTATATACACCCAGGAATTTGTCCATCTCCTCCAAGTTATCTCGTTTGTGTGCATATAGTCACTCATAGTATTCTCTAATGAGATTTTGTATTTCTGCTGTGTCTGTTGTAATATTGCTTGTTTCATCACATATTTGATTAATCTAGCTTCTTTCTTTCTTCTTGATCAGTCTAGCCAATGGTGTGTTGATCTTGTTAATCTTTTCAATGAAACAGCTTTTGCTTTCATTTATTTTCTCTATGGCTTGTCTATTTTCTATTTCATTTATTTCTGCTTGAACCTTTATTATTTCTTTTTGCCTGGCATTTTCAGGATTTGTTTGTTGTTGTTTTTCCAATTCCCTGAGGCATGGTGGTAGGTTGCCTATTTGCCATCTTTCCATCCTTTTCTTATGCACACTAATTGCTATGAATTTCCCTCTTATGACTGCTTTTTGCCATGTCCCATAGATTATGGGCACTTGTGTACTCATTATCATTTGTTTCCACAATTTTTTTTTATTTCACCCTTAATTTCTTCAGTAGTGAAGAAGTCATTCAGAAGTAGGTTGTTCAGTTTCCATGTGTTTGTGTATTTTGGGGGTTGTTTCTTGAAATTAATCTTGAGTTTAATTCCATCATGGTCAGAGAAGATGCTGGATACAGTTTCTATGCCTTTGAATGTGTAAAGGCTTGATTTGTGTTCTAACATATGATCTATATGACCTATCTTTGAAATGGTTCCATGCCGGGATGAGAAAAATGTATATATTGTGGCCGAAGGGTGGAAAGTTCTATAGATATCTGTCAAGCCCATTCGATTTATAGTATCATTTAGGTCCTGTATCTCTCTATTTATTTTCTGCCAAGAAGATCTGTCTAAAGTAGATAAATTGGGGTGTCAAGATCTGCAACAATTATAGTATTTCTCCTTTTAGCTCCAGCATTTTTTCCTTCACATATTTAGGTGCACCTGAGTTGGAGGCAAAGATATTTATAAGCATTATGTCTTTTTGCTGGATTACCCCATTTACTATTATATAGTGCCCTTCTTTTGTCTCTTCTTACAGTCTTTGTCTTGAAATCTATTTTGTCTGAGATCAATATCGCTACTCCATCCTTTTTTATTTTTTATTTTTGGAGAGGTTTTCGCTATAGGGTGCGTGGACTCACCAGACAGACAGAGAGAGACAGAGAGACAGAAAGCGAGAAATAAACTCCACCAGGGAGGATGGCCACGCCGCAATCCCTTCTCCTCCATTCTCCTCTCGGTATCTTGGGCACGCACGCACATGTGCCCGGCGTGAGTTTTAAGCCACTGGGTCTGGGA
>NW_006207968.1:2986-6617 GCF_000334495.1 Tupaia belangeri chinensis
TTTTCATGGTTGTTTTCTCAATCTTCTTGATACTTTTTTCTAGGTCAGCTGTTTTGTCTTCTACATTAGAGATTCTATCTTCTGCCTTATCTAAGCTACTTTTAATATTTTCAAGGGAGGTTTTGATTTCCTGTAACACATTCTTCAACCCTAGAAGTTCTATCTGGCTCTTGTTTAAGGTATCTATTTCTTCTTTCAAATCATGAAAGGACTTCCTCACCTCCTGGAGCTCCTTGTCTCTTTTCTCTTTCATTTCAGTTAGTTTGGTCACTACAAATATTCTGAATTCCTTATCAGACATGTCCATGACGTCCATTGCATTGACTGTGGGTGATATAGGCTTGATGATTTCCCTTGAGGAAGAAGTCTTTTGTTGGTTGCTCATATTTCTTGAGCCTCTGCGATTGTTCCTAGTCATCAGGTGATCTATATGTTGCTTCCTAATGTATTTAAGGTATCTCTGTGTGTTAAAAGTTGTACAGGATTACAAAATTAATGATTTCTCTTATGTCTGGCCCACCTGTTGCTCAACAGTACCATGTACTGTTGTCATTGGTCCTGGGTGACCCTAAGTCCTCCCTGGTTCTAAGAAGTGGTGAGCCTTCAACTGACCTAATAAGCAACACCACAAGAACAAAGAAAAACAAAAATTCACACTGCATGCAATGCATGCCATGCACTATTCTAAATACTAAAATTCAGATAGTCCAAAGGTAAGTAGGGAAGGGCCAGAGGATGAGCGATGGGTCCTGGGTGGAAGGGCCCGCAACCACAGGCAGCCTGGTGTCCAGAACTGCTGGCTGGCTTGATCTAGTTTGCAGGTGGGGTGTGGAGAGTGTGCGAGTTTGTCTTAAAGTTCCACGAAACCAACCTGAAGTCCAGAGAGGAGCAAGGGTGGGGATGCACGAAGGTCTTGGGTGGAAGAGTTTTTTAAATATTGAAGTTTAGACGTCATTTGTAAGATGTTTAAAAGGTTTTGTTTGTTTGTTTGTTTCAATTATAGGGAAAATTCTTTACGTAAATTGAACCCTTTCTGTAATAAATAAAAAATCAAGGAAGTCTCTTTATCTTTTGTAATACATTTTTAAATTTTATTGTGTAGGACTATTTTGAAAGAAAGTGGGTTTGCCAGATATCTTCATTCGGCTGTTCTTATCAATGGAGCTATACTTATTTTTGGAAGAAATACCCATAATGACACTTCCTTGAGTAATAGTGCAAAATGTTTTTCTGCCAATTTCCTTGCCTATGACATAAATATGTATCTGTTACGACTGTACAAAGTAGGATATATCAGAAATTTTCTATTTAGAGATTCTCCTGTACATTAATTTACAACATGTATATATAATATTTTAAGAGAGAAATTCAGTGTTAGGTTATGAATCAAAATCTTTTAGTTTCAACATTGTAATAGCCTAGGATCAGGAAAACAAAAGTACTGGGGCAAGTTAGTAGTGAAGACAGGGGAATAGAGAAATCTAGGTTTGAATGTCTTTTTTTAACCTTTTTGTATATTATATCTCGATGTGAATACTATATTGTGTTTGTTACTGTGTTCTAATAATAGGTAGATATGGAATACTGTCAAATTCTGTTAATTGCAAATAGAAATAAAAGCATCTTAGATTTAGTAGGAATGAACAAAAATATAGTCATAAACACACCAAATATAGAAATCTGATAGAATTAGAGGAAAGAATATAGTGAAAGTAGAAGTAAGAAAGATTTTGAGACACAATGGAAGGAACCTTGAACAAATGTAGAGATGGAAGCAACTAAAGAATCTTTTTCCAGAGAACCAGAAATACAGTGTATTTATACAATTTCCTTAATTCTAATTTTGCTATCTATAGTCCTGTTAGTTTCTGTATGTTTATATACATCTATTTATTGAACAGATAAATTTAGCTATCCAGTAGACCTTGTAGTGAAAACATTGCTTCTCTTTGTGTCATATTATAAGTAAAAATAAGCTAACATTTAGAATATATTTAAAGATAATTAAGAGCACCTCCCGATGGTGTATATAAAGTAATAAACCAAATTCAAAGCTATTAGGAAGGTTTTTGATAAGTAAAAGATGACAAAACACATTTCATAGATGTTAAGTATAATTGCGCTTTTAAACATCATAAAAGCACACAGCCTGTTTTGATTTATTGTTTCTAGTAGTAGCATATAAAGAAAATGATGACTATTAATAACTTCGATCTTTACCCTATAAGTTTATTTGGAAGGAAAACCCTAGCAATAAAGTTAAGCATGCTTTTAAACTCTAAGCTATGACCCTTAGCCTGTGATTAATCATTAGATCTTAAATAATTAAATATTTTTGAAATAATAATTGAAAATGATGACTCATAATGAATATGGGATGGTCCCAGCTTATGGGAGGCTCATAAAGTAGTGTCTGAGATCCAGAAAAATGAGTTGAATAAAGTACTGAATAGGTTGGCAGTGATTTTGACAGTAATCTGTCATTGCTAGGTTGAGGCTGTCAACATACTGTTTTGGCTACAGTCATGTGACAGTGAGCTTATTTCTCTGAAGGCAGATGAATGTTTGTCTGTTTGTTGGTTCATTAAAATCCTAGGAAAAGTGTAGAATCTTGTTGTTACTGGTAAAAATCCATAAGGTAAGCCTTATGCAAAAGATTCTTTTGGAGCTTTCATATAATGTCCATACTTAGATGAAAAATTTGAGATTGAACTATTGGGTAGCTGACATATTGGGGATTTATTTTTATTACTTCCATATTGTTGAAGACTATGAGATTTCAGGTTTTATGGATTAAAAAAGTTTATTGAGATAAACAGAGGTTTGTTCCTCCCCTGAAACTTGTAGCATTGCTGCCTAAACTGCTCCATGCTTATTGGTTGGGTCTATTGTATACTCTTAATTTTGGCAAAAAAAAAAAAAGAAAAAAAAAGACCAAACATATATGTTTAATTTTTAATGCTGTGGGAAGATAAAAGTAAATATCAATGTCAATTTTTTCAAGCACTCATTCAGACTGGGGGAAGAATAACATATTACAGGTTTATATTTTAACAGGATTTTTTCCTTTGCTAATGTTGACAAATTAAACAATGGTAACCATATAACTAACATAGGGTAGAAGTGTTGTGTTTTATTTCATTTTATTATGTGTATGTTCCTAATAAAGTTCTCCCAAAGAATTTGTATTTATCCTCCTGGATTTACAGCATTAACTGTTAGACTATTTCCGTGGGAGAAAGTATTTTTCATACTTCAGAAAAATGACTCAAAATATTAAGTTTTCCTTATTTGTATAGAGATAGAGACAAAGAGACAGAGACAGAAGAAAGGTCTCATCATGCTGTGATCCTCCCTTCCTAGCTTCCCAGACTGCCAGGATAGGTGCGTGTGTGTGCATCCACTGTGTTCAGATTGATCGAGTATCCAAACTTGGGCCTACCATGTGGCTTCAGTGTCCGGTAGTAGCTCCCTACCATCTGCATCACTATTGCTGGGTCAGAAAATAGATGTATTAGAAAAAATATATGTATTTTTTCTTCTGTGTGGTACACTAGGACATTTTGGGCATATTTATCTGGAATGCATTTGAAGAATTAGCTGATTGCTTTGTGTTTTATGATGTTTAAAC
>NW_006207969.1:0-447 GCF_000334495.1 Tupaia belangeri chinensis
AAATAAAATAAAATAAAATAATTCTTTTTTTGCTTTTATTTTATTTATTTATTTTTTATTATATTATATAGGTATTTATTTATTTTTCTTTTTATTAAATTTATTTATTTACATTCATTCACTGTACATCATTACAGTATACAAAGTGAGATTTTCCATCCAGAGTACACTGTATATTGGCTCAATCAAGCACATCAACATGCATGTTATCATCAACAAATAATTTTCCATTTATTGTTTCCTGTATGTTTTGCTTTTTTCCCCCCATGCTTGATTCCCTCTCTTACCCTCTGCCATTTCCCACTCTCCTTTCCCACTGTCTCTGGTATCTATGTTTGCTTTCTATACTGTTTCCCCCACACACACACATTTTATTGAATTACTAAAGATCTTAATTAATCTAAATATTTTCATAGCAAAAACAGCTGATATATACCTGTACATGAG
>NW_006207969.1:693-1002 GCF_000334495.1 Tupaia belangeri chinensis
AATATATGTATTTTTACCCCCTATTTCTGACCCTCTGTCCTTTCCCACCCTCTTCTCACACTATCTCTGGTGTCTACAGTTGTCTTCCATTCCTTTCCCCACAACATTGTATTGATCACAAAATTTCTTATCTAACTACTTTCAATTAGCAAGTTCACTTGGTACTTTTAAGAAAACCAGTTTTAACTTAAATCAAAGAAATGCTAAGGAACTTTGCTTAAAGCCAGGAAACAAGTTAGGATTCTCTTCACATGGTAGGTGCATGAACCTATCCATATCTCAAGACAGGACACAAATCCTTACAACCAA
>NW_006207970.1:0-452 GCF_000334495.1 Tupaia belangeri chinensis
AGAAGATTATCTTGGCTTCAAGCACTTGAAGTAGCCATATGATGGCTAGGAGTTCTTTAAATGATCTAACCCTGCCAAATACTGCAGTGTGATTGAGAACACCATAAGGGGTATGTCACATTTACCCCACAGGGCTAGCCTTCCTCCTTGGTAAAATGTAAAAGAACACCTTTTGAGAGCCTTTTCCACCCATCTTGGCTCCCAGGTTTCACATCTGGAAGCCACTGTCTGCCAAGAAAACAACTTGTCAGTATACAAAGATATACAAAGAGACCCGAAGGTGTACCTCACACACACTCAGGACAGTTGCAAATGGCTGAATCCTTCTGCCTCATTTTACAGGATTCATTTACAAACATGGGGTACTGTTGCAATGGCAGCCCCAGTTTGTTGGTATTTAGTCCTAGCCTTACAATGTCTTTGCCATCTCTCTCGAAAACTCCAAGATCACG
>NW_006207971.1:0-2755 GCF_000334495.1 Tupaia belangeri chinensis
AATTTATTGAGAATTTCTACTTATTTATTTTGATGATCAAAGAGTGTTGATTTTTGTTAAATGGTTTTGCCTCAGCCAGGGCCTCATTGGTTTGCATTTGAGATTGCCATACTCAGCATCTTCAGTGTATATATTCCTATTTGGTGTGGTTCATGAGTTACCAAGTGGTGCTGACTTAACCAGATGGGATCACTGACACCATCTCATTTGGCCACAGCTCACACACATCCTATGCAATCCCTGAGTGCTTAGCCTGGGCCTTTCTCACCTACACCCTCTTCTTCAGCATCTCCTACCCCTGACACAGGCATATTCTGACCACCTTCTCCACCTCACCTACTCCTGCCCTCATCCATGGCCCTGTAGTCGACATTTATATCAGAAGCAGACCTCCATCCGGCCCTGCCTCTCAGCTCCTCCTCATTCATTTCATATGCAGTGCTGACCTCATGACCTTCATCAGACAGGATCTTCCTGGTCAGTTACTCCCTGCTACCATCAGTGCTACCCACACTGATCTCTCTTCATTTTCCTGAAGTATGTGTTATTTCCGAAGATATTTTTATGAGTGTCCTCCCTCCCTCTTTCTTTCTTTCTTTCTTTCTTTCTTTCTGTCTTTCTTTCTTTCTTTTTTCTGAGTTAAATGTCTTTTAATTCTAAAGATCTGAGGTTGGTCACTTAAGGAAAGAACAAAAAACAAAGAATTATGACCCTCATTTAGGATAACAGATCTACTCCACCCTTAACTTTAGTATGTAAATCCAGATACTTATACTATTAATGACAGGAAGTTATAATCATCTAAAATCTTTTTAACTGCACAGATTTGATACAGCAGTTTATGAGTTTATGCTTAGTCAAAAATTCATCTGTATATCAAAAAAACTCAGAACTGCAGGATAATAAAAAAAAGAAAAGGACCTCTTCAAAAATTAATACTGTTACTTTCCTTCATAAAAGACTGTTTGGCAAGTCCACAAATAAACATTAGTCTTTAGCATAGAAGCCAGCATTAGGCCCAGAGCCTTCCACAGGTCAAGTCTCAAAATGGCAAATTGCAGTCCTCCAAATTTTCTGTATTATTGACTATTTCTGAAATATTTGGACCATCAGCTGGGGCTTGAACAGCTGTATAAAGAGATCTGGTGAAACAGGATGTGGCACGCACACTGTGTTTGCTTAGATCTTCCAGGTATTCATCGTACAGCGAAAGGGATAGTCAGCCTTCTTAGTACGGGTACCTGAAGAGTTCTGATGTCATTTGGAACCCTTTCCTTTAGAAGAGTTTCTAAGAAGCCTGCCCCAAAGCTTCAAGTCACAAAACAGTCTGGGTGTGTCACGACCTCTGTATGTAATCACCTTTCGAAGCACGGAGTAATACAAGGGTAATGTTCATTAATCTGATAGCTCCGGTTATAGGAAACACTCAGGCAGGGCTTAACTTCAACTGGGATGGCCAGAGACATCCCGACGCCAGTCTGCACGTGGCCAAGGCCCTGAACACCTGTCTGGAAGCCAGCTGAGCTCGTCTGTAGTGTGTAAGAAGAGGTGTGTGTGGTAGAGACGATCTGCTGGCAGCTCGGCTGTTCTGACACGGGGTGACGATACTGCAGTGTGGTCTGATGGGTCTGGTGGAGATACTGAGGCTGCTGGAAGTGAACAGGCCGCGAGGGCTGGGAGGTCGCCTGGAACACACTGAGTTGTGCTGACTGAGGTCCTGCCTGTCCTCGCTGTTTGTTTGCTTCTTTCACGTCATTATCATGAGCACTGAAACAGGGAGAGAGGAAGCCATTCAGAATGCAACTTAGAAGAATTTGCAGGGGAGTCATACCCCGCCTCCCACTCCTTCATAACTGACTCCACAAACTGCCACTGCTCCCTAGGGAGCAGTCGCTGCACCAAAAGTTCCAAGGTGAGACCTCGCTCTATCTTTCTAAAGCTATCTCACTTGGTGTGAATCTTGCTGACAGCTTTGAGGATAATTTTCAGCTTGGAAAATATGTCTACAATGAGCCCCAAAGTGTGGCCACCACTTCAGTAACATTCTGGTGGTCCCTGAAATTCAATGGATTTGCCAGGACTTTGATCTCAGAGTTACGGGCTTACAGACACACACGTTCCTGTTTGGTTAATACCAGATTCGTATTAGTCAAGCAGCCCCGGCTGTTGAGCTGCTCCAGCTTAGGCACACTCTCTTCTTTTTCTTCAAATTGACTTGCTAGAAGCAGACAGGAAAGCGCAACTAGATGCAGCTGCTGGATAGAGATGTCATAGCGATCCATAAACAGGTCCAGCAGATAGACAGCCAGGTGTCGGGCACGGGGGGAGACCGTGAGGCGATTGCTCACGATGGCAATCAAATCAGCAAAATACCTTCGGAGACTTAGCTGAGGGGAATGGCCTTTGTAGGAAGGCAACTTCAGCTCCTTATACCGAAACGCTTGGTGGATGTCAGTGGCCAGCTGTCCCCGCCACCACTGCCCCTCCAGCTCCATGGGCCCCTGTGGCGCGCCTGGCCAGACGCGGCAAGTCCAGTAGGAACCGCGACCTCACAGCCCCAGCCCCATGGGTGTGTGTGTGTGTGGGGGGGGTGCCGGCACCGCTCATGCCGTGGAGGGTCAGCCGCGAAGAGCCCAGCACCAGGGTGCTTGTGTCGCCCATTGTTAAAGGACCGGCAGGCGGCTCAGCGTACAAAGCCGAGTGTCCTCTTTCTTTAGACAGTGGCAGCTTCCAGGAGACAGTTCCTTCCTGTCTG
>NW_006207972.1:0-1466 GCF_000334495.1 Tupaia belangeri chinensis
TTGGGATTTTGGGCATGCATGCACATAAACCCGGCATGAGTTTTTAGTCACCGGGTCTGGGACTTGAACCCCAGTCGACTACATGGGAGTCTAGTGATGTTACCATGATGCCATCTGTTGGTTCTGGAATTCACTCCTATATTAGCAATCTACTGCTATCTTACAAATGACTTCCAAACTGGGGGGGCTCAACACAATAGGAATCATTTATCTCATTTCTGTGTGTTGAACTCAGATAGGGCAGAGGAAAGTCATGACTCTACTCCCTATCTCAGTACTCAGCAAGACTCAAAGACAGAGGCAGAAATTACCAGAAGGCCTACTCACATCGCTGGTGGTGACACTGGCTGTCGACTGGAAAACCCACTTGTGCCATTGCCACGTGCCCTGAGCTTCCTTTCAATATGGAGACTGGGTTCCAAGGGAGTATCCCAGTAGAGAGTCAGGCAGACTCCTATTGGCTGTGTGACCTTGTCTTGGAGCTTACGCAGTATCATTTCTGCTGCATCTCATTGGCTGAGGCAGTACGAAGGGCCCGCCCTACATCAATGGGAGGAAGCATGGAGTCCAATGGAGAGATGACGAGGTCACCTTACAGAAAGAACATGTGGTTGGATAGATCTCTACCCAACCATCTTTGGAAACACCACCTGGCATAACTCCTTCATGGTGGGATTTCATGCACAGGTTTTGGGCGACCAGGAATCCTCTCGGAGTTGCTTGGATTAGATCCCATTATTCCTGGGTCAATTTGCTCCGGGGGCCTGGATGAATAATTCTGCATTTCTCTGCATTGAGGCTGCAGCTAATTTGTGACTCATCTTTCTCAGGAGGCTCAGACAGCTTTTATCACTGATAGGCAGGGCGTGATCCTGTCTGACAACAGGACTTGACATTGACAATAAACAGGAGTAAAAAGTGCTGATCTCCTTCTGTGTCATAGAAGGAGCCCAGCTAGCCATGACTGGAAAATTTCCTGCTTCAAAGCTGGTCTTCCCTGGGCCCAAGAGAAAGCTTAAAGACTAAGAAGGTTAAATGCTGAGTAAGGAAATGTGTGGGTGTGTGAGTGTGTGTGCACTCCTGTGTGTGTGTGTGTGCACCTGTGTGTGTGTGTGTGTGCACATCGGGTAGGGGCAGATCTCATAATTCATGCAACAATCTAGGGTCAGCTCTAGAATTTCTATATGGGTAGCAATCTGATTGGAAGAAGAGATTGGCAGTTCTATTTGCATACTGTTTTATATTCAAGAAAGTATTAGTTATCCATTTCCAAAATCTGTGAGTAGGGGCTGTCTTAGAAGACCCTGATATAAAGATCTTAAAGTGGGAAGTGAGAGACCAGCAGATGGTGTAATGGTTACTTGACTATACTCGGTGGTTTGAGTCCTGGACCCAGCGGCTTAAAACTCACAGCAGGCGCATGTGCTTGCATTCACAAGAACCCAGGAGGAGAATGGAGGAGAAGG
>NW_006207973.1:0-817 GCF_000334495.1 Tupaia belangeri chinensis
TGCTTTAAATAATGTTACATGTCTAGAGAACTTTTCCGTTGCCTGAAATCAGATTCAAGCTGAAATGAGTTTGTAAGAATTGGAGGAAGAACAGTTGTGACAAACTGGGCGGGAGTTTGTTCTACCTCTAGAAATCTTCAGAGATTAACATAGGCCCGTTCCTAACCGACTTGAGGTTGCAGAGCTGAAATATCACTGTTTTCTTTTATTTGTAATACTTTGGCTTTTAGAGTGTCGCTTGCAGGCAAAGGGTCATCTTGGCTTGAATTCTTCTTCCTTGAAGTGCCCGTGGCTGTTTCATTCACTAGAGTAACAGGACTCCTCTCTGGAGTAGTCGCAGTGGTGCTATCTGCACACCAATAGTCTATCAAGTTACCAGGTTCTTCCATAATAACTTCTCGAGCAGTTCAGTTTATCCAAGCTGGGGGGGATGACCAATGGGTTTTATCACATTTTGTTTTCGTGTAGAGTTGAGAAAGACATCCTAGTGTCCTTTCTCAATTAATTCCTTTTTCATTTTATAAAGCTCAGTTACTGCTTGCTTTTTTCCAGGTTCCAGAAGTGAAACAGTTTCAAAATCTGGTTTGGCCTCATTTAGCTTTCCCAGCAATGTTCTTTCAGTTCCTCTTCCGACAAAAACTTTAGAATGTGAGCCACGGAATAAAAGAGCTTGTGGGCAGTCTTTTTCAGCCTCTTCATATTTCTGAATCTTCAATGAGGCCCTGGCTGTTAGCTGGAAGAAGGGCATTTGCGCCATCTGCTGCAGTCCCCGGGTATGGCGTTCACTTGCTCTTGAAGTTCTCTGAATTGGCCTGCT
>NW_006207974.1:0-1996 GCF_000334495.1 Tupaia belangeri chinensis
CATATTTGTGAGGTACTGTAAAAGCAACATTGAGAGGAAACTGTTTAAGTTAAAATGATTCCAGCAGTGGGGCTAGCAGTTAGCGAAATGGCTATGTCTCTGGACTCCCACATAGTCAACCACAGTTCATGTCCTGGACCCAGAGGCTTAAAACTCACACCAAGTGCATGTGCGTGTGTGCCCGGGATCCCGAGAGGAGAATGAAGGAGAAGGGATTGCAGCGTGGCCATTCCCCTGGGGGATGATTTCTCACTTTCTGTCTCTGTCTCTCTCTGTGGTGAGCGCACGCACCCTATAGCAAAAATCTCTAAAAAAATAAATAAATAAACTATTCCAGAAGAAGATATAAAATTTGAAAAAATAAAAATGTAAGTATCCAGCTTAAAAGAAAAAAAGATTTATGCAGGGGAGAGAACATGGTAGCCTCGATGTAAAAAGGAGAGAAATTATAAAAATGACAGCAAAAATAGGTAAATTAGAACATGTGGTTCAGCCAAATGATTATGAGCACACGAGTTTCATAATCTATGGGACATGGCAAAAGGAGTCATAAGAGGGGAATTCATACCCAATTAGTGTCCAGAAGAAAAAGATGGAAAGGTGGCAAATAGACCACCTAGCATCATGTCTCAGGGAACTGGATAAACACCACAGGTAACTTGGTCCAAAACATTTTATTCTATGGGCCATGGTATAGAACGCATGATCATGCTAACGGTTTTAGAAAGGCATATATTTCCAGAAGTACACTAAATGCACAGATACCAATTATATAAATAACAGAAATTATCAGCAAAGTGTTTAGGTTATAACAGTCCCAAATTTAGTTTTAGATATATAGTTACTGACCAGTTAGCTTGGTCACAGTTTTCAGCTTAGCAAACCATTACCCTAGAAGAGCAACTAAACTCCCCTATAACACTGCAGAAACTTCCCAGGGAAGTTAGGTTGAAAAGTCAGAGAAGAGATGCCAATTATTCTAATTCACATTTGAGATACTAGAAGAATCAATTACTCAAGAAACACTTTGAAATTATTCCATTTTTCTCTCTCATTTCCAAAACTATTCATATATTTTTTTTTTGGGGGGGAGAGGTTTTTGCTATAGGGGGCGTGTGCGCTCACCAGACAGAAAGAGAGAGACAGAGAGACAGAAAGCGAGAAATCACCCCCCCAGGGGGGATGGCCACGCCACAATCCCTTCTCCTACATTCTCCTCTTGGGATCTTGGGCACACACACAGGCACGCCCAGCGTGAGTTTAAGCCACCAGGTCTGTGACTCGAACCGCGGTCAACTATGTGGGAGAAAAGTGGCATAGCCATTATGGTAACTGCTGGTCCCACTATTCATATAAATTTAAGAGCCAGACTGTACATAGCCTTAATGCCCCGAAAAGTTAATTCTAACCTAAAAATCACAATCCTCAGTTTGAATACATCAAATCCAATTTCCATTAAGAGTTCCTTGGTAGAGCTGTGATACACAAAATAAAACACAGTAAACACATTCAGAAGCTACAACAGTGGAAAATAAATTATATTTTTCAGTGAAGACTCTGAAAATATAAAGCCCCAAAGTGAGTGGCAACAGAAGTTCACATATAAGTGTTTTTTAAGAATAGAATGTTTTTCCAAAGCTTCTCATGAGATGTCAGTGAACAGTCACAGGCTAGTTAAGACCTTATAAATCCAGGTGAAGTTCTACTTAACTATGCAGATTTTCACATTCAATTACCAATGTTTAAGTGATATAAATAATTTACAGATGCTGGGGCCTTCGTTTTTTGTCCCCTCACTCACTTTCCACAGATGAGGACTTGCTGGGGGAAAGGCAGCAAAGCGGAGACTGCTGTGGGCTGGACTGTGGTCCACTGGGTGCTCAGGAGACAGGAAGGGCATCCTGGGTCCAGGTCTTCTAGGGAGTCCGGGTCACAGCTGGAGCCTTCACCCTACCAACACCGACTGCTCACCTCCTGGCTGCCTTCTCCAGGGCGC
>NW_006207975.1:0-668 GCF_000334495.1 Tupaia belangeri chinensis
GTTTATAGTCAGTAGTATCATGTTGTGCTCTTAAAAATGTACAAAGATGGTAGATTTCAAGTGTCCTTGCCACAGTAAAAAGAAAAGGAATTCATGAAAAATTCATTCAAATAAATTTTAAGATTTGTGAGAGGTAGTAGAGGGAAATCGTATGCGATGGTCTCAATTATACTGATATTACAGGATAGATCTTTGAAAAAATTGAAAGATTCACAAGTGATAACTGAATGTCTTGCTTTGTTAGGTCACCCAAACTCTTTTTCAACAAGGCATTGATGTATATAGTTTGTTATTTCTTCAAAACTAGCTCATTATTAAAAATGAGATTATATTATTCTTGGTCATAGTGATCTTGAGAAATACAGATTTTATTACAGGAAACACTCCATTTCTCTCTCTCTCTCTTTTTGATGTGAGATCATAGCATTGATAGCTCCTGTTTTTATTTCTTTATAACAGTTTAAAGGTATCGATGGTCAGTGCACAAAAGGAAACACACACATTTAAGAACTTGATGAAACTTTTGTCTTAGTGTTATGTTGACTCTAGACTATTTTCTAGTCATGAATAAGCGCTTCCTTATTTGCATCATCTTTAGTTCATAAAAGAAAATGGCTGGCCTTTTGTAAGAGCTCATAAACACTTGAATTTTGCTTGAATTTTTTTTT
>NW_006207976.1:0-2544 GCF_000334495.1 Tupaia belangeri chinensis
CCAGAGTTTTAACTACCATTGGCTAGTCCCCAGGTGCAAATTTTACAGTGTAGAACTTTGGAGGGAAAAATCCACATTTACCAGAAAGTTTAAGAATGATTCAATGAACACCAGTATTCTCCTCATCTAGAGCCAATAATATCATAATTTTTCACCTATACTTTATGTTTCTCTCTTGAGTCCTATCATTTTTCTGAATAATTTATCAGTTAGTTGCACAGAGAAATAAATCTAAGAAAATTAGAAATAGTTCACAATATAATAGGATCCATTGGTATATTTCATATTAAAATTTTCAGTCTTGGAGTTTATATTTAAGTAGGGCAGACAGATATTGAATCAGTAATTTAATGTAAGTCACTATGCAGGAGAAGTTATAGGTGGTGCTAAGGGGAAGTAGTGATGGTGAGGTGAGGATTATGCTAATTTCAGTTAGTTTAACAATTTGTTATTTTACACTTTAGGTTCAGTGTAAGAGTCTTCTGTGAATGAGGTGTATAAAAGTATCTTACTCATAGATCACAGCATAGGTACAGTCTTATGGTGAGAAAAACCTTTGTATTTGGGGAACTGAGAAGAATCCACTATGTCTGAAGTGGGCAAATGTATATATATGTATATATATATATAAATAATTTTTAACATTGCTTTTGTTCCAGGAGTTGTTGAGTTCAGACTTTGTTACTATAAATTAGGGGTAAAAAAATGAAAGCAAGTTCTAAATAGAAAATTTGCATTGTTCTAAAAATTATGTAAATTAAATCCTAAGGGTGAATACCAATACTCCATGCTCAAAAGGTAAGTCTTTGCTTATTCAGAATCTTGAACTCCATCAGTTCCACAGGCCCCATGCAAGATCACCTCCGCATGGCAGCCCCACCAGCTTAGGTCTAATATTGAATTTATTAAATGAACTCAAGTCAGTAATTGTAGGTATCATAATACAGAAAACAATGAATGAGGTTGACCTAAACATGAAAACAGGAAGCATTTTGATATACTACCATTTTTTTTTTTTTTTTTTACTTAGAGATTTTTGCTGTCGGACACATGCATTTACTAAAGAGACAGAGAGTGACAGAAAGACAGAAAGTGAGAATCACCCCCCCAGGGGGCATGGCCATGCCACAATCCCTTCTCTTCTATACTCTTCTTGGGTTCTTGGGAATGCACACACACACACCTGGTTTAAGTTTTAAGCTGCTAGGTCTGGGACTTGAACTGCCGTTGACTATGTAGAAGTCCAGCGACACAACCCTTATGCCATTACGTAGAAGTCCAGCGACACAACCCTTATGCCATCTGCTGGTACCTGTCCACCTTCTTTTAAAAAGAATTATTTATTTAATTTTATTTATCATCATTATTATTTTAAAATTTGCTACGGGGCACATGCACTCACGAGAGAGAGAGAGAGAGAGAGGGAAAGGGAGAGAGCAAGCCACCAGGGACTCTGGAGGCCAGAGCCTTAACCACCACACCACCTGTTGGCCCCTCTACCTTTTTTTTTTTAATTTGGTTATTTATTTCTTGCATGAGCAAAGCATATGGAGAAGGAGGGAGAGAGAGAGATGGCACCCCCACAGTAAGGTATGGATGTCTCAATCAATTCCGTCTTCAGCCAGCCCCAGACCATGAACACGTATGTGCCTGGTACACTCAGAGGACTCTCTGAACTTGAACTGGCAACTGTCCCTTGTGGCACTGCCTCAAAAAGCATCGCATCTTATCATTGCACCACTGTCCAACTCCAACAGTTTTCATGTTCATTTGGATTTAACGAAGACGTTATCAAGAGTGAGTGTTCTCATAGGTCTGATGAAGTAGAGCATTTGCTTGCCTCCACCATGGATCAACTATTTTCAAAACAAGACTTCAAAGACATGGGTAGAAGGAGATCTAAAATGCAAGTGAAAGAACTGGCCTTAAATGGGGCAGGAAATTTATTCTTAAAAACAAACACTATATGAGTCCACTTACGTGAAGCATCACAAGTAGTGAACCTCATAAAAACAATGAGCAGAATGGGGATGGACTGAAGGGAGGGGTGCATGGAAAATCATTGTTCAATGGGTATGAAGTTGATTCAGTGGTACAAAATGAAGATATTCTAGATACCGCCGTATATCATGGTGTTTATAGTCAGTAGTATCATGTTGTGCTCTCAAAAATGTATAAAGATGGTAGATTTGAATGTAAGTGTCCTTGCCACAGTAAAAAGAAAAGGAATTCATGAAAAATTCATTGAAATAAATTTTAAAATTTGTGAGAGGTAGTAGAGGAAAACCTTATGTGATGGTCTCAATTATACTGATATTACAGGATAGATCTTTGAAAAAATAGAAAGATTCAGAAGTGATAACTGAATGACTTGCCTTGCTAGATCACCCAAACTCTTTTTCAACAAGGCATTGATGTATATAGTTTGTTATTTCTTCAAAACTAGCTCATTATTAAAAATGAGATTATATTATTCTTGGTCATAGTGATCTTGAGAAATACAGATTTTATTACAGGAAACACTCCATTTCTCTCTCTCTCTCT
>NW_006207977.1:0-1537 GCF_000334495.1 Tupaia belangeri chinensis
AACTTAATGAGATGCAAGAGAAAACAAACAAGCAACTCCAGAAGATGAGGAAGTCCTCCCATGACTTAAAAGAGGAGATAAACATCCTAAAAAAGAATCAAACAGAACTACTAAAGATGAAGACTATAATAGAGGAAATCAAAACTTCCCTCAAAAGTATTAATAGCAGGGAGCAGCAGTTAGCATAATGGCTATGTCACTGGACTCCCACGTAGTCGACCATGGTTCACATCCCGGACCCAGTGGCTTAAAACTCACGCTGGGCGTGTGTGCATGTGTGCCCAAGATCCCGAGAGGAGAATGGAGGAGAAGGGATTGCGGCATGGCCATTCCCCCTGGGGGGTGATATCTCGCTTTCTATCTCTCTGTCTCTATCTGTCTGTCTGGTAAGCACATGCGCCCTATAGCAAAAACCTCTCAAAAAAAGAAGAAGTATTAATACCAGATTAGACCATGTAGAAGACAGAATCTCTGATCTGGAAGACAAAACTCTGACTTAAAACACCAAAAAGAATGAAAAAGAACCAAATAAAATGAAGACAACATACAAGAAATACTAAATACCATTAAGGAACCAAATATCCAAATAGTAGGTATTCTAGAAGGTGAAGAATCTGACAAGGGCATCGAAAATCTATTCAATAAGACACTCGCAGAAAACTTTCCAAACCTAGAGAGACATTCAGACATCCAGATGCAAGAGAATACATAGAACTCCAACTAGAATCAACCTAAAAGATCCTCTCCACAGCACATCGTAGACTGATTGGTCAAAATGGAGACAAAGACAAGAATTTTAAATGGCAAGAGCAAAAAAGGTCGTTACCTGCAAAGGTAGTTCCATTAGGCTAACATCAGACCTCTCAACCGAAACAATGCAGACAGGAATGGGAAGACATATTCAAAACATTCAAAGAAAAACTATTTCAACCAAGAATACTATACCCAGCAATATGATCCTTCAAATGCTAAGAACAAATAAAATGATTCTCAAACAAAACCTGCAAGAACTCACCAATACTAGACCAGCTCTTCGAGAAGTGTTGAAAAGAGTACTATATTAGGAAAATTTAAGAATGACAAACAGGGACGGCAGATGGCGTAATGGCTATGTCGCTGGACTCCCATGTAGTTGACCACAGTTCAAGTCCCCCACCCAGTGGCTTTACCTCATGCCAGACATGTGTGCGTGCGTGCCCAAGATCCTGAGAAGAGAATGGAGGAGGAGGGATTGCTGTATGGCCATGCCCCTCGGGGAGGGTGTGTGTGATTTCTTGCTTTCTATCTCTCTGTATCTCTCTGTCTTTCTGGAGAGCACACGTGCCCTATAGCAAAAACCTCTCCAAAAAAAAAAAGAGTAAGAAACAGAAATAGAAGAACAAAAGACAACCAAGGAAATGGCTAACGAGGAGACCAGCAAATGACATAATGGTTATGCCGCTGGACTCCCATGCAGTTGACCCTGGTTCAAGTCCCAGACCAGGCTCGAAAGTCACACCAGGTAGGTGTGTGCACATGCTCAAAATACTGAGGGGGG
>NW_006207978.1:0-448 GCF_000334495.1 Tupaia belangeri chinensis
ATAATATCTTTGAACCAATATACAGTGTTTTTATGATGGTAAAATTCATTAGGTACTCTGTAATGAGACACAGTTATTGAATGTAAAATAAATGAATAGAAAAAAGTTGAATAAGTCCTCTTTCAAATTTCTATAAGATTTAGAGAGCAAAATTTGTGAATTGGCTTTAAAAGGTTAAAACACTAGGCAGTTTTTTTTTTTTTTAAGTATCATATGCTGCTTAAAACTATTTAAGCATGAAATATTTGTAGGATACAAACAATCAAAAAATACAAGAGCCATAGTACTGGCTATTCTTTCTAAATCATCTGCATTCATTAAAAATAGATTTTCTTGTGGTCGCTGGGGAGAACCTGCCACTGTGCTGACCGTGCTCTGCTGGACATTGTGTCCATGACGATTGAACTTCCAAGTTTCAGAAGAAACTGACCATCAACCAGATGACTAG
>NW_006207979.1:0-468 GCF_000334495.1 Tupaia belangeri chinensis
AGAGAGGGGATTGAGGCAGGGCCATCCCCACCCCATCTCAATGGGAGGGATGATTTCTTACTTTCTTTTTCTGTTTCTCTGGCAAGTACACATGACCTATAGCAAAAATCTCTCTAAAAAATAAAATAAAAGAGAAAGACTTGTTTCAGAATAAATAAAGACCTCTTACCACATAAATAGACCGAGAAAAAATTTAAAAATAAGCTAAATATATGAATAAATATTAAGCCATAGAAGATATATAAATATTCAAAACCCATGAAAAAGTTATCATCTTTATATATTAAAAAATGCACATTAAATCCACAATGAGGTATATTTCTTTACAATTATGTCTAAGATCATAAAAGAAAGAAAATAACAAGTGTTCGTGAGAATGTAGAGAAATTAAAGTTTTCATACATTACCAATGGGAATGTAAAATAATATAACATATCGGAAAACATTTTGATAGTTTCACAACAGGTT
>NW_006207980.1:0-731 GCF_000334495.1 Tupaia belangeri chinensis
CAGGATGGTACTATGCCCTGAGCAGTGAGCATGAGATGCTCAGCACATGGTTCTCCAGAAGGACCGCCTAGAACAGCCATCACGTGATGAGGTGCTGCAAAGCACGGGCATGGTCTGCCATGGCCAGCTGAAACAGGCAGGGCATGTGCCAAGTGCCTGAGAGCAGATGGGCTGGAGGACTGGGCCAAGGGTCACAGCATGGTGAGGGGAGGGTGCTGGCCTGTCTCCATCTCTATCTGTCTCTCATGCACACTCACTCACACACACACACACACACACACACACACGGTCATGCATGTGCTCAATCTCTGGTATCTTCAGAAGTGAAAGGGAAGCAAGTGAATGCTCAAGACAACCAGCCTCTACACTCCAGGGCTACCAGGCAATGAATATAGGGATAAAATACACTAAAGCCTTCAGTAAGTGTTTAAGAAAGAATGGGGAGGAAATAATTAACTGTACATTGCTAAGGGGAACATGAATTGATATAGTCACTTTGGAGGGCAATTTGGCAATATCCAAAGATACATTAATGCTTAAGCCCATAAAAGAATATAATGAAAAAAAAAGGAGCATTCACAATGACAATGACCAAAACAAGAGCTTCTGTAAATTAAAATTTTAATAGCAGAAATAAAAAATTCAATGGAAGTGCTGTAAGCTAAAGCTGAGAAAATTTCCAAGAAGGCAGAACAAAGGCTTTAAAGAGATTAAAAAAAAAAAAAAAAAAA
>NW_006207980.1:891-1261 GCF_000334495.1 Tupaia belangeri chinensis
CTGGTGGTTTGCTTTCTCACTTTCCTTTCTCTCTCTGGTCAAATGAAAAAATAATAATAATAGAATAAAATATTTCTTAAAAGAAAAGGATTTCCAGAGAGAGAACAGAGAAAACAGATGGTAAAAATAAAGAAATAACAAAAGGTAATTGTTTTATATTCCCTTATTCTGGGTTTCCAAACTGAAAAGGCAATGAGTAAGTATCAGGGAGAATAGATAAAAAAATGTCACATCGAAGCACATTGCTGAGGGCTTCAGAGCCCTGGGGAAACGACCTCACAGGCTTCCAGGGAGACACCCACAAGGGATGACAGATCAAAATGGCTCTGGTGGGACCAGCAGTTGGTATAATGGCTATGTCGCTGAACTC
>NW_006207980.1:6890-8500 GCF_000334495.1 Tupaia belangeri chinensis
GAGCATGGGCTGGCCCACAGCAGCCAGAACCCAACTACGGTCTAGTGCCCAGCATGGCAGCCACAGCACCAGGTGGTGCCATGATGGCAACATGACGGAATCCATCCGGGGAAGTCATGGGTGCGTGTCCTGGATGTTCCTGAGCATGCTGGAGGCATGAGAGATCTGGCAGAGACTGGAGGTGGACTGTGGCGTGGAGGCTTTTTGGGGTTCCTCTCTCTTCTCTTTCTCTCCCATGCAAGAAATCAATCAAAAACTTAGTAATTATCACTGTATTTGCATTGAGCACAGTGGCTTACAAGGGAGAGTTCAGTAAACATTTACACAATGAAAACAGGAAAACGGACGCACTTGAGGGAAGGGCACATTCTGCAAGTGATCTTTACACCTCCGAGGGAGTGTGTCTCAGAAGATAAGGTCCAGATTTCCTGATAAACACTGGCAGGCCCAGGACTAGTGCTGTGGATGAGGGGTCATGTAGGAGGGAACCTGCCAAACTCTGGATGAGACGCGTGGCTGGGAGCTGGTCCAGGAGAAACACGTACCTGACGCTGTCAGAGCACTGAGAGTGTCACCATCTCCACCTCTCTCAGACCACCATGAAGAACACAAACACGTCATTCTAAACGACCTCTAGAAGTTATGCTGCGGGAACAAGAAACACTGCTCCTCCCTTTGACAGTGACTGAGGACTCAGGAATCTGAAAACACTTCTACCACCTTCGAATGGGGAAAACAGAGTCAAGAAAGGCCCCCATTGTCACTGCTTTCTTCCTCCCAGAGATGACCTCTCTCTGGGTCTTGCTAGGTGAGAAGAAGTGGTGTGTC
Organism: Tupaia belangeri chinensis; assembly: GCF_000334495.1. Taxonomy (NCBI): domain Eukaryota; kingdom Metazoa; phylum Chordata; class Mammalia; order Scandentia; family Tupaiidae; genus Tupaia; species Tupaia belangeri. The sequence goes on from NW_006207980.1 coordinate 7,719, forward strand.
TGGTCTGCTCTGAACCCCCACCCCCCGTCCCCAGGCCACGCTTCCTCAGCGTCAGACTCGGGAACCTACCTAGCCGTACCACGTCCCCGCAGTCGGGATCGTGAGCGGGCTGGAACAAACGAGCTGTAACAAAGTCTCTTCCACATCTCAGTTTTTCCCAGGAGGGTCCATAATACGATTCAGCCATTGCTGTAGGGTTTTGGGCAGTGTCATTAGCTGAGAGACCTGTCCTTCTGGGCTTTTATCTATCTGAGAATAAAAAATTAAAAAAAAGACATGTATAGGGAGCGGTTTGCATTCCATAAATATTCAAAGACACATGGTTTCTATTGAAAACCACACAAACATATATGTGCCCACACCCTATGCTAAGAAGGCTCCTTTCTATATTTTTCCTTCAGTTTTGTTATAGAGTGTGTATACCCCCCAGAGTGAGCAGGGGAAGGCGGGGCAGTGAGAAATCACCCCCTGGGGATGGCCACATTGCAGTCCCTTCTGTGATCCCCTCTCGGGATCCTGGGCACGCAAGCACACAAGCCACTCTGTCTAGAACCTGAGTTACCCTATGCTAAGAAGGCTCCTTTCTATATTTTTCCTTCAGTTTTGTTATAGAGTGTGTATACCCCCCAGAGTGAGCAGGGGAAGGCGGGGCAGTGAGAAATCACCCCCTGGGGATGGCCACATTGCAGTCCCTTCTGTGATCCCCTCTCGGGATCCTGGGCACGCAAGCACACAAGCCACTCTGTCTAGAACCTGAGTTGTGCAGTCAGCTAGCTATGGGG
>NW_006207981.1:0-492 GCF_000334495.1 Tupaia belangeri chinensis
TACATGAGGTCTTCAGTCCATAATGGAGAAGTTGTTACTAGAACAGATGTTCGAAGTCCCTAATTCTGATATTATTTGTGTGGAGATTGACAAAGAAGTGGTAGAAGTAAAGAAGGAGCCAGGATATGTCAGAGCACCAGGAAAAGAATCCTCTCAAGAGGAATATGACTCTGGAATAGAAGAAGAAGGATGGCCTCACCAGGCAGATGCAGCAAACAGCTAAGCTGCCAAGTTTCTGTCTGTACATAAGCTTCTCCTTTTTTTGTTTAGGATTGTAACTGTCTCTACAGTCTGCCATTAAAGGCATTGGATCTATCTTGGATATCATACATGATCAGAAGCCTTTAAGGATAAGAATCAGATTAAGTATACTATTATAACATCCCATTGATTTATACAGAAAACATTATGTGGACTTTAATGACACAATGCTTAATGACACAATGACAAAAATCTACATTATTTTGGTTCAGTTATTAAAAATATGCTTTA
>NW_006207982.1:0-799 GCF_000334495.1 Tupaia belangeri chinensis
CTGGTCAGCCAGTAGCATGGTAGTAAAGGAGGCTGTCTCTCACACAGCCGACTACCAAGCTTGAGTCCCAGACCTGGAAACTTGAAAAATGTGCTGGAAGCATGCTGGTGCCCAAATCCCAAGAGGAGAACGGGGGAGAAGGGATTGTGTTTGGCCATCTTTCTCTGTCTCTGTCTCTCTCAAGCAAGCATGCACAATCTCTGACAAACTGAAACAAACAAAAAGCAGTTATTTACATCGAGGGTTGGCAAGTGTTCTCCAGGGGCTGGATGGTAAAGAGTTCATGTTCTCCAATCCACGTCTCTCTAGCTACACGACAACATTGCTCTCACAGGCATGCTGGGCTTCAGCACAGCTTTTGACATGAGTAGTCAGGCTGGTGTCTCTGTCAGCAGGTGTGATCTCGATCTACAATAGACCCAGGAGTTATTTGCATGAGGGGATGCTCAGTACACACAGGAAGTATACTGTAATGTGGATACTTGAAATCAAATGTAAAAGACATTTGATTTTGTAAACTTAAAACAAGGTTACTGAGACAAATTTTTTTTCTTTTACTTTTTTTTTTTAGATTTTTGCATAGGCATGTTAGATCACCCAAGATAGAGAGAGAGTGAGCAGGAAAGTGAGAAATCACCACCTCAGGGGGGTGGCCACATCCCTTCTCCTCCATTATCCTGGAATTTTGGGCATCGTGCACACATACCCAGCATAGTCTTCAAGTCGCCAGGTCTGGGCCTTGAACCATGATTTGCCATGCATGGGTCCAGCACAACCACCATGCCACCTGCGGCCCCGA
>NW_006207983.1:0-1010 GCF_000334495.1 Tupaia belangeri chinensis
GGGGTTTCATTTTTCATGTCAGTGACTTTCCTCGAGTGTGTGAAGCCCTTTGGCCATCCACTCATGTTTCCAAGAGAGACCCAAACAAGTAGGCCAGCTGTGTTGAGTGCTGGCTTCACAGGAGACTCCCCAGCACCACCTTCCTCTGGGGGAGCTTGTGAATACGGAGGTTTTCTCCAGCACTCTTTGGCTCCTTATAAACTGTCATGAGGAGCCCAGTTCCATCTCTAGGTCATGGACCAGCAAGGGAAATGCCCCCTCCCCACTTCCAGGCTCCCACCCAAACAAGTAGGCCAGCTGTGTTGAGTGCTGGCTTCACAGGAGACTCCCCAGCACCACCTTCCTCTGGGGGAGCTTGTGAATACGGAGGTTTTCTCCAGCACTCTTTGGCTCCTTATAAACTGTCATGAGGAGCCCAGTTCCATCTCTAGGTCATGGACCAGCAAGGGAAATGCCCCCTCCCCACTTCCAGGCTCCCAAGAAGAGGACCCCACCCCCCCCTTATTTTTATTATTTTTCTTTTCTCTTTGCTCTTTTTGTTTTGTCTTCCTCCTCTCCCTTGTCCCACAGAATGGTCCTTGCTCTGCAGGAGAGCTCCAGTTCCATCTCTAGGTCCCTGGCGAAATTGCACACCGCACTCTCCTCTCTTTTCTTTCCTCTTAATCCTCTCTTCCTCATCCTCCACCCTGCCAGAGGGATTAGACAGATCTAGAATCACAGTTCTGAAATTCTCTAGTATTGAAGGTTCCCTGAGAACCTCCCCTGTACTGAACCACCTGTGAATACAGAAATACTACTCTTCAGACACCTGAATAGAGTACAACTCTTGAGACCACACTACTAAAAACAACAGAAGAGAGACTTTTGCATACATTAATTCACAGCAAAAAGGAAACACTTGCTCCTAGGAGGTATTCAAAAGTGAATACATCTTCCAATGGCTAGAAGTAGAAGAGACTCAGGCCTGAATAAACCAGAAAAATATGTCTCCATCAAAGGAACAGAGGAAC
>NW_006207984.1:0-1749 GCF_000334495.1 Tupaia belangeri chinensis
GGTGGTAATCCAGTTTTTCCAGCACCATTTTTCAAAGTTATAGAAACTGTTTTCAGCATCTTCTCCAAACAGTCAAATTAAACTTGAAATGAACTGTAAAAAAAAACCTTGAAAATCTGTAAGAATATGGAAATTAAACAACCTACTCCTGAACAATTTCACAACCACTGAAGAAATTAAAACTGAAATTAAAAATTATTGACATCATTGATAACAAGTACATGAGTTTTCATAACTTATGGGAGAAAGTGAAAGCAGTCATAAAGGGTAAGTTGATAGCAATAGTGCTCACAAGAAAAAAATTTAAAAGGTGGCTAAAAGATAACCTAACATCACACCTCAGGAAACTGGAAAAAATAACAAAAATATCAGCAGAAAATAAGACAGTAAGGCGAAAAATAGAGAGGCAAGAAATTAATGGGAAATAGAAATAGATTATTATCTGTTGATGATAACATGTATAGTATCCTCCAACTGGACTGATGTGTAGTGTATTTGTGTTGAGAAAATCCACTGTACAAGCTAAGTGATGCATAGTGATTGAATGTTTAAAATGAAATAAAATATATTAAAAAATTGTCCTGTGAACTAGGTATTTCAGGGCAGAGAAGAAATGAAGATTTTCTACTGATAATTCAGCCTCAAGCAAATGAGCTAGTGGCAGAAGAGGCCAGGCCTTCAGAAGAAAGTTCCACATGGCTCTTGCGAACTAGGTATTTCAGGGCACAGGAGAAATGAAGATTTTCTACTGATAATTCAGTCTTCAGCAAACGACCTAGCTGCAGAAGAGGCCAGGCCTTCAGAAGAAGGTTCCACATGGCTCCTGGGAACTAGGTGTTTCAGGGCACAGGAGACATGAAGATTTTCTACTGATAATTCAGCCTTCAGCAAACATGCTAGCAGTAGGCTCCCCCCACCCCCAGTCTTCTATCTCTGTTTCTCTGTCTCTGTTTCTGTGTCTCCCTGCTTCTGTCTTCCCTTTTTTTGGTAATTTTTCCTTTTTACTTTTTTTTAAAAGGCAAAGTCTTTCTCTTGCTCTGAGCTCCACTTTTTATCTTGTTAATTATCGCTCTGGTCCTCCCACCCAGGCAGAAGAGGCCAGGCCTTCAGAAGGTTCCAAATGGTTCCTGCGAACTAGGTATTTCAGGGCACAGGAGAAATGAAGATTTTATACTGATAATTCAACCTCCAGCAAATGAGCTAGCGGTAGAAGAGGCCAGGCCTTCAGAAGAAGGTTCCACATGGCTCCTGCAAACTAGACAGAAGAGGCCAGGCCTTCAGAAGAAGGTTCCACATGGCATGTGCGCCACATGGTTTTCTATTTTGTGATTTTAAAGAACAAACAAACAATAAAACAAAACAAAAACCAAAAAGCAGTAATTACATTTTTTTCTTTTTTTGTCTTTTTTTTTCTCTTTTTTGTTTTTGTTTCTCTCTCTCTTTTCATTTTCCTTTTTCTTGTCTCTCCACTCTCCAATATCCATTTCATTTGTTTTTTAGACTGATATAAGAGCACTGTAGCTAAACATCCAAATACTAAGAGAGTTAAAATATTCTTCAATATCTACTGAATCTGCTGCACCATTGATCACAACGGAACAGCAAAGAGATTCTAGATCACCTCTGTCTGCTTGCTTCTGAACATTCAGACTGAACTTCAATAATTTGAAAGAAACACACCATCCATCAGATGATAAGAAATCACTGCTGGATCGCAGGAAATGTGGGAAAACAAGAAAATACCTCTCC
>NW_006207985.1:0-9023 GCF_000334495.1 Tupaia belangeri chinensis
TTTTTTTTTTTTTCAGTCTAAGATAGTTCTCTCTAGCTCTTTTTCATTTTTTAGTTGTCAGAGAGCATGTGTGCTTGGGTGAGACAGAGAAAAAGCACTTCCCGTGGAGTGTGGTCATGCATAATACTGTTTTTCCCATTCCTCCAACCCATCAGGGTTTGGGGCATGGATGCACATGCCATACACATGAAAAACATGGAATATTTTTCAACCCACAGGAGTCAGGATTTGAACTGCAGTCAATCAAATGAGATTGGGCTCCTGATGCACTGTGCTTAACCACTGTGCGAGGGGGCTGCCCAAGTTTTTTGACTTCTGGTTTTCACTCTTTATTATTAGTTGCGCCTCACTCTTCCCTTTTGAAAAATTAATTGTATTTATTAACTTATTTATTATAATTTTACCAGGGAGAGAGAGAGAGAAAATGAGAAAGCAAGACACCAGATCCGGGACTTGGATCATGGTTGGCCGTATGGAAGTGTCCAGCACCTTAACCATCATGCCATCTGCTGGCCCTGCCCCATTTTTTTCCTATACCTATCTACTATACATTATCTTGATTTTTGTTTCTTTCTTTTACCATGTTGAGAGAAAAGAGAGAATCCTCAGACATAGCACCCTTCTATAACACAGCTAATCTTGGTCAGTTACAGACTCTTGGTCTGTAATTTAGGGGGAAATGGACAATGCTTATGATGTGCTTATGATTTGAAAGGAATAAATAGAACGGTATAATATATGAAAAATACCTGGCTCACACAGGTAATCAACTGAAAGGAACAATTACATTATTGACTACCCAAAGGCTTTCCCAGTTAATAACAGCTAACCTTCTAGATAAATGTATTTCAAAATAGCACTGTATTTTAATTTTATAGAAGCTAGAATAAATGCCACTGAAGAGTCTCAGAATTTACTTCTTCACTCAAGGCAAGGAATAATGTCTGTTGTGTGTATTCATTTTCTTCATGAAGAGAAGCTTGGGATGGAAAGATGTTTTCATGAGCTGTTACTATTACCACATGGCCCAGACTCTGTGGTCCAGTCACTAGGGTACTGAACTGCTATGCCATGAGACACACGGCTGACTGCAGGATCAGACTGTGAGCTGATCTTAAACCATACTGGGTCCATGGGACCAGTAGCTAGAGTAATGGCTTTGTCGTTGGACTCCCACATAGCCGACCAGTTAATGTCCCAGACCCGTGGCTTAAAACTCACACCGGGCGTGTGTGTGTGTGCGTGCCCAAGATCCCAAGAAGAGAATGGAGGAGAAGGGATTGCGGCATGGCCATCCCCCTTGGGGGGTTATTTCTCGCTTTCTGTCTCTCTGTCTCTGTCTGTCTGGTGAGTGCATGCACCCTATAGCAAAAACCTCTCAAACAAACAAACAAACAAACAAAAACACTGGGTCCACATGTGCTCAAGATCCTGACAAACTGGAGGGCTGGGAAAGGGCACAGCGCAATGAGAAGGCCCAGTCCGCGGTTCTTTTCTCTTTTTCTCTTTGTCTTTCACTAATACGAGTATGTGTTCCTTCTCATAAATAAAATAAGCTTAAAATAAATGAATAAATAGGGCTAGCAGGGGGCGTGGTGGGTAAGATGCTGGATCCTATATGGCCAACTACATGGTTCAAGTCCCAGAACTGACTGCCTAAAAAACACACTGGGCATGTGTGTGTGTGTATGCCCAAAATCCCATGAAGAGCATGAAGGGGAAGGGATTGAGGGGTAATTTCTTCCTTTCCCTCTCTCTCTGTCTCTCTTTGTCTTTCTCCAGTGAGTGCGTGTACTCTATGGCAAAAATAAAAAAAATAAAAAAAAATAAAAAAACTAAATAAATAAATGAATGAATAAGTAAATAAATGAATAAGCAAATAAAATTATGATAGCTACCTCAAAGTCCTTTTAAGATCTTAGACTATGTTTAAGATCTTATACTATTACTAAATATTTTTATATGTAGGAATTGCATATTCCCTGGAAAGTCTCTAATCTGTAATACAGAATAATTTTGAAGATAGTTAATAAACAAGTAAATCATTAAACTGACAATGAAAAATCACTGAATAAGCAAATAAAATTATGATAGCTACCTCAAAGTCCTTTTAAGATCTTAGACTATGTTTAAGATCTTATACTATTACTAAATATTTTTATATGTAGGAATTGCATATTCCCTGGAAAGTCTCTAATCTGTAATACAGAATAATTTTGAAGATAGTTAATAAACAAGTAAATCATTAAACTGACAATGAAAAATCACTCCAGCCATAAAAAGTATTAAAACCTAATTCGTTATTTATGAAAACAACAAAAAACCCTGGAATATGTACTTAAGAGTTGCTTGTTTAAATAGAACAAAAGCAATTTTCTATATATCTATATATAGCAGAGAATTTTTGTAGCTATTTTGACAATTGCTCTAAAAATCTATTATGTAGCATGATAAGAAATCATTTCAGTTCCCTGAAAATTCTCCTTCATACATGTAGAATTCTGGACTTTACCTCAAACTACTTACATTTTAATAAGTTCTTATGTGATCCCTACATTTATAAAATATCAAAATGATAGTATTAAGATACACCTTATTGCTTTTAGATTTTACTTGTGTAAAATTATTAGAGTACAAAGCAATATGTCCATGCCCGTCACCTTGTACCACTAATGGAGTCCTAAATGCAATCCATGCTAAATAAGCCATGTCTCTCTATCTCTCCATTACACTGGAGAATAGGGCACGTTTCTCTGTGTCACTGACTCATTCACTATTTATTGACCCATTCTGTTAGGGAATATGACAGTGATCAAAAGCAGACCCGGGAACCAGCAGTTAGCGTAATGGCTATGTCGCTGGATTCCCACGTAGTCGACCGCGGTTCGTGTCCCGGACCCGGTGGCTTAAAACTCACGCCAGGCGCGTGTGCATGCGTGCCCAAGATCCCGAGAGGAGAATGGAGGAGAAGGGATTGCGGCGTGACCATCCCCCCTGGGGGGTGATTTCTCGCTTTCTGTCTCTATGTCTCTCTCTGTCTGTCTGGCGAGCGCACGCGTCCTACAGTGAAAATCTCTCCAAAAAAAAAAAAAAAAGCAGACCCTATTTTGTTATACCTAGATGTTATAGATGGAACTACATCTTCCTAAAATTCATATGTTGAATCTCACTGACTTCCAACATAATATTTGGACATAGAGTGCATGTGTACACATATACACACCACACACACACACACACACACACACACACTTGGGTAAGGCCTAGAACATGGTAGCACTCAACAGGTTTTCAAACATACGTAATAAAATTATATATTTTAGCATGAAATTAACATATCTATGAACAACTTTTGTCATACAATATTTGTACTATATGAGCATATGATTTTTAAATCTTGACCAAAAGCTGGCCATGATTTGTGTTTTCAAATCCAGTTTACAGGTCAAAAACTCAGAGTTTAAGTAACTGGGCCAAGATCAGACATCTTGGTGGGAGTCAGGTTAAGCTTTGTCTTGTGTATCACCCAGTGGAAAGAAGTTCCCTGTCCATACTGAGGGCCTTCATATGAAATTTATACCTTAATATTTAAGGGCCTTCATGTGAAATTTATAACTTAATGTTTGCTCTTTGACTTCTTCAGCTATTCTGATTTTTACACATTCTAACTGATGTAAAGATAAAAATATAAGGTATCTGAGATAAAATGCAGCTAACTATTTAGACATCACTTCTAACATCACATTCGCTTTTTCTCATATACTTAATGAGTGTACGAGGGAATAAATAATGCTTTCCCACATTTCTTACCTGGCATACCGTTTTTACACTTTATCCTAAAGCATGATTCTTGTTCCATATGTGAAAACCATCCTTGCTAGCTTCCTCACATAGCAAGTTCTGAGATTTCTCTTCATTGTCCCAGCTAGTCAGGGGTATCTGACTTTATGGCATCCAACCAGTCTTTGATGTAAGATTTCTGGACAAAATTCATATTAAGACATTCGGTGGCCTCCAGTGTTGAGTAGACTCTACCTCTAAAAATATCATTATCAACCCTTTCTTTTCCATTATGCTCGCAGAACGATATTCACCCCCACACATCTCCTTCAAATAACAACCCTCAGGCGATCTCGAAAATCTTTTCAGCTATAAGCAGTCGGATCTTCTTTTTCTTGTTTTTCTCAGAAAAGTGATTCACACTAGGTACTTCTTAAAGACTGGTTTTGGCTGTTTAATCACTTGCTTCTGCATCCTTTAATTGGAATACTTGCTTTAGCCCACATACCCTTCTTTTCATGCTACTGACACTGTATACCTCCTTACGTCCTGTTTTTCCATGTTTGTTTATTTTTCTGAAGACTTTTTTACTCTTCTTCATTCTCCCTTTGATTCTTTATGTTCTAACCTCTTCCCTGAATCTTAAGGTCTGTGTTCCTCCCCCTTGCCTGTATTCTTTTCTCTCAGACTTTGGTTTCAGTCACACTGGGCCTGTCATTTTCTTTCTCTTTAGTTATTTCCTCCATTAACTTCTCAGCATTTTCCCATTCACCTACATTTCATCCCCCAAAAGATTTCAGATAAACTATTACTTCTGAAGAAAATGTTTTCTGACTCCTTTTCTTCCCTTTGCAGGTTTTCTTTTTCTGTTTTCTTACTGAACCCCATTCACCTGGAGCTTCACCGAGGCGTCCTTCGTCTTTGTAACTTGACACCCCTCATCTTTACACTCCCTCTGTCTCTGAAGCCCCATCTCGATGCACTCTACTGTCTGTTCCTGAGAGATTTCCTGGCCTTCACTGCACCCATGGCACCACTTCCTTATTTCTGTTCCCCTTTTATTCAGAACCCTTGAAGCCATTTCAACTGTGCCTCCTTCGCTTTTTATTTTTTAAAGAGATTTTTGGTATAGGGCACATGCGCTCACCAGAGACAGAAAGTGAGAAATCAACTGCCCTGGGTGGGGGGGCAGGGGGTGTAGGGGAGTGCGGGGTGGCCAGGCTGCAATCCTTTCTCCTCCATTCTCCTCTCTTCATGTACCTGGAGAGTTTTAAGCAGCTGGGTCCAGGACTCGAACTGTAGTTGACTACATGTGAGTCCAGCTACATAACCATTACACCATCTGCTGGTCCCAACTTTCTCCGCTTTTATTATGCTGTGTGTTTAACCAGTTCACATAGGTATGGCCCTCTTCCTCACACAGGTTACACATAATTCGTTTTTCAGGAAGCATTGTTGTGTCCTTGTTCTCCATAACTAAGATATCAAATAATGGTTCCTTCCTTTTTTTTTTTTTTCTTTTTTTTTGGAGAGGTTTTTGCTATAGGGCGCATGTGCTCACCAGGCAGAGAGAGAAAGAAAGTGAGAAATCACCCCCGGGGGGGATGACCACACCACAATCCCTTCTCCTCCATTCTCCTCTTGGGATCATGGGCACGCACGCACACGTGCCTGGCATGAGTTTTAAGGCACTGGGTCCAGGACGCGAACCGCGGTCAACTACCTGGGAGTCCAGCGACATAGCCATTACACTAACTACTGGTTCTAATGGTTCCTTTCTTACTTAAAATAATGTTCCTGTGTATATTTTAGATAGATAGAGAGACAGACAGACAGATTATGGAGGATTTTTATACCAGCCAAATTCCTTCTTTGATGCTAAGTGACTAGCTTCATTTTCACTTTGCTAGTTTTCTTTTAATTTTAATGTTATACTATTTAAATTCCTAAACTCGCTTTCTACTTTTATTGGAAAAAAATTACAAACAAGGTCACTCAATTTTCCACATGCATGGCTTTGCTAAAGAGAAGAAATGCATATCTTCATCCTTGATTTGCTAAATAGAATGACACTGTTCTCTTTATACTCATAGTTCCTTTGCTCTTGGTGTAGCTTCTAAAGTCAACTCCATCTATTGCTTTGAAGCTGCTTATGTTAAGGGATCTGAATGAAACACAAAATTTCCTCTTAGGTCATCCTAAGTGAATTAATAATGAAGGTCCTTTCCACAGATCATCTCGTTGCTAAGCTATTTTCATCCTCTCTGAATGATAAACACATATACTTGTACAAACTTTTTATGTTTAAACATCTTTTTGATATATTCTTAGAGTAACGGCATATTAAAGCACTATGCCGGTCTACAGATCAACTAGTTGAACTTCCTCCTTACTCTCTTCATTTCACACACGAAAAAATATCCTTTTAATATAATTTTAGACATTTCTATCTTTACACACCCATAAGAATAAAAGAAAATTATAAAAATGAAACAACTTTCATTCCTTTTCCATTTCTTCTTTCCTGTTTTTCTTTGTTTTCCCCTCCTTTATAACATATCGACTTACTTATTTTTTTCTTTTTAATAAATTTCTCCAAAATCTTAATGGACAAATCAGAATAACAGAGAGGAAAAAAATACTGGGTTTGTTATGTTTGAATATTGCATTTCAGTCTGTTCTATTGTTCTAACACTTCCACCCTCAACGTGACTTCAGTTCAACCTTTCACCCACAGCATCCACAATAGATACTTCTCTCAACACTGACAACTTTTTTTTTGTTTGTTTTAAGATTTTTGCCATAGGGCACATGTGCTCACTGGGTAGAAAGAGACAGAGTGAAAGTAAGAAATCATACCCCAATTTGGATGGCCATGCCACAATTCCTTCTCTTCCATTCTTCTCTTGGGATTTTGGACATACCCACACACCAGCCTGGCATGAGTTTCAAGCCACTGGATCCAGGATTTAAACTGTAGTCGACCATGTGAGAGTCTGGTGCTTTAACCACTCTGCCACCTGCTGACCTCACACTGACAACTCTCTTTATTATTATTATTATTATTATTTTGAGAGGTTTTTGCTATAGAGTGCGTGCACTTGCCAGACAGAGAGAGACAGAGAGATAGAAAATGAGAAATCACCCCCAAGAGGGGATGGCCATGCCGCAATCCCTTCTCCTCCCTTCTCCTCTCTGGATCTTGGGCACGCACGCACACACGCATGGCGCACACTGACAACTCTTATGAGGACATTGTCTGCATCTGTATAACCAGATGTTTTGCTTTCATTTTTTAAATTTTGCACTTTTGATCAACCTAGAGTAGACTCAAGTATCAAAAACCTCTTTTACTATGCATGTCACTTCTGTAAGACAAGTAAAGAATATACTATGGCTCCTTTTATCAAAACTAAAAATTTCAAAATAGAGAAACCAAACAACTACATAGATTAAATATCTCAAAGAAGTCAGTAAAAACCTATCACTAAATCTGTGTTCTCTTAATCTGTACCTAGTTCTAATTCCTTCAGATTGCTTATGATAATTCGCTTCTACTCTCTACCATATGTGATGATCAACAATGGCTACATTTTACGTGTAGTTTTCAGCATGGCATATGTGTGTGTGTTGAGGGAGAAGTAAGAGAACAGTATGGTAGAGAGAATGGGCCCAATTTTACTGACCTCTTGGCTGATTATTAAGGTGAAAAGTCAAACTTCTATTTCAAAATAAAATAATACAAAACTAAATATATAAAATTTTCTTCCCGTATGTAAGGTTAGAATATATAGTTTTGAGGACAATTTCAACTATTTTTCCATAAATATGAATTTAAAGGTTAAATATAGAGAACTTCACTGCATTTAATTCAATGACTAAAACATAGTTAATATTAATAAAGTGCTATCCAGACATCATTATAAGCATTTTGATGCCCTCCTATATTTCATCAATACAATGGCTCTGTGAAGTAGGTAGTTGTATTCTCCTCATTTAAAGGTGAAGAAATTGAGAATTAGAAATAGTACTAATTTTACCAGTGTCACTCAATACATAATTGGTAAGAATGGAATTCAAATCCAAAGAACCTAATTACTTAAACCATCAGAGCTATTACTGCATATTACATTGCAGATTTTTTTGTATTGCAACTATATATAAAAAAGTGTTATTGCAATGTTTCCTCAGAAATAAATATTTTCCATAATAACCCCCAAAGCTTTTACTTTTTTTTTTTTTTAGTTTTTTTCCATAAGGTACATTCATTCACTGAAGAGAATGAGGGAAAGTGAGATATCACTCTTCAGGGGGAATGGATTGCTACACTACAATCCATTCTCTTCTCAGGATTTTGGGCAGGCATGCATGTACACCAGTGTGATTTTTAAGAAACAGGGCTGGGACTCAAACTGCAGTCAGCTGTGTGGGAATCCAGTGCCTTAACCACGCTACCTGACAGCCCCAGGTCTAAAACATTTTTATTTGTTTATTCATTTGTTTTTGGTGTTCTTTGTTCTTGCTTATTATTGTCTTTTCTAGATACAATACTATGGGTTTTTAAAGCATGGCTCTGTCTAATGAGTAGTAGCGATGCAAAAATTTTATTTTTTAAAAAATGAAAGCACTTTTAAAATTTTAATTGTATCTTCTAAAATTTATGTGACTACTGTTTGTCGGTTTGAGTTTGTATTGTTTGCAACTGTAATCCGTATTATGATGTAGTCAAGTCAGAGAAAAATAATGGTGACTAGCTTGTAAGATCATCAGTTAATAGCTTGTTTTGATTCCCAAAGGAATCAAGTAACAGGCTGGAATCAAATAACTGGTAAGTTTTTGAAAATGGTAGGAACATGATAAATACTTTATAAGAAGTAGACATGTAGAGAAGTAAAGACAGAAAGAAAGGAGACAAACCCAAAACATTGGCACAAATATTTAAACATTTGAAAAGAAATGGGATAACAGATTTACACACAGTAATTAAAACTAATTATAAGTCTCAGGACCAGCGGTTGGTGTAATAGCGATATTGCTGGACTTTCATGTAGTTGACTGTGTATCGAGACCCAGACACAGTGGCTTAAAATTCACACCAGGCACGTGTGCGTGCATGCCCAAGATCCCAGAAGGAGAATGAAGGAGAAGGGATTGCAGAGTGGTCATCCCTGCTAGGGGGTGATTTCTCACTTCCGTCTCTCTGTCTCTCTCTTTCTGGCAAGCACACACACCCTATAGCAAAA
>NW_006207985.1:9040-18735 GCF_000334495.1 Tupaia belangeri chinensis
CTCCCTCTTTCTGGCAAGCACACACCCCCTATAGCAAAAACCTCTCAAAAAAAAAAAAAAACTAATTATAAGTCTCAAGATTTTTGTAGAGAGGAATAGTAAATGCAATTTTTCTCCTTTTTTAAGATTTTTAATTTGCCAGAGGGTTGGTGAATTCACCAGAGAGAGAGAGTAAGCAAGAGAAGGAAAGCAAGAAAGCACCCCTGTGGGAATAATAATGCCACAGTCTCTTCTCCTCACTCTCTCCCTCCTTATGGGGTTTTTCACACACACATGCATGTGCCCAGAGTTTCTCAAATCACTGGGCCCATGACTTGAACTGCATCGTCACCTATGGGGGATCCAGCTAATGTAACTACCGGGTCATGGAAGGCCCAGAGAGAGTACAAATATTTTGTATGAGACTTCACATTAAAAAATTAAATCTAATAATATTTTGGAATGTTTAGGTGTAGATAAATAAAAATTTAATTTTAGAGATTTAATTATTTTAATGCCTAAGCAATATCTAACAAAAATATTGGGTTGGTGAGAAAAATCAGGATGCATTTTTACCTAGAAAAACAGGAAAAACATGTCATGACTTTTCTGACAACCCAATATGTTCATTAATAAATACAACTATGCATTTATTGAAACATGTATTGAGCATTTATTTTTGTGTGAAGTAATATACAAAATATATATTATTTAAACATTCTAATACATTTCAGTACATCTTTTGTACTACAAATAAAACAAAGGTACAGTTTTATATATGTAGAGTATAAATGCCTCTAACCATCATTCACTATCTTACCCAGTATAAACAAACAAAAAATCCTGAGTTACTATACTTGAGTACCTTAATGTTACTTATTGTAGTGATGCATTTAATCCTCTATGCTTCTTGGGAAGAGCTAAGGCTGGACTGCCCTTCCAAAAGTACTAATGACCAATAAAATGATTTATCTTACTAAATTTATTATACAACATGGAACACAGCAGTAACAGTAATATTACAGAATTACTAAAGTAATGTTATATGTAATATTACAGTAAGAGTACATATGCCTTGGCTATCAATAACGGTATCTGTGAAAAAATGGTGAGTATTTTAGCCCTGCTATTACCGTCAAATTGGAATTTTCATATTTAAGGTCATTCTTTCAGAAAAAAGAGCTAGACTAAACATTATCTAAAAAGCTATAGATAGTTTGGTGACACAGAACACTGCTAGCCTCAACCTTAACAAGCACATTGATTCTGATCATATACAGTCAAATAGATGGCTGAAGAAAATCAAATAGATGTATGATACACATGCTTCCTTCCGTTTTTAATAGGAGAATATTGGACCCTTTGTGTAGGACTATGACTCTTACCTCCACAACTGTCTTATTAATATCAGGTCTCATTCTCGTGATTTTGAAGGAGCCGCTGAGCAGAAGGAAGGTGATGACTTTTTAAAGCAGCAGTAACCTTATCACAACATGAAATTTTGTGTCTGTAAAATTGCTGTGGTTTAGGTTAGAAGATAGTTTATAAATCTACAGTTGTCCAGCTATTTGATTTTGGAAAACAAAAGAAAGAAATGGGAGAACATATTATTGAAATTTTAAGTGCCAGAGGGAAATTAAAAAAAAAAAGAATGGATCTACTTAAAGTAGGATTTAATGTAATTTGTATATTCTCACAGAGAAAATGCAATTAATTTTACACAGTAGTAAGTGCAAAGATTTATATATCTTGAATATGAAGAAAAATTCCTGCTAATGTCGCATACAACTAAGATTCGATTTCTAAACAAAACAATCTTCAGTATAGAAAATCAGTTCAAGTCAAGGATTCAGAAAAAAATTGAATCAATTTCAGTACTCTTTAATGCTAGAAGCATTAAATCATTGTGGAATTTATTTTGGTATAATGGTTGCAATGAACTGCTATGCTGGATCTGGACAGTTACATGTATCTTGGCGCAAATCCAGAAGTAATAGATGAACTTTCAACTAAGTGAGGTAATTATGCTTATTTCTCTTGGAACATATTTCTTTGAAATCACATTTAGTTTTCCTTCCAACTTTCATGACATGTTTATGGAAATCAAGTATAATTACTTAAGGTTTCCTTTCCTTGCCAACCAAATAATTTCTTGGTAGTTTTTTATACTAGTATTTGCATCTAGCTGATGACTATGAAAAGAAATGGAATACTAAAAAATTATCATATGATTAAATATCAATCCTTTTTATAATATGAATATTAAAAATAATTGCCTAAATAGAAGTTTTTTTCTGATGATCTTATTCTCATTTATGTAAAGAAAGTGAAAAATAGTATCATTCTATACTGAATGCATTCTCCTTTGACCATACTGAATGGCATACCTTCAGAAAATAAGAATCCTGCATTTGATGTGAATTTTCTAAACAATAAAATAAGGACCATTTTGGATTTCAAGTTGTAAGGAGTATTCACATTACAAGTTTAAGCATTAATTGAAGGATACTATATTTGGTTCAAACATTTGTATTTATAGAAAGTTGTTCTTCAAGGAGGACTATAACTTTTATATAAGAAATTAACTGTGGGAGGCAGCAGATGGCATGATGGTTAGGGCACTGGACTCCCACATGGTCAACCACAGTTTGAGTCCCAGACTGGTGGCTTGCTTTCTCACTTTGCCTCTTTCTCTCTCTCTCTTTCTCTTTCATTGGTGAGCACACATGCCCTCAGCAATTTTTTAAAAATAATTTTAAAAATACTAATAAATGAAATTTATAAACGAAAAAGAGAAGACTGTCATAACAGAATTCGATAAAGTAAAACATTTATTTAAAAAAAGAAATAAATTATGATACACTGAATGTCTTAATAGTCACAGGAGGAGTAACAGCCTTCTAAATATGAAAAACAATATTCTTAATTGTTGGACTTTTCCTTTAACAATAGTTTCCAGCCCAAGGGCAAGTGCAAGACAGAACAGACATAAAAAATCTCAGTGCCACTATTTTAATTTCTGGCACTCACAGCATTTAGTAGTCGAATGTCTCAAAGGAAAACAACTACTTTCATTTTTGCCTCCTGCAGCCACCCTGTCAGGGGAGAGGTCTAGGCTCAGAAAATGCAGCTCATTAAAATGAAGAATTTTCCCCGACTTTGATATTCACAGTTCACTAGGGACGTACTACCTGTTCACTGAGCTATTTTGTCTGGAAGGGGGTTGCAACACAGCAGACTGTACCTTAATTAAACTGCTTTAATCAAATTCATTAGGTCTCTAACATTTATAAAACAGGTTGAGTTATGATACTGATATTCTTAGTATATATATTTTTTAAATTGTCAAGTTTTCTCTTATTGGTGCAGTGGGCGATATCAGAACAATACTTTCATCTGCCTCATAAATGTCTTACTAGCATGAAGGTATATACTCTTTGTATTTTTTTTTTTTTGCAAACAGCTACTGCTGCTTTCAGATGAGTATAGCTATTTCCTAAGCCTATACCCATTTAGTTGTAGTGTCATTATCTGAGCAAGGAGGATTTGTCATTCAAAATTGAATTTTGTAAATATAAAGGCTTAATATACTACTTGCTTTATATTCACATTGCATTTGGAGCAGAAAGACATAAAACATAACCATTCTAACAACAACAACAAAAAAGAACCCAACATGTTAACACACACCCACATCAACACATTAATTAGGCAGTAATTGTTTATAATAGAGATATCAGCTTTAGGCTTCTAAATATTTCCACTAACTAGCTTCTGTAGGCAGATTGTAAAAGAATCCCTTCTTGTGCTTCCTGAGATATTTTTTGTTCTGTCTTTTAATAGCTGTGAATAATTTTGGCTCTGCTGGCTTCTGGCACTAAAGGATTTTATAGTTTCTTCCATATTCCAGAAGAGAAAATGTAATTTCTCCGGTGGCCTTTGGCGAACCCTAAAATTCTCATTTTGTATACAGATGTCAGTTTATAAAATGACAGTCCAAGAACTGTACACAAGTATAGTATATCTTATTTTAGTAAACTTTAAATAACTGTAGAACTTTAAAAGTGAGAGAGGAAGAGGAAAGCCTAACGCTTTTGGTCAAACAACCTGTCAAATACCAGAGGTAAGGTTACTGTAAGGGAAAGTTTAAGAGGTGTCTATTTTGTACCTCCTGGACTTAAATGCAAAGAATAGTCTGTATAGTAACAATTCCTCTTGATGAAGTTAAGGAGTTTATATCTAAGTCACGAGTCATCTACACAGTTTGCCAAAATCTACGAAGTGCCTGAAGAGTTTGGAGAGACTGAAAAATGCTCAGAGATGGTAGGTAGGGACAGATAAGGCAAAATATAAAACTTCATATGGATCAGAAGACACAAAACTGAATCCAATGTTAAGAATTTTATCACTGTAATCTATACTGAGTCACTGAACATTTCTGAGTAGCAGAACGACATGAATTTAAATGATGTTTTAGGAGTAATAATCTGGCGATGGTACACGGAATGAATTAGAACATAAACAAAACTATAAACAAAAGACATAAATTGGAAAGACTGCTAACTAGTCTGCTGTGAGGTAACAGGAATCTGTTTTAGGGTCATAAACGGGTGGAGATGGAAGATATCTAAAAAGAAAATAGCTCAAACCTTCGAAAGCACAGAACAAGGAGACAGATGACCAGATGTACGCAGTGGATATTAGGTAGACAATAGAAATGAGGGTGTCATGATGAAGCCCATAGGTCAGAATTGTAAGGAAAGAATACAAAACGGGACAAAATAAGTTTAGGAACTTAGTTCTAGAAATATTTTACATGCGGTAGATAAATAGAAGAAATATATATAGTTAAGAAAGATGGTTGCCAATAAAAGAATTATATGAGAACCTTTTTTTTTTTTTTTTTGAGAGGTTTTTGCTATAGGGCATGTGTGCTCGCCAGAAAAACAGAGAGAGACAGAGAGATAGAAAGCAAGAAATCACCCCTCAGGGGGGATGGCCATGCCGCAATCCCTTCTCCTCCATTCTCCTCTCGGGATCTTGGGCACGCACGCACACGTGCCCGGCGTGAGTGTAAGCCACTGGGTCCGGAGCTGGGACTCAAATTGCGGCTGACTACATGGGAGTCCAGCAACATAGCCATTATGCTAAGTGCTGGTTCCTATATGAGAAAAATTTTAAAAAATATATAGAAAAAGGATATTTTTTTAAAAAAATATTTTTTGCCATAGGGCACATGTGCTCACTGGAGAAATACAGAGATAAAAGAAAAAAGGGAGGGAAGGGGAGAGAGGGAGAGAGGGAGAAAGGGAGAAGTGAAAAATCACTCCTTGAGGGGGCATTCTCCTCAGGATTTGGGGCACGCATGCACATATGTCTGTTGTGATTTTCAAGCCTCCAGATCTGGGATTTGATCTGCGTTTGGCCATGTGGGAGTCCAGAATCTTCACCACCACATGACATGCTGGCTGAAAAGTCCTTATAAAGGCCAACAAAAGGAAGAACTTTAAAGGAAGATTTATTAAAAAAAAAAAATACTAGCAAGGATAAGAAAAATAAAGGCTGACAATCAAAGGATTTGGAAACATGGACATCATGGGCGACTTGTGGTTAGAATTCACAACAGTGATAGGGAGACAAAAGTAAGGTAGGTTAAGGAAAGGGTGCCAGGAAGTGTAGCTCTCACTCACAGGATGGTAGAAAACAAAACATAGGGACAGATCAAAGGAAGTTTTGTTTGTTTGCTTCTTTTTATGAGGAGCAACAGCTAATTTATTAGGATAGCAAGGGGGAAAGAAAAACACTGAAAAATGAGATTGCTGATGCTGATGAGAAGAAAGTTGTGGGAGTCAATAGAGAAGGAGGTGGAAATTAAGGGGCATAACTGATGTAATTTCTCCCTCCTCAAGGTGCCTGGACTCCTTGTGGACAGCAAGGCCAGGCTGAGGGCACACTTTGCACACCAGACAATTGCTTTTGAAGAAAGTCGTGGGAGTCAATAGAGAAGGTGGAAATTAAGGGGCATAACTGATGTAATTTCTCCCTCCTCAAGGTGCCTGGACTCCTTGTGGACAGCAAGGCCAGGCTGAGGGCACACTTTGCACACCAGACAATTGCTTTTATCTGAGGAGAGAGGCAGTAGTGAGCATTGCTCCCTGTGGACTCATCACCCAGAATGTGCATGAAGGTGCGTGAACACATCACTCAGGTGGACTCAGTGGGCCCACGGTGTGTAGCAGTTCAGCAAGACTCAAAATAAGAGCAAGATAAGTATGTCCCATCTCAATAAGGAGGGGTGTTGAAATTCCCCTTCTAAATGCAAATAGAAAGCAATAGTTTTTGACGAGATGTGCATAGGTGGACATTAGATATACAATAGGAGTGAGTCATCATGATGCACACATGCAAACAACCTTAGAACCTTATCATGTCCTTTCTAACATAGAGTACTTCTGTGTGTTAGCCAGAGAAAATGATGACTTGGAAAGAAAGGGAAAGTTCACTCCAATTCCTTTCCTTTCTTCCTTACTCATCAGCAAATCAAAGATAGAGTATTGGGGAATATGTACATACTAAGAAGTCAAATGAAAAGTGTCATGCAATGCTTCCAGTATTCTTGGTAAGAGCAAAATACTGTCATACACATACGTGAGCTGCAAAATATGAACGGTATAACGCTGATGATTCTGCTTATGAGTTTAAGGCTCTTACATTTGCACATAAAATTATCATTACACAATATAAAGTTGAATGTAAAAATGTGTGCTAATAATTTAAAATGTGATTTTTATTTTACCTAGAATGATATTAAATAGGAAACAAACTAATGAAAACCTCAGATACGTCAAATTGAGGGGTACTGAAAGCCTTATTTCAAATGTAGAGAGAATTCAACTGCAAAAGAAAGGAGAAAGCTATATGGTTTAGTGCTACTAATTGTAATATTTTCTTTAAAAAGTTCATGAAAAATGCATATTTTGGGAAAAACTGTGCATGAATTTCAAAAATGTTTGCACCAAAATAAGCTCATATTTTAATTCTGATTTCCATAGACTTTCTGAAGTCTTTTTTGAAATGGCGTAAACTAAGTAAGACCAGAAGCAGGAAGCCTAAGTCTGGGGTAACTTATGAAGACGAGCATGACATAGCTGGTCTCTTCTTGCCTCTGATTGCATCACCCTTTTTAGTTAGGTCTGACATGCCGAGTCTGATGGAAAACCTTGTAGAAATGCATTTGGATGAGTATAAGACTAAACTGAAGATACCTGTTTTGGAATTATCTGGATTGAGATTGCTCCAGGTAAAAGTCTAGGTGAGAGACCAGCAGATAGCATAGTGACTACTTCACTGAACTCCCATTTAGTCAAACGCAGTTTGAATTCCAGACCTGGTGATTTAAAACTCTCACCAGGTTGCGTGTGCGTGTGTGCCCAAGATCTCAAGAAGAAAATGGAGGAGAAGGGATTGAAGCGTGGCCATGGAGGGGGTGGTGATTTCTCATTTTTTGTCTCTTTGACACTGTCTGTCTTATGGCAAGAACACATACCTTACAGCAAAAAAAAAAAAAAAAAAAAAAAAAGCGCTAAAAATTCAATAAACAAAAACTAAATGAGATCACCTAGGGAGAGAGTTTAAGTAGGTAAAAGTAAAGAGCTCTATCTCAAAAGTACTCTAATATTTAGAGACTGAAATAGAAAATCAGGAGCCAAGGAAATAGAGTAGGTGAAAAGGAGGAAGAATGAAATAAAATAGGTAAAAGGAGAGCCAGGGACCATCAATAAAGCTAAAATGCCAACTTTGGAGAAAGGATAAACTTGCCAAATACTGATATGGTAGTGGGAGTAGGTAACTAATGGATCCTGAGCTACAAAGAGGTCATGGCAAGCACTAGCATGGCAGAGATGACAGATACCTTAAACTGTTACACTGCGCTTTTCATGCAAAACAGAATGCTAGGTTTCAGAGAGAGAAATTCAATATTAGGCAGAGACAGTCACCGCTAAGTGAATTCTCTGAGAAGGCCAGGGTGAGTCTGACTCAGAGCACAGGGAATAATGCTCCTTTGACCCGTTGTGAGAGAGGTAAAGATAGCATGGGTACAACTGTTGGTCATTGGTAGATGCCAGCACATGTGATAGGAATAAGAGAAATTCCTGTTTATAACTATGATGATGTGGAAATAACAGTTTTTATACTAATCACTAATTACTCTGCCATTGTGTTTAACTGGATGGCAAATATAAAAAAGTCAGATCAGAGAACAAAGGTTTTGCCATTATGTTTTATTTACCTTCTGGTAGTAAATATCAAATCTTTGTTATAGTCCCTATTTTTCATTTATTTAGTTATATTTTTTTGAATCTAATGTCCTAAATTTCCTACACCATTAAATATTATAAGAAAAAAATTTTTTCTTTTTTTGGAGAGGTTTTTTTTGCTATAGGGCACGTGCGCTTGCCAGACAGACAGAGAGAGACAGAGAGATAGAAAGCGAGAAATCAACACCCCCCCCCGGGGGGGGAATGGCCACGCCGCAATCCCTTCTCCTCCATTCTCCTCTCAGGATCTTGGACATGCATGCACAAGCGCCCGGCGTGAGTTTAAGCCACCGGGTTCAGGAGGTGAATCGCTATTGACTACATGGGAGTCCAGCGACATAGCCATTACGCTAACTGCTGGTCCCAATAGTGGTCTATATATAAAAAAAATATATTTTATTCTAGGGCTGGCAGGTGGTGTGGTGGTCAAGGCACTGGACTCCCACATAGGTTTCCGTGGTTCGAGTTCTAGACCTGGTGGCTTGTTTTCTCACTTTCTGTCTCTCTCTGATAAAATTTAAAAAAATAACAAAGTTGAATAAATAATTCATTAAAAAATATTCTATTCTCTTTCAAAACTTGATAATAATTATAAATACATCATCTGTGATTTTTTTCTTAATCTCTTTTTAGAATAAATGTTGCATTTCGAAAAATAAAATTTCCAAATAATTTCAACTGGAAGAAAATGTCTGTGCCAAATTTTCTTGGTCAAGAGACCCCTCTCCATTTAGCTCTTCTCCCTGCTGTCCTTCTTCTTTTTAAAATTCCAGATCTTGGTAAAGAATTACATGACAAATATGTTTCAGATTTCTTCAGCCCAACACAGTAGTCTTTAAGTTCATCACCGCTAAGTGAATTCTCTGAGAAGGCCAGGGTGAGTCTGACTCAGAGCACAGGGAATAATGCTCCTTTGACCCGTTGTGAGAGAGGTAAAGATAGCATGGGTACAACTGTTGGTCATTGGTAGATGCCAGCACATGTGATAGGAATAAGAGAAATTCCTGTTTATAACTATGATGATGTGGAAATAACAGTTTTTATACTAATCACTAATTACTCTGCCATTGTGTTTAACTGGATGGCAAATATAAAAAAGTCAGATCAGAGAACAAAGGTTTTGCCATTATGCTTTATTTACCTTCTGGTAGTAAATATCAAATCTTTGTTATAGTCCCTATTTTTCATTTATTTAGTTATATTTTTTTGAATCTAATGTCCTAAATTTCCTACACCATTAAATATTATAAGAAAAAAAATTTTTCTTTTTTTGGAGAGGTTTTTTTTGCTATAGGGCACGTGCGCTTGCCAGACAGACAGAGAGAGACAGAGAGATAGAAAGCGAGAAATCAACACCCCCCCCCCCCCCCAAAGGAAAGACCTCACTAAAAACACACT
>NW_006207985.1:18810-20457 GCF_000334495.1 Tupaia belangeri chinensis
AAACCGCGGTCGACTACATGGGAGTCCAGCAACATAGCCATTACTCTAACTGCTGGTCCCTACCAGAAACTTGTATTTACTAAATCTTATGTATATTTTTCAGTAATTGCTACTTATCAATTGCCTGAAATTCAATGTCAAATAATATTGCCATAGTGCCTTTAATATCATTTTGTACTAAGTGCTGCCTGGGCCCAGTGCCAATGGAAAAATGTTTGAGCCCTAGGGAATGTTTGGATATGGAAACGACACTATTTCTTTACTCCCTTACTCAATTTCACTCAACTTTCACTCAATGACAAATAAACAAACACAAACACTGTGCTACATGTAGTGAATTCTATGCAGAAACAATTTTCCATTTCTCAAAACAATGCATCATTTAAGTATCAATTAAGAGAATAATCTGGATGTATATTCCAAGTGTCCTACTTGCTCCAACTGATTAAATTTATGTTTCAAAAGATACTAATGTTTCTACCAATAACTCATAGTGGTACTATTTTAGATCTAGAGTCAAGAATCACAGTTATATTTAGTGATTCCCATTTGCAGAACTTTAGAAGCAAAAGGGGAATTAGAGATTTAATACAACCCCCCCTTTTTCAATGACAAAATTAAGGAAATTTTAGGAAGCTGTGTAACCTGCAAATATTACACAGCTGAGTTAGTGAAAGACCTAAGATACAAACCCTAATTTCTTATTTAACCAAGCATTTTTCCAGTCTGCTTTTATTAGCTCATGATAATATGGACTCCAGATTGTAACTATACTTGTTATTTATCACCTGCTGCTGAGTTTATAATTTGTCTGCATTGACATTACTGACAGTTGACTTATGTTAATGTTTCATGACTACTTCTAATTTTGGTATACTTTAGAAGAAAACAGATTTCTTTTTTTTCTTTTTTCGGGGGGTAGGGGGGAGAGATTTTTGGTATAAGGAATATGTGCTCGCCAGAAAGACAGAGAGAGACAGAGAGACAAAAAGCGAAAAATCACCCCCAGGGGGGATGGCCACACTGCAATCCCTTCTCCTCCAATCTCCTACCAGGATCTTGGGCATATACACACACATGTCTGGCGTGAGTTTAAACCACTGGATCTGGGACTCCAATCGCAGTAGACTACATGGGAGTCCAGTGACATAGACATTCCACCAACTGCTGGTCCTATGAAAACAGATTTCTCACAGGACTACAGAATCTAATATCACTGCCTCAGAGTAAAAGGTAATCTTTCTCACTTCCACCCCTTACTCTGCTGAGAATCACTGCACTTGCTTGCTCTTTCTGAGGGAAAAACAAGTACCCTCACAGGATCTCACTCTGCACTCCTCCCCCCAGCACCCCAGCCAGCTAGGATCATGGGCACACATGCCTGGCGTGTGCAGGAACACATGGAACCAAACACTGACCTTCCATATCACCTCCAACACCACGACGCAGTGTGCTACTGTCACGTCACACAGCTGGGCAGCGTTTTCTTTTTTTTTGGAGAGATTTTCACTGTAGGGCGTGTGCGCTCGCCAGACAGACAGAGACATAGAGACAGAAAGCGAGAAATCACCCCCCAGGGGGGATAGTCACGCCGCAATCCCTTCTCCTCCATTCTCCTCTCGGGATCTTGGGCATGCACGCACACGC
>NW_006207985.1:20503-23717 GCF_000334495.1 Tupaia belangeri chinensis
CAGACACGAACCGCGGTCGACTACGTGGGAGTCCAGCGACATAGCCATTACGCTAACTGCTGGTTCCTGGCAGCGTTTTCTTTACACACACACACACACACACATATCCAGTGACCATTTCAGATTTAAATTAATTTCTGCTTTAGATTAAAACTCCCAGAGAGTACCTGGATATTTTAGTTATATTTGCATTTAGTTATATATTTAGTTATATTTGCTAAGTGAAAACACCTGTCTCAACTCTGTACTTAAAAACAATTTTGAGAGAGTTGGCAGGTGGTATGGTGCTGGATTCTCAATGGCTGACGCAATTCAAGTCCTGAACCTGGAGGCTTGCTCGCTCTCTCTCTGTCACTCTCTGGTCAAAACTGAAAAATAATGGGAACCAGTAGTTAACGTAATGGCTATGTCGCTGGACTCCCACGTAGTCGACCGCGGGTCGCATGCCGGACCCGGTGGCTTAAAGCTCAGGCCGGGCGCGTGTGCGTGCGTGCCCAAGATCCCGAGAGGAGAATGGAGGAGAAGGGACTGCGGCGTGAACATCCCCTCTGGGAGGTGATTTCTCGCTTTCTGTCTCTATGTCTCTCTCTGTCTGTCTGGCGAGCGCAAGCGCCCTATAGCGAAAATCTCTCAAAAAAAAAAAAACTGAAAAATAATGATAATACATAAATAATTCTTTTCAAAAAAATGTTTAGGAAGAAATAAATAATTTTGAATAGCTGGCATTTAATGAGGATCTTATTTATCTAATCATCATTTTCACAATTTGCTTTTGAAGAAAAATTTTAAAAGATGACCAGTTTGTCATTTTTAATTCTTGAAAATTAAATTGCTCTATTAAGTGAACCAGCAGGTGATATGGTGGTTAGGGATGCTGGACTCTACATGGCCAACAATGGTTCAAGTCATGTACCTGGCAGCTTGCTTTCTCACTTTCTCTCTCTCTGTCTCTGTTTTGTCCCTCTGGTCAAATTAAAATAAATAAATAGATAACATGGAGTTAAATAAGATAATTCTCTTAAAACTTGATTTATTAACTAATATCTAAGAAATATAATCTCAGTAAATAAACCTTTAGAAAAATATTTTCACCTATAACCTTCAATCATACATGTACGATTAAGTATTACTATTTAAAAAGTAACAATTTTTAAATTAACATTTACTTCCAGAATTTACAGATTAGTTTACTGAATGTTATTTTCAATAATTGTGGGAATTCATAAATTGTCATAGTTATGGTCAGAAAAATGTATCTACTGTAACATCCTTTCAATGATCCAAATATTATATTTTCTAAGTATTAAATTTTAAAACTTCTTTCATTTAATTGTTTATTCATATATTTAACAGTTCAGCACAGAATTTCCAATTTATCATTAATAAATTGAAAATAAATAGTTTAGACTTTGAGAAAAATAGATTTTTTTGATAAAAGAAACAAATTAGTTTGTGAAATCTTTAAAACTAATAATTAAATTGACTCAATAATAATATTAATAGGTTATAAATGATCATAATAATTTATTTACGAGTCCAGAGGAGCATTAACCTGTCATCTAAAACTATTCTCATCTTTTCACTCAAGTCTCTACTTGTCAATTTTACTATTTTGCCAGCTAAGTTAGCACTCCCTTCTCTCATACAGCCTTCCTTATGCTCCTCAGAATAAACTATTTCTGTTAAGTATGCTGTAGTGTCCACTTTACATCACTGACATCTTTAACTGATACTTAGTAATACATAGAAATATGTTACCCATAGAGTGATTCAAGTTCCCTATCTGAGTTTATACCTGAATTAGAACCATACACATCCTCAACAGATAATAAACCTTATCTGTGTCCCACAAGTGTCTTACCTCTCCATTTCGCACCCCCAATATTTACTACGCTTTTCCCCTCCCATGCTCTCTTTCCACTTTGTCCCATTACAATTTTTAATATGTTTATGTTCTCCAGTCTTTCAGTCTCTACCATAGAGTGTGGACAGTCAGTATATGTTAAGTGGAGACATGCAATGTCTCTCTTTCATAGCCTGACTAGCTTCACTCAGCAACAAATCTTCCACATTCGTCCACTTCCTATCAAATTTCAGGTGGTCTCAGCTGGGTTGGACTGAGGTGTATATCATGCTGGGTAAAGTCTCTTCATAATCTAAATGATTTATCATGATTTAATGTATAAATAATAATAAAAAATAAAGAAAGAACATAGTCTTGAGATTCTCTTCTATC
Source organism: Tupaia belangeri chinensis (assembly GCF_000334495.1). Lineage (NCBI taxonomy): Eukaryota > Metazoa > Chordata > Mammalia > Scandentia > Tupaiidae > Tupaia > Tupaia belangeri. The sequence goes on from NW_006207985.1 coordinate 22,740, forward strand.
CTGAAGTCTTTTCTATACAATATCCACATACTTAGGTTTCTTAATTCAACCCTCAATTCAAGAAATAATAACAATAAGAATCATTCATTGTCTAAAGCCGTATTGCCCATTAGTATTTTCTACAGGGATGGAAATACTCCCTATCTGTGTCCTTCGACTCCATGCTGTGCCATTCAATGCTAGCTACACGTGGCTACTGAAAACATGGAATGTGACTTGTGTGACTGAGAAACTAATGTTTTAATTTTATGTAAATTCGATTGTAACAGCCACATTTTGCTGATGGCTACTGCATGAGAACAGTTCTAAAACGTGAATTCCTCATTTTGAAAGTCTTTTAAAAAATTAATTAATTAATTAATCTACATTCATTCCCTGAGCATCGTCACAGCATACAAAATGTGGTTTCTCATCCAGAATATACTGCATAGTGGCTTAATCATATCTGTTATCGTCAATAATTTTCTATTTCTTTGTCTCATTTATATATTTTTATATAATATACATTATATATAACAATATATTATTAATAATATATATTTATATATAAATGATATATATATATATATTTATATGTATTTTTCCCCTATTTCTCACCCTCGACCATTTTCCACTCTCCTCCCATACTATCTCAGGTGTCTATAGTTGTTGTTCCTTCTTTTCCTCACATTTTATTGACTCGCAAAACCTCTTAAATAATCTAACTACTTTCAATAGCAAGTTTACCTTGTAAATCTGTGCACACACATATCTGACTTTAGGTGTGAAACTCTGTTTAGAATGAGTATACTGTAAAGTAGCACCTACTGATGCTAGATAACTTACTATGGTCATTAAACAGGTATTTTTAAAATATATTTTTAATTTCAAGAAAAGCAATTTTAGGACCAACAGTTAGCGTAATAGCTATGTCACTGGACTCCCATGTAGTCGACCGTGGTTTGAGTCCCGGACCTGGTGGCTTAAACTCATGCTGGG
>NW_006207985.1:23793-24102 GCF_000334495.1 Tupaia belangeri chinensis
CGCTTTCTGTCTCTCTGTCTCTCTCTGTCTGTCTGGCGAGCACACACGCCCTGTAGCAAAAACCGTTCCAAAAAAATAAGAAAAAGAAGAAAAGGAAAGCAATTTTAGCTTTATTAAATCAAAGAAATGCTAATAGGTGCTCTGAACAACAGCAGCAGCAAAAAGACAGAGGCACTACAGTCAATTTAAAACTGTGAGTAGTCATACCTTAAGGTTAATACTTAAGATTCACATGGGAGGAAAAAATTGGGGAACTGTTCAAAAAATGAAAAAAAAAAAAAAAAAAAAAAGGGACACCGTACGCACAGC
>NW_006207985.1:24565-34900 GCF_000334495.1 Tupaia belangeri chinensis
ACACCACTCTGCCTGCGGGGAGTTTCAAGCCACTGGGTCCAGGACTTGAACCACGGTCAAGTACATGGGAGTCCAGCAGCATAACCATTACACCAACTGCTGGTCCCCCAGTAGATATCTACCTATCTATCTACACACACATACACTCATTTGTGAAACTGATGCATATATACACTATACAAATCATACACACACACATATATGATATATACACACACACATATGATATATATATGGGGAACTGTTCAAAAAATGGAAAAAAAAAAAAAAAAAAAAGCGAGCCCGTAGCACAGGTGAGCACTGCAGAGGGAGTGGCTGATCACAGTTTGCATCCTGGCCCTGGTGAGTTGAAAAACCAAGTGCATGTGCGTGGGGCGCCCAAATCCTGATGGGATGGCGGAAGAACTTCAGCATGACCATGCTCCACTGGGAGGTCCTTTCTCTCTCTTTTTTTCTGTCTCTCCCGCTCTTTGTCTCTTTCTGGTAAGTGCATTTATTATGTCCTCTAGCACAGCCAAAAGAAAAGAAAGATTTATTATTTTAAAAGTTCTGTGAATCCAGGCAGTAAAATTATACATATTTATGTGTATATGTGATGTGTGTGTCAATATTTATCTATCTTTTCTTTTTGCTATAGGGCACATTTGCTCACCAGAAAGACAGAGAGAGAGAGACGGAGAGACAGAAAACAAGAAATCACCCTCCAGAGGGGATGGCCATGCTGCAATCCCTTTTCTTCCATTCTCTCTGGATCTTGGTTATGCACACACTTCTGCCTGGCGTGAGTTTCAAGCCACTGGGTCCAGGACTTGAACCACGGTCAAGTACATGGGAGTCCAGCAGCATAACCATTACACCAACTGCTGGTCCCCCAGTAGATATCTACCTATCTATCTACACACACATACACTCATTTGTGAAACTGATGCATGTATACACTATATAAGTCATATACACACATATATGATATATATACACACACACATATGATATATATATGATACACACACACATATGTATAAATCATTTTGTTTTTCAACATATTTGAGCATGAAAACTTGAATTTTTAAAACAATATAATCAATTTCATGGATCTTGTGAATTCCTTTTTTTTCCCAGGACATCATTTTGCTTTCTTATTTGGCTTTCACTTTCTGTTTATAAAGGCAACATTCTCATCTAAGGAATAATATCCAAACTTGTTTGAATGTCTATCAGGCCACTAGGAAAAAATAGTAAAAATACAGACAAGAAAAAACCTTTGCTCCAGGGAAATAGTGATAGTTATTTTGCATACTCTGAACATTTCTCGTAACTTCTCCTTCCAAATCTTGTCTGTCCAGTTTTCTTCCTATCATTCCAACTAAAGCCTGCTCATACAATCTAGGAAGACTCTTTAAAAAGAGGGAGCTCTCCTTTTTAAAAAGCTTAATAGCACTTACTATCTTTATAGACTATCTGAGTCACTGGAACGTGCAGCTCTCTTCTTTCAAACAGAGCTCCTGTTGTTATCGCAGACTGGTCTTTATCACTGATGTGATTGTATCTTCCACATTTTGGCTGTGTTTCTTCCCTCATGTGATGGTCTTGAATGATGGAAGCATCTCTTATGTTTCCATTTGTGTGCCTAATGAGTATTAGCTACTGCATGCATACAAAAAATACCTGTGATTGTATGAAAGTCCTATTTTTTCATGACTTTCTTATAGTGGGCTATCCTTAAATGAAGTCTCTTTTGCATCTACTCTACAAGTGTTGTGCTACAAAGTTGCTCGTTAGTTTTCTTTGAGGCAAAAGCATTTGGACCTATTTTTAAAACAACTTGTAAATGTTAATTCTTAAAAATTGCTGCGGATTGAAGGCTTGTGTCACCCCAAATTCATATGTTGAAATCCTAACCTCTAAAGTGATGGTATTAGAAGTGGGGCTTTGGAAGGTAGTTATAGCATGATTGTGAAGCCCTCAGGATTAGGGATTATGTAGGTACGTCTGTATGTATGTCTATAATGGGTTGTTGGAAAAGTCAGGACACATGTTTTTATGTTTTTCTATGCAAAAATAAATCATGACTTTTCCAACGACCTAATAATTATATATGTATAAATGTGTATATATATATAATCCTAATGTGTGTATATATGTAATGGATAAATATATAATGCATAAAAATATAATGTGTGTATATATACATATATACACACACACTACATACACTATGTGATTATGAATATATAATTGCCAAAGGGTATATGTGCTCACTAGAGAGAGAGAGAATGCGTCTCATAATAAGGTGTGATCCAACTGCAATCCTCTTCTCTCCATTTCTCCATCCCTTCAGAATATGAGGCATATATACATGTCCGGTTAGTTTTTCAAGCTACCAGGTCCTGGATTGGAACTGCAGTTGACCATGTGGGATCCAGCTACCATACACGGTGCTTAACCACTGCACTACAGGGCTGGTACCCTCTATTATTTATACACATATATATGCAAATATCATATATATATACTTTCATTATGTATTCCAAACATGAGAGTGACAGCAGGCAGGCGCCCTCAGCTGATTGCCCCTACCATGATCCTCCTCACTCTGCCACCAGGATTACAGGTGAACCTATGGGCGTGCCGAGTGCATTCAGGTAGACTGAGGCTACAAACTCAGATCTCCGCCACGTTTTTCCCAGCATGCACAGCTCTGCCCTCACTGCCTGTGTCAGTGCAGCTGGGCCAACATGGGTGCTTTTATGAATGAGCCCTTGAGAGTGAGCCACTGTCCTCTATCAAGTGATGACACAGCAAGAAAAACAGTGTCAGTGAGCCAGAAAGCCCTCACTAGAAACTAAATCTGCCAGCAATGCTGTACTTTCCAGCCTCCAGAACTGTGAGAAATACTAAATTTCTATTTTTTATAAACAGTGTAATTTATAAAACCTTGTGGTAGATACCTGAATGGATCAAAAACAAACAAAAAAGACAATGACACATTCTTTTTTTTTATTATTAGAAAAATAATAATGTTTCTTTTATCAGTTCGATAATCTAAGCTCCTCACTAGTCCTTGTTTATGTTTGTTTTTGTTTGTTTGTTTGTTTTTACACTTCGTATTGACATGCAATATCTGTACATATCTGTGGGGTACAATGTGAATTTTAGTACCGGAAAACGATGTGCTCAAATCAGGGTGAGGTGAGGCATAAACTAGTCTTCACGTCTTTACCTAGCTAGGCAGAAATTTAGCTAACTAATGAGGATGAACCACATCTAAAAAAAATCTTAATACGGAAAATACTGGGAAAGTTAAGACACATTTTTTTGCATAGAAAAATATGTCATGACTTTTCCAACAACCTAATGATATATGATAAGAAAGTGCTAAGGGGAAAATGGGAAAGGCAATATTATTACCCTCCACATTCAACACCAACAATTTTAAGAATAATCTCATTGCTATTCATCTTAAAACAAAAACAGAAAACTCATTTTTTTTCCTTTTCAGAAAGAATGTAAAAATAAAAGATACAGTTGTTATTGTAGGTTCTAACTTACAATTGTGAAGCATGTTTAATATGATTTAAGTTTTGATACTTAGGCCAAAGTTCCTTTTGATGGACATGGCAAGAAAGTCTGCAAATATCATAGACTTGATCCTATTTTGTAATAACATTTTACTTTTTTTAGGATGAGTCATAAGAACAGAATAGGATGGCCTACATTTAAAGTTTCTAGTGAATTTATATGGCAAAATATAAGTATTAATATATAAAAAATAAACACTGGAAGCCAAGTTTTGAGAGCTTCAGCTAACAAATGTATATTATACACACTCTTTTCAGAGTTAACACAAACTTTTAATAGGTAATCTAGCTAATTAAATAGGCATAATAATTACTAGTTGTGCATTATGTTAGAAATTCTAGAAATAATATAAAATTTCATTCTTATTTTTTTAATATTTGAAATACAGTATTTCTTAATGGTTAGATCACTGGACTCCCGCGTATTCCACCGTGGTTCAAGTCCGGACCTGGTAGCTTAAAACTCACCTGGGGTGAAGGTGCTTGCATGCCCAAGATCCTGAGAAGAGAATGGAGGAGAAGGGATTGCAGTGTGGCCATCCTCTGGGGGGTAATTTCTCACTTTTTGTCTCTCTCTTTCTCCAGAGTGCATGTGCCTATAGCAAAAATCTCTCTCTCTCTTTTTTTTTAAAGTATTTCTTACATATATTAATCTAGGTGTATATTTATGTAATCATAATTAGTATTTCACATATCAAAATCTTTACTAATTTAGAAATCACTATAAAAGCAAAGATTGAAAATTTGGGTAATATAGAATTTAAATAATAAAACAGCATTTTAAATCACAGAAAATTTTCAAGATAAAATTATATTTGCATATTGGGACCAGCAGCTGGTGTAATGGTTCTGTCACTGGACTCCCACGTAGTGAACTGGGGTTCGAATCCCAGACCCAGCAGCTTAAAACTCATACTGGGTGTGTATCCATGTGCATGCATGCCAAAAATTTCAAGAGGAAAATAGAGAAGAAGTATTGTGGCATGGCCATAGTCCCAGGGGGTGATTTCTAGCTTTCTATATCTCTGTCTCTCTCTGTCTCTCCAGCGAGGGCACACGCCCTATACCAAAAATCTCTCTCCCTCAAAAAAAGAAATTATATTTGTTTAATGAATAGTCCTAGTACTAACTTGTATCTAAATGTGCAAAGACTTTTATTTTTTCCTACATAAATCCATCTCCTTAACCTCTTTTAAATTTTCTTGGCTTCAGTTCTTTTCTCTTTCTTTTGTTGGTATCGTTAATTTAGCCTTTGGAGGTCTAACAGTTGAAATGTACTTTCTGAAGACAGGCCTTTGACTGACATCTGAGGCTGTGACTGTCACTTGCCTATTCATGTTGGCCTCTGAGAAACTGAATGCATCAGCCAGATCAAGAGAATTCATTATTCTGCTATTTTTTGAAGAGTTTGATTCAGCTTAAGGAATTATATTTTAAGCAGAGAATAGGTAAATTGTATTACTTCCTTGCTTTCTAATTTATATAGAAAGCCAAAGTGATCAACTTAATAAATCCCTTAAAATCTTTGGCCCCTATACCTGCAAAAACAACTCAGTATGCTCCCACTATCTACTTTTTTCCAGACTTATAGGTGAGAACCCTAACCTTGCAGACAAGGTTCACTCTTTGACTTGTGTGTGTGGTTCTATTTTGGATCCTCTCCTCTGGATTACTTCTGCTATGATTAAATATATGTTTTTCCCCAGGCCCTTGCCACCTGGTTCATGCACTCTCTGGAAAGAGACAGAGAGAGAAATAGCAAAAGGGGAAATGAGAAATTATCCCCTCGGGAAATGGCCATGCCAAGAACCCTTCTCCTCCATTCTCCTCTTGGGATTCTGGGCACACATGCACACGTGCCTGGTGTGATTTTCAAGCTACCAGGTGTGGGATTCAACCCACTGTCAGCCATGTAGGAGTCCAGTGTCTCAACTACCACACCACCCACTGATCCCAAGATTCTTCTACTCGTTCTTCTTTCCTGTGTGTGTGTACTTTGGCTATTTTTAAATTTTATTTTATTTTCTACATTTAATCACTATGTATCACTTTGCTTGTAAGTTGAATTTACCCAATGTGAATGTGTTTCAAACCAGTCCAGTTGAGGATACAAAACACATTATCATCAACAGATAATAACCCATTTCTTTGTCTCATAAATGTCTTGCCTATTTTCCTCTTTAATTTCTTTTCTTATACTCTCCTCCTTCTCCCACCCTCTTCCCACATTATCTCCAGAGTCTGTAACTGTTTTTTGATGCTTCTATGTCCTCTAATCTTTGGCTATTTTTAAAAAAAGAATTATTCATTTAATATTATTTATCAATATATTTTTTTCAATTTGCTATAAGGCATGTGTGCTCATGAGAGAAAGACAGTGAGAGAAAAAGGGAAAGTGAGAAAGCAAGCTGCTAGGTCTGAGATTTGAACTGCAGTTGGCTGTACGGGAGTCCAGTGCCTCAACCACCATGCCACCTGCTGGCCTCTTCAATATGTTTTTGAAACTCTAAACATTCTTATATTCTTATATTTATATATATATTTTCACACAGCCTTTTATCAAAGCACTAGCTTATTTCCATTATAGTTACTTGCCTAAGACTGCTTTGTTCATAGAAATTATAAACATAAAACTACTTATAGAAAAATGAGAATATACTGGCTACCATCCTGAAAAGTTCAGCAGTATAACTAGCTTAGGGGCCACTTGACGTAGGAGTTTAAGCAGAACCTTGAGTCTCTCTAACACATTTCTTGGCTTCTGTTTCTAGACGTTGGCTCCCCTCATGCCCAGGTCATCCAGTGTTTCCACACTCATGTTAAAAATGGCTCCAGGTCTCCCCTCCTATCTTCACAATCCCAGGAACAACAAAAATAATTCTGTTTACACAGGACTAGTCACATGCCTTATTCTGTAGTCTGAGGCTGAGTAGTAAGTCTGATTTAGACCACATTGTCTGGCCATGTGAGAGGGTTGGACTTCCCAAAACCTATTTGATACTTTGATTAGCAGACCGGGTAGCCTTAAACACTATATATTATTTTATCCCTAGTGTCTTACACAATTGCCCTTGACAATGGGCAATTTATAAACGTGTTTAATGAATAATGCATGAATGTATTCTCACTGCTTCATCTATCCCTCACCTCTTCTTTAGTTCTAGGCCATCCATATATGTGTGTCTACAGAACACGTCTGTTGATGTTGTGTAAACATGTTAAAGTTAACACATTCTCCAATAAACTGACAATGCCCCTCTCCAAACCTTCCCCTACCAATATGACTCCTCTCTCAATCGTACCATTATCACCTTTATCATCACCAAAAGACCACCATCCTTGATATATTTCCACCATTTTACTTAATGACTAGTTCTTGAAACCTTTATACCCAAACATCTCCTGCATTGTTTTCCTCCTTTACTTATTAATTCAGTAGACATCTCATCTTAGCTCAGTTCATTATTTTTCCTGTTTTTTTTTCTTTCTGATTTTCCTATACCTAAGGGCATCACCTAAACACAGCTTTCAAAGTGTTACATCTAAAATAAAATGTGATCGTATGACTCTTCTTTTTAAAACTCTTCAGTGGTTCTATATCAATCGGAAGTCAAAGTCTAAATCTTTTAATGTGATCTAAAATCATCCTCATCTCTTACCAAATATCAAACCACTCTCCCTGTGGTTCTAAAAAATTATTTACAGTTCTGATGATAAAATTATTTTCTGCTTTCATCCTTACGCTCACTTTCTCTTCCTCTTATTTTCTGAGAAATAGCTCACTACATATGCTTCAATACTTTTTGCAAGAGTCATGTTTCATATGAGATATTTTGTCAATTTCTTCTTCTACAAAATATCACTGAAATTTTTCTACTTTTGTTAAGTGGAAGTTCTGAACACAAAACATCTGAGATTATTTTTGCTATTCTTTGAGCTATGATAAGAATAAAGCTCAACATTACACACTTCAAAATAATTAGACATATTGGGAACAGCAGTTAGTAGCATAATGGCTATGTCGCTGGACTCCTACGTAGTCGACCGTAGTTCGAGTCCCGGACCCAGTGGCTTAAACTCACGCTGGGCGTGTGTGCGTGCGTGCCCAAGATCCCGAGAGGAGAATGGGGGAGAAGGGATTGCGGTGTGGCCATGCCCCCTGGGGGGTGATTTCCTGCTTTCTGTCTCTCTGTCTCTCTCTCTGTCTGGTAAGCACACACGCCCTATAGCAAAAATCTCAAAAAAAAAAATTATACGTATGAAGCTATTAATTGTGATATGAGATGGAGAAGCAAAAAGACACTAAATCCTAAATACCTTCACATGTATGTTACTCAAATCCCAATTTTAGCTGTACAAATACTTCTAATTTTATAATGAAGAAATGGTCAAAAGCCCAAATATAACATATACATTAAGAAACAAAAAAAAAATTAACTTATATCTATGTTTCCAAATGCCAGAGCTTAGGTTTCCCAGAAAACAGGCTCCAAGTTTCTGAAATTTACTGAAGAGTGCTTTTGAGAGCAAAATCTGTGATGGATGAGGAAACAGGATTATGAGAGAAAAAAACAAACTTTACTATAATAAAAGAGTCTTCAACTGATCCTATACAAAGCTCTGATACTGGGATGGTGCTTTGGAGAGGTCCCAACCTGAGGTGAAGTGTGAGGTGCAACACTCCCTGAATATGCCAGTCCTTGGAGGCAGTCTGTCCCTGTGGAAGAGCATGGCCTTAGATGTGGTGCTAGTTATGGGTGAGGAGATACGTTGGATTTGTGACCACCTGTTCTTGCAAATGTAATCGTATTTGGAAATGGGTTATTTTTTTAGAGATAATAAAGTTAAAGTGAGGTCAGTTTAGATGAGTTCATTAAGGTGGATCCTAATTTAATGACTGGTATCCTTTTAAATTAGGAGGAATTTGGACAACTACACCCAGGAAGAATGTAAAGTGAAGGCAGACAAAGAGATTGGAGTGACATATCTACAAGTGAAAGAATGTCAAAAATTGCTTTCTACTGCAAGGCTAGGAAGAGGAGAGAAAAGATCTCCCCCTAGAAACTGTAGAGAGTGTGGTCCTGCCAGGACCTTGATTTTAGACTCTATAACTATGAGACTATAAATACACTGACCCATTCCTGGTATTTTAAGCCATATAGATTATTTTGTTTTGGCAACACATGGAAACTAACACACATTTTGGCCTGGGGGCAATTCCTGAAAAATCTCAGCTAAGAGAGCCCCAAGGACATGGGAGCTGGGGAAGCGAGTATGACACTGTCTGGCGGTGGGATGAGGGGCTGCTCTACAGTAGTGGCTCCTAAGTCTCAGCCTCCTCATAGTCTTAAAAATTATTACTAACCCTGATAATCTTTGATTATATGACGCTAATCTTACACATAGAACCATTTCTCTCAAATGCATTTTATTTTAGAATAAAATACCAATTCTAAAATTGAGTTTAAGATAAATTTATCTTAGAAAAGTGCTTGAAAAGAAATTAAAATATTATGGCAAAACAGACAGCAAGCAGTCTTATAATATAGTTTTGAAAATAAAGACTTATTAGATAAAGGCTGTCAAACAATGGCCTGTGGCGAAATCTAGCCAGCTGTCTGTTAAAAATGCTAAAGAGTTAAGGATGGTTTGGGACCAGTTAGTGTAATGGCTATGTCGCTGGACTCCCATGCGTTAAACCGTGGTTCGAGTTCCGGACCCGGTGGCTTAAACTCACGCTGGGTTCGTGTGCATGCGTGCCCAAGATCCCGAGAGGAGAATGGAGAAGAATGGACTGCGGCATGACCACACCCCCCGGGGGGTGATTTCTCGCTTTCTGTCTGTCTCTCTCTGTCTGTCTGGCAAGTGCACGCGCCCTATAGCAAAAACCTCTCAAAAAAAAAAAAAAGAAAGAAAACCCCAAAAGTTAAGGATGGTTTATCCATTTCTAAATTTAAAAAAAAAATCAAAGGAAAAAATAATATCTCATGACACATGAAAATTATTTGAAATAAAAACTTCAGTGCCTATGAATAAAGTATACCTGGAAGACAAGTACACTTACCTGCTTACATATTTTCTATGGACACTTTCTGGCTACCGTGGCAGAGGTGAGTAGATATGAGAGACTATATGGTCTACAAGCCAAAATATTTACTATTGGCATTTTACTAAACAAGTTTGCCAGCTTTTGTAGTAGACCACAATAAAAATAAAATGATTAACAGTACAGTAGAAATTTTGAGACTAAAAGGAACTAATCTCTGAAAAATATTCTGACATTCAACTGGTACCCTAGAACATTCCAGAAAATGTAAGACTACACGAACACACATATCACTAACCATTGGAGTGGTATTATCCTCACACATTAACCCTCTGGAAAAAAAACACTGTACACTCATGATAGAATAGGGGTAAAGGCGTTTTAAGTGCACAAAACTACTGATTATCACAGCTTGCTTTTTCTTTCTTTCTTTCTTTCTTTCTTTCTTTCTTTCTTTCTTTCTTTCTTTCTCTCTTTCTTTTTGTTTTTGATCTAGGGAGTGTGTGCTCACTGGAGAAAGACAGAGAGAAACAGAGTACAAGAAAGGGAGAAAACAATCTGGGGGGATGGCCACGCCTCAATCCCTTCTCCTCCATTCTCTTCTTGGGATTTTGGCACATGTGCACATATACCTGACATGTTTTTCAAGCCCCTGGGTCTGGGACTCAAGACCTTGAAGTTGGCCACGTGGGGATCCAGCACTTTAACCAC
>NW_006207985.1:34983-36622 GCF_000334495.1 Tupaia belangeri chinensis
GCCTCTCAAAAAAAAAAAAGAAAAAAAAAACCCAAAAGTTAAGGATGGTTTATCCATTTCTAAATTTAAAAAAAAAAAATCAAAGGAAAAAATAATATCTCATGACACATGAAAATTATTTGAAATAAAAACTTCAGTGCCTATGAATAAAGTATACCTGGAAGACAAGTACACTTACCTGCTTACATATTTTCTATGGACACTTTCTGGCTACCGTGGCAGAGGTGAGTAGATATGAGAGACTATATGGTCTACAAGCCCAAATATTTACTATTGGCATTTTACTAAACAAGTTTGCCAGCTTTTGTAGTAGACCACAATAAAAATAAAATGATTAACAGTACAGTAGAAATTTTGAGACTAAAAGGAACTAATCTCTGAAAAATATTCTGACGTTCAACTGGTACCCTAGAACATTCCAGAAAATGTAAGACTACACGAACACACATATCACTAACCATTGGAGTGGTATTATCCTCACACATTAACCCTCTGGAAAAAAAACACTGTACACTCATGATAGAATAGGGGTAAAGGCGTTTTAAGTGCACAAAACTACTGATTATCACAGCTTGCTTTTTCTTTCTTTCTTTCTTTCTTTCTTTCTTTCTTTCTTTCTTTCTTTCTTTCTCTCTTTCTTTTTGTTTTTGATCTAGGGAGTGTGTGCTCACTGGAGAAAGACAGAGAGAAACAGAGTACAAGAAAGGGAGAAAACAATCTGGGGGGATGGCCACGCCTCAATCCCTTCTCCTCCATTCTCTTCTTGGGATTTTGGCACATGTGCACATATACCTGACATGTTTTTCAAGCCCCTGGGTCTGGGACTCAAGACCTTGAAGTTGGCCACGTGGGGATCCAGCACTTTAACCACCATGCTACCTGCTAACCCTGACAACTTATAATTTAATTTTAGAAGTCTTCATTCTTGGGTAATTATTAGTCAAGCTACTTATAGTTATGCATAAATTAGGGCTATAGTAGATTTAATATAAGAATATATAGATAAATAAAAAGGTTAACATTTAGAAATAAAAAAAAAAAAAAACCTTCATCTTTCACAATCTGGACAAGGTAAAATGCCATTTATGCTAGTCTGATGTCCTCTCAAGACAGCCTTGTTTAAGAAGGCGATTTGAGGTGAAGATCTTTACTTTAGAACTAAAGAGATGACCAGAAACCATTATAACACTTCTACTTTCGCACAGATAAGAGGAACAGAAAGAAATTAGATTATTGGGTCAGAACTTTAAGGAAGAAGTTCAGAGATGCATACAAGGAGAAATATTAATGATATGAAGACCTGGGAAAGAAATAACTCATTTTACAGTATGACTGCACTGTATAGGTGGATTAAAAAGATTGGCCTTACTTTTTTTAGGTTTTAGCCATAGGACACATGCACTCAACAAAGAGAAAGACGGAAAGTAGGAAAGTGAGAAATCCTCCTCCACGCTACCCCCACCCCCACCCCGGCCTGGATGGGTAAGGATCTTGTCACTGTCCCTTCTCCTCCATTTTCCTGTCAGGATTTTGCACACACATGCACAGGCACCCAAATTTTCAAGCCACCTTGTCTAGACTTGAATCATAGTCAGCCATGTGGGAGTCCAGCACCTTAACCACCATGCCACCTGCTGGT
>NW_006207985.1:36917-50533 GCF_000334495.1 Tupaia belangeri chinensis
ATAGTAATAACTTGCACTATAAAAACATGTGATGTTAAAATATACTACTGTAATTATTTTGTATTTATGTACTTATGCTGTAACTAATAAAAACTGTTTATTTGAAATTCATCGTTGATTCAAGATTTAATTTCTATCCTAAATAGAAAGTAGTGGAAGTCACATACCTTGACTTACCTGTCCACAATAGTTCAGATCATCTCAAAACATTACACAGTATTTTTCATCCAGTTCTACAGTAACCCATGAGCCTAGATATACGCAGTATTTTTAAAGCCATGGCAACTTTTGAAAACCTAATCTGCAAAGTCTACATAAATTCAAATAATCTTTTTGCTACTAAAAAGAACAAAATGAAAATTACATTTTCTCTTCACTTAATGTGTAATGCGCTCCTGATCTTTTAGTGCCTGAGGGTTTATCAAATTGGAAGCTATTATATAAAATCTATGATGAAAAACATTTCTAAAACTAAGAATATATGTAACTAATTAACAGTAATAATGGGGCAGGTTCAACATTTTAAATGATTTTCTTTGATCAGATAGTTCATAGTCTCTTTTGCCCTTTGTGTTTAAATCATACATATGAAATTTTTACTTAAAACAGACCAAAGGTATACATTTAGAAAAAAAATGTAAAAGACAGATGTATTTAATAATGCACATTAATTTTGTAATTGCTACATATAACCAGCGTGTGGTATTGTATTAAAGCCTAGTAATTGCTGCCACATTGCTAAAGCAGAGCTCAAATTCCCTGTTCTACCTCAGATGCTATAAAAACTCTTTAGTAACCAGTTGACAGAGATTGAGTTTTGTATTTTCATGAGATGACCATATTTTAACCTAGTCAGGATCTGTTAAATAATGGACTTCTTATTTATTTATTTATTTTTAATTTGCCATAGTATGCAGGTGCTCACTGAATGAAACAGAAAGAGCGAGAAAGTGAGATAGTACTCCTCCATGTGGGATGGTCACACTGCAGTCCCTTCTCCATCTCTCCTCTTGGGATTTTGGGCAAGCACACATACACTGGGTGTTTCTCAAGTCTGAGACTCAAAACCGTTTCATCATCTCTGTGGGATCCAGCTGCCTTAACCCCACGGGCTGGCCCAGCAATCCACAACTCTCTCATGAAGTAAAAATAGACAAAGGTTACCCTCAGCCAAGAAAGTATAGGAGATCATATGGTCTTTAGTTTTTGCTTTTTACAATGTATATCCTCACATTTACTACACTTCGAGTATCACATTCATTACAATTTGAGTAATGTACCAAATTCAACCTTTTTTCACAACCTGTCTGGGTCAGTGTGCTGTGCTGCACTCTCCTACATCTTTAATGCAGCACTAAGCAAGTACCTTTAGAAATCATCTGCTCCTATGGCTTTAGACAATGAAATCTGAAAATCTCACAATGCATGACAAATGAGGATGGTTTTGATATATGAAATCGGAAATAAAAAGTAGGTTTATATTGTATTTAATCATCAGATGACTTTAAAAATGACAATGAGATAATATGCCACAAATAAGGACATTTCTTGAATAAATATTTGGAATGGCAGCAGAAAATGTAATTTTGAAGTCTGTTGCCATAATAAATAAAAGAAATGCCTGCACGCTTGATACAAAAACGATTCTATGTTTTATCAAAGTGAAACTCTGAACATCAAGCTCCAGAATTAATCAAAGTGGTTACAAAGCATTTGAACAGAAGCAGAAGTCTGACAAAGATGAATTGGGCCAAGTGGAGCTGTTTCCAATTTTAGAAGGAAAAAAAATTACAGTCATCTTAATGAAGAGAGAGGGTTATGCACAGGAAACTTGGTAAGCCTCTATCATCACAACTTTCTTGAAAATCTGGCTGCATGAACTTGTGTAACTTAATCCCACATTCTACAGCATGACTAAAGATTTTAGGGTACCCCAAACTTCTAAACTTTACAATAATATGCTGTTATAAATTGAACGTATGTGCCCCTCCCATTAGAACATACCTATACACACACATGCTCAAGTTGAAGCCCTAACCTCGGCATGGCTGTATTTAGATTAAGAAAGTAAGTAAGGTACTGTCCTGATCAGATGGGATTAGTGGCCTTGTAAGAGACAGCAGAGCACTTTTCTCCCTTCGTGCCTTTCTCCAGCATAAGGAGGAACTCACATGGGTGCACAGCCAGAAGACAGTCATCTGCAACCCCAGGAGAGAGCCCTCACTTGGCTCCAGCTCTCCTAGCACCTTGATCTTGGACTTCCAAATCTAACAGTGGGATTTTCTTTTTTTTCTGTCATTTTAAACCACGCAGTCTATGACGTGGTGTTATAGCAACTCCATCAGACTAAGAGGTGCAAATACCACACACCGCCTCCATCACGCCTCACAAAATGGTCAATCAAGATACTTGCTCATGCTTCCATGGCAAAACAGAAACCGAACAAAAACACAGTCATAATTCTGTAAGTGGAAGGCAGGTGGAAACAGGATGAGAAGGAAATCACAGACTGTTGCAGCCACGAGAGCCCAGTGAAATGGAAGTGATGTAGAAATCATCCAGAGGGGCTGGATGGGGCAAACTGGTAAAATGAGATGCCCAGAGAGGCAGAGCCCCATGGGAACATCACCTCCTAGTGTCCAGAGACCTCCTTAAGGAAGCTGGGCCCTAGAGTACCCATAATCACGGCTGGCTAGAACTAGTTCCAGGATTCAAGACTTTGCTGGGATGCTTTCTCTCCTTCTCTGTATCTCTCACTTCCAAAATAATTAAAGAAACCAAAAAACCCAGGAAGTTGGCCCTTGAGCCACTCGTTCTCAGTCTCTCTGCTTGGGCCGCTCCTACTTGTCGGGAGTGTGCTTTTGCTTTTACTTAATAAACTTCTTTTTGCTTTTACTCTTGGAGTGTTTCATTCAATTTTTTGTCCGAAACACCAGGAACCTGGACACCATGAAGCCATCCTGCCACAGTACCTTCCAGGCGCTGAAAGGCAGGGAGAGAAGAGTGCCAGTGTGGAGTGATGGTGGACAGACCAGGGGGCGAGGTGTGTCAGCAGGGCCAGGTGACAGAGGGCCATGAGCACCTCATTAAGGACTTGGTCTCTATCCTGAAGGCAATGGGGTACTCTTAATGGCTTTCAAGTGGGAGGGTGATGTAATCAGATCTGTCTGATGGCTTCGGAACAGTTTACCTAGGTTGATTCCCTTCTCCAAGAAAGGCCTGCCCCCTCAGAGGAAATTACAAAGAGAAAGGACAGGCCACCTCACCCCTGGGAAGCAGGGCCTGCACAAGCTTTTCTTGACCTGAGGAGTCTGCATGAAGTCCCATGGCCAGCAGAAGAGGACCCTCGCTGATCACGAACAATCCCCTTCCCAAGGGGACAACACTGATGGGCTCTCTCTTCATAACAGTGGCTCCTTTGAGCAGTAAGACTTTCTATGTGATTAGAGACCAATGACTGCACCTCCGAAGAGAAAATGCTTTAAACAAAGCCAGTCTTATTCCTCTGTGAAAACCAAGGTGTTTGCACACTCACCAGGAATCCTCCTGGACGGCTCGAAGAACAGGCACTCAGAATGCCTATAAGAGGCATGCTGTTTCCAGATCCATTTGGTAAAAGGTTCTAGGTACCACTGGGGAACTTCTTCCAGGGAAGCAGGGCACCTCTCCAAGTCTGACTGTCCTGATCCCCACCCTTGTGCCTAGAGCCAGGGACCTCTGAAGAACAACCCTGAAGTTTGGTCTACTTGGGGCAAATCCTAGCTGCTCAGTCACTCCGGGTGCCCAGGTCTGTCTGCGTGAGAGGTAGTGAGGTAGTGAGGTAGTGCAACCTCCCAGCAGCCAGGGAACTTGCAGGCTGGAGGCTGCTGCCGAGCAAACTGATGCTATATGGGAAGCCCTGGTTAGATTTCTAGAATACCCCTAAAAAACCAGGTACAGTGGCAAACACGTGTTGTCCTACCTACTTAGGAGGCTGAGACAAGGGGATATGGACAATGAGACTCTGTTTAAAACAAAACAAAGCAACCCCTCACCTCCCCCCCACCCCACATACACACTGTTCTTTTCCCACCACGGAAGATTTGAAAAAAGGAATATTCCACCTCCAAATGAGCATTCTTATCATAGACCATTAATAGCCACAGCTCTCTCCCTTCTGGTATCTGCTGAAAAA
Organism: Tupaia belangeri chinensis; assembly: GCF_000334495.1. Taxonomy (NCBI): domain Eukaryota; kingdom Metazoa; phylum Chordata; class Mammalia; order Scandentia; family Tupaiidae; genus Tupaia; species Tupaia belangeri. The sequence continues at coordinate 41,092 of NW_006207985.1, forward strand.
CCCCTCACTCTCTATGTGCTGTTTGAAGATGGAGAGGGATAAGTGGAGGGGGTAATAATATTAGTTAACATTCCCATAGCACTTGCCACATGCCAGGCTCAGTACTAAGCACTTACGTATACGAGACCACGTTGCCCCTTGCAATGGCCCTATGACACAAATCCCATTACTGTTATTATTACTTTTAATTTTGCCACAGGGTGCACACACTCTGAGAGAGACAGATATGGAGGTGGAAAGTAAAAAGGCACGCCCCAGAGGGGATGGCCACACTACAATCCTTTTTCCTTTCAGGATCTTGGGCACACACACATGCACCTGGTATGTTTTTCAAACCGCTGGGTCCAGGAATTAAATCACGATCAGTCATATGGAATCAAGCTGCCTTTGCCACCACATCATCGACTGGCCCATTATTCCCAGCTCTTAAAGAGATAACTCAGGAATAGAGGAGTTAAGAAATTTGCCAGATGTCATCAGCAGGCTGATGAACCCAGGTGACCTGCTCGGTCTACACCTATAATCATCGTGTGCACTGCCTCTCAAAACCACCACACGCTTATCCTGTTTTTAATCCAGGCTCCATTCCTACCTCTCCGAGGAGATGAGTCTTCAGCTTCCTAGATGGCAAAAGTAATGATCTCACTCCTCACTGCCTCCTTGGCACTGAGCACCCCGTAGATGTCCAGAACATTTGCTGAGTAGAGAAGAAACAAACAAAAAACAAGACATTATATATCATACTGAACATTACACCAACACTTCCAACACTGGAGAGACTCCACCTTCCACGCCTTCTCTATCTGCTCTACTTTCCATCTTCTTTATCGTAAGTCATAATATGTGCTTAATAGTTCAACTATATTTTTTAATTAATTATATTCATTCATTTATTTTAGTTTGATCAAAGAGAGACACAGAGAGCAAGAGAGGGGGACAGTGAGAAAGCAACCACCAGGTCCAGGACTTGAACCATGGTTGGTCATGTGGGAGTGTCCAGCATCTTAATCACCATGCCACCTGCTGGTCCCCTAGTTCAACTATAATTAAGAAGAGTGAGTATTTATAATCATTATGAATTTTACATAAATTATTTTTTAACTCAGTAAATATTAAATTAGATAAACTTGTATTAAAAGGACATAGGGTAGATTTTTTTCCTCCTAACATAGGTATAATCTCATGATAAGTGTCACTCCGAGTATTCATTCGCTCCATTACTCAACCTGGAGGGTCTGTAACGCTAGATACTAGCATAAGCACTGGAGCTAGGAATGTACATAGAAATACATCCTATTTCTGTACTCATTGGAGAGAGACAGGAGACGGAGATGGAAATTAAGAAAGCATGCCCCGGGGGAATGGCCACACCACACCACTACACTCACAGTGTAGGCATGAATTCCATGTCTTAGGAGGGACATGTACACACATAGACCACAATATAATACGATGTTCTAACAATATATTAGAGTGTGCTGTGACAGCAACTATATGTGTACTTTCATAGGATGGGAACCCGTGTTGAACTCACACTGTCTGTCCACAGTTGGGCAGACTGATACATTTTTATTTGTTTATTTAACCTAAGTCCATGCTCTCCTGAATCCTGCTCAGACATGTGCAGCATCATTAGGCATATTCGCCGCATAATCATGATTTTTGAACTGGTTTCATAATTGGGACGAGAGCAATATCAGAATAAAAATCATCTTTGAACACCAAAACCTTGCAAATTGCTTTTTTATCAGACTGTTGGAGATAGAACTCTCTTATTTCTCAGGTGGTTTACAGGGTTAATTATTTCTTTTCTCCTTCTCATCCTGCACTTTAGTGATAGTTGATATATTAAGACAGAAACATGGCCACAGCAACATTAATTTTAGTTCCATATAGTAATATCTATGATTCATCGAGTGCTTGCTATTCCTCTAGCTCTACAAACACAGTATGTATTTTTTAAGAGAAAAACAAAACAAAAAACACCTGATGCTGGCCAGCCAGTGGTGTGGTGGTTAAAGTCACTGGATTCTACATGGCTATGTGAATCGAGTCCTGGACCCAAGGGGTTGTAATACAAGCTAGGTGCAAGTGTGTGGTCAAAAGAGAAACTAGAAAAGAAGGGACTGTAGTGTAGCCATCTCCCATGGTGGTGGTGTGTGTGTGGGGGTGCTTTCTCACTTCCCCCTTCTCTCTCTCTCTCTCTCTCTCTCTCTCTCTGGTGAGCACACACACCCTATGGCAAATTTAAAAATTAATAATAACAACCTGATGGTAGGTATTTGGAGCTCTACTTTATAACTGACTAAATGGAAACTCAGAAAAATTAAGATTCAAGGTCACATAGAACAAGAATATGGACCCAAATCTGATGAACACGAAGCACATTGTCACCCCGTTGTGCCAACTGCTTCTCTTGGATCCAAAACTCAAGGATGAGCCATCTAATACATTGACATGGACCGGAACGTTCTTACCAGTCTACAAACTCTTCACGAGATATTTCAGGAGCAACTTTGTACCTTTCTCACCTTGTTCCATGCCACTTTTGTTTTGTTTGTTTTCAAAAAAAACCTTCCTTCAGCCAGCCTCATAGCCTAGTGCTTAAGGGAGCTAAATTTCACATGGCCAATTGTGGTTGGAATTCTGGCATTGGCAGCTTAAAAAACACCCTGTGTATACCAATATGACTCAGAAATGGAGTAGAGAGATCCTAGTACGATCATGTCCTACCACGGGGCATTTTCTTTCCCTCTGTCTTTCTCTGGAGAGGACATGTGCTTCGATTAAGAAGACCAATATCAAAAGGTCAAACTGATAATGCTTCAGCACACAATAGAGGTGAATAGGAAAAATTCCTATCAGGTATTAAAGGGCTTAAAAGATGGGCTACTCTTATCTTTCTATTCCTCCATTACTCCAATTTTGCAAATAACAAAATTGAAACCCAGAGAGAATAGTTTGTCCAAAGTGTTCAATAAATTAGTGTCAAAGCTACAACTTAGACACTGAAACTCTTCACTATAGATTCCATTCACCATCCACCTTCCTATTAGCATTTTAAAATACTTAAATTCAAGGGGCTGCCAGGTGGCGTGCTGGTTAAAGGCGCTGGACTCCCATATGGCTGACTGCGGTTCAAGTCTCGAACCTGGTGGCTTGCTTTCTCACTTTCCCTCTCTCTTTCTCTCTGTCTCTGTCTGGTCAAATTGGAAAATAATAATAACAATAAATAAAGACAAATAAATAATTTAAAAAATATTTAAGTTCAAATGCAAACATCTAGATCATCAACAAGCATTCACTGAGAGCACCTTGTTCACTGGTCTCTCTGCGAAGATTTATAGATGCTGAGATGAGGTAGGGATGGGATGGCTCTGTCTTCACAGGACCAAAATGTAGTCAAACCATCTAATAAATGATGCTATGTGTGAAAGTGACAAACTGAGGAGAGCCACTGAAAGCTTATCAACAGATGTGACATCAGAACTGATTCCCAAAGAACAAATAACAATCATCTAAAGTAAAAGAACCTATTTCAAGAAAAATGAATATATGGATTGGTGTGGTTGACTGAAGGTAATTAGTACGTCCAGATCCTTGGAGGACATGAGCTGATACTAGGCTATTAGTGTTATATTCAGAACAAAGGTGAAGGGACCTTAGAGTATAATGGACACCTCATCCACTATAAAGATAACAAGGAAATTAAGAAAGGAGGAAAGAATGTGTCAGGGTTAGAAGAGGTTGTAGACATTTTATCAAATAAATGATTTCTTTTGGTCCATTCTAAAAAAATATGGCTATGATATTAGAAAGACAAAAATTGGCTATTCTACTAAAGTCAATTGTTCATATATATAGGCCCTTTCTAATCTGACTCTGATTTTTCAACATACAAAATGGAATTATGACAATAAAAGTATCAGGTAATAATTTCTTCAGTTGGACAATACATCTTTAAAAATGTCAAAATATTTTTGCAGATAGCTTGAATTAGTAAGTTTCAACAATTGTCAGAGGAAAAAAAAGTGAAGACTACGATGTACTTTTGCTTCAGTGAAGTTTGACTTATTCGTGTGTGTGTGTGTGTGTGTGTGTGTATGTGTGGTTGTGTGTATAGATAAGGCAAAGGAAAGAGAGAGAGAGAGAGAGAGAGAGACGGCCATATTTCCTTTCCATGAGAGTTATACAAGGTACTGGAGAGACAGCTGTAACACAACTAATTAAGATACAATAGGGCAGCTGGTACGATAAATTTTGAATAGAAGAATGGCAGTAAAATAATGTCTTGAGGTTAAGCTAATGATGGAGTATAGAATGGATTAGAGAGATAGCATCTAGAAATGGAAGTCACTAGAAGGTTATTGCAATAAACTAGATCTGACAATAAAACCCCATTTAAACCAGGAACCTTCCACCTCTATTTAACAAATACTTCTTGTCTTATTTGGCAATTACAAGTCTTAATTTACTAGCAATAAAAGTGGTTTTGTTTCAAAGTCCTAAATGTGCTTTTGGTGTGTAGCAGGCTCCAGAAAGATTCATAATGAAGTAATCTGCTCTTACATCTTTTTAACATCAGTCTGAATCATTCATTTATTGATTCAATCATTCACTCAACCTACATTTATTGCCTGCCTCCTAAGTGTCCTACATCAGGAAAACAAGAACACATTAGAGAACCGGGTATTTGACTTCTAGTGGTTTATAGGGTTGAGGGAGCCAGATCCCACACAGACAACTGTGGTTGGAATCTCAGACCTGGCGGCTTGAAAAACATACTGGGCATGGGTGTAGGCAGGCTCCCCAAACTCTATGGCATAGAGAAATGGAGAATGCAGTGTGAACTCTTGACTTTGAGGGTGCCTTTTCCTCTTCTCTGTCTCTGTCTGGCAAGTAAACCTGTCCTTTGGCCAAAAAAAAAAAAAAAGAAAAGGTGGCAGAGAGAGTAATGAGAGTAATGATGAATTGCCATTCGGTTGAAGAAAACTTTTTTTTTTTATTAAAAAAATAATTATGCTAAACAAATGATTATGATGGCCGAGAGAACAGAAAAGGGGACAGACAGACGAAACATTTAACAATACAAAAAGAAAGCATCTGTTTCAGAAATGTAGTCAAAATAAGACATAAAATTTAGTAGGGGGGCTGGCAGTTATCACGGTGGTTAAAGTGTTGGACTTCCACATGGCTGACCATGGTTCAAGTCCTAGACCTGGCAGTTTGCTTTCTCACTTTCTCTCTCTCTCTCTGTCATCAAATGGAAAAATAATATTAATAAATAAAATTAAGTAAATTATTCTTTAAAAAAATTTAATAGTGGGGCAGCAGGTGGCATGGTGGTTGAGGTGCTGGACTCCCACAGAATTTATAGTGGGTCTAGTCTTGGACCTGGCAGTTTGCTTTCTCGCTTTCCCTCTCTCTCTTAATCTCTCTGTGGTCGAATTCAAATAAGTGAATAAATAAGTAAAATGAAATGAATAATTATTTAAAAATTTAGTAGGAATGCAGTAACATGATAGGAACAGCTTAAGAAAAATCAGTAAAAAGGTAATTTTTCCCCTTTCCTCCTCTTCAGAATTTATTCCATGTAGCTCCCTCATCAAAGAAAAATGATTACACTAATCCAGTGTGTAACATCTGGCTTTAAGGTTACCCTAAGGGGCAAAAAGCAATATGCAAAGAAGTCGAGTGACAACTTTTTACCCTAGGCTTTTACATAGCAACATGATTTCCCCTGACACAAAGGAGTTGAACAAAAACAGCAAGGGTACAGTAAACAGTATTCACTCAATATATTTAAACACCTGGATAGGAGTAAATTAACTTTCTGAAAATAGAATGATAGGGAATATCTATTCTAATTTGAGATATTAAAAATCAAGGCATAGGAATAGATCCCCTATATATATTGCTTGAAATTCAAATTCTATAGATATTACATTACCTCTTAATGCAAAAAGTATACCAAGTAAAAACATTCAGTTTAAAAAAACAAAACAAAACCAGAATGGCTGTACTTTTAAGATCACTTCCTTACATCTTTTTACTACCCAACAAAAAGCATGACATCTACCTGATGTGCCCTACATGTCTACCTCCAGGGTCTTGATTAGGGCAGGGATTCTGCATCCTGGGATGCCATTCCTCTTGTAACTGTCTCCTGACCAGAGTCTCTGTTCCTACACTTACAGGTGGTGCTGCACCTACCAATCAGAGTACTTTTTGCAAAATACCCCTTTCTTTGTGGAATACCATAAGTTATTGACATACTTAGTTCTGGCATAAAAATCAGGAGAAGTTGGGGGTTCAGTTTCATCTTTCTGCAGGTGGATACCCAGTTTTTCCAGCACCATTTACTAAAGAGGTTTTCCTTTTCCCAATGGATTGACTGATATCCTTTGTCAAAGATCAGTTGGCTATAAGCTTTGGGAGTTATTTCTGGGGTCTCTATTCTCTTCCATTGGTCCACATGTCTGTTTTTATGCCAATACCATGTTGTTTTGATGACCACAGCTTTATAGTATATCTTAGGATCAGGGAGTGGATATGCCTCCTACTCCATTCTTCTTACGCAGGATTGCTTTTGCAATACGAGGTCTTTTATGGTTCCAGACAAATTCTATAATTGTCTTTACAACAGTCAACTCAAAATGGATCAAAGATCTGAACCTAAGACCTCAGACAATAAAACTACTTGTGGAAAATGCTGGGGAAACTCTGGGAGACATTGGAGTAGGCAAAGACTTCTTAAATAAGACTCCCAAAGCACAGGCAATAATCCCTAAAATAGACAAGTGGGACTATATTAGACTAAGAAGTTTCTGCACAGCAAAGGACACAGTAACAAGTGTGAACCGACAGCCCTCAGAATGGGAAAATATTTTTGTTAAACATGCCTCAGACAAGGGACTGATAACGAGAATACATAGGGAACTCAAGTGCCTTATGCAAAAAAAAAATGATTAACCCGATTAAAAGATGGGAAAGTGAGCTGAACAAAAGTCTCTCTAAGGAAGACATACGAACAGCCAAAAAGCATATGAGGAAATGCTCGACATCCCTCATCATAAGGGAAATGCAGATAAAAACCACAATGAGATACCACCTAACCCCTGTCAGAATGGCAAAGATTAAGAATATAAAAAGTGATAAGTGTTGGCGGGGATGTGGTGAAAAGGGAACCCTCCTACACTGTTGGTGGGAATGTAAACTAGTTCAACCACTGTGGAGAACAATATGGAGGTTCCTCAAAGATCTACAAATAGAACTACCATTTGATCCAGCAATCCCACTTCTGGGTATTTACCCAAAAGACAGGAGAACGCTCAGTCAGAAAAGTGCTTGCACATCCATGTTTATTGCAGCATTATTCACAATTGCCAAGACATGGAACCAACCTAAATGTCCACAAACTGATGAATGGGTTGGAAAAGTGTGGTATATATACTCTATGGAATACTACTCAGCCATAAAAAATAACAAGACCCTGGAATTTGATAGAAAATGGTCAGATATGGAGGATTTATTGCTGAGTGAAGTAAGCCAGGCTATTAAAGAAAGATATTGTATGTATCCACTCAATATATACTGACTATCCGCACTCTATGACAAAAATTCGGAGGACATAAAAACAGTGAAGGTACTTAATGAGAATAGGACAGTGTGGAATGGGGTAAGTGAAGAGAAGAGGCTAGAGAAAGATAGCAAGTGAACAATAGAGAGACAGGACGTTAGTGAGAAACAGATAGGGGTTATTAACTGTTGATGATGACATGTATAGTATTCTCAACTGGATTGGTCTGAGAAGTATTTCATGATGGGCAAAGTATTTTTACAAGCAAAATGAGAAATAGCAATTGACTGTTTTATAAAAATAATTAGAATAATAAAAATAATGATTGGGGAAAACAGAAAAGATATGGAATGTTGAAGTGGGGAGATTAATGTCTCTGTACTGACTGACATGCATGGCATTCCCTTTTGAAAAAACAATGTAATACACTGTAAAGTTTATGTAATCCAATGTAATATAAAGAAGATTATGATGATAATTAAAAAAAAAATCAGGAGAAGTGGACTAGATGATGGTACAGTGGTAAAATGCAATATTCTGTGTGGCAATCCCACATGAGAAGGTTCTCGGTTCAAGTCCAGGGACCTCTCTTAGTATATAAGGCATTCACTTGCTTATGATCCTGGGTTGCATGAAGGCTGGAGGTGGTGTCCAGACCCTGCTTGGGAGTCTCTCTCTCTCTCTCTCTCTTTCTCTCTCTTTCTCTGGCTTAAGGAAGAAATAAATAAAATAAACCAAAAAAGTCAGGAGCAGAGTAAAATCACCTCATTGTATGTATACAGGACAGAGTCAAACCACTAGCACACATGTCTACTCATACAAAGCAATCTCTTTAACCATTCCTTAGTTTTCTGTTAATATTCATTTGGCTACTTACTCATTCATCTTATCATATGCTAACTGTTAATAGCAGGCAACTGCCAAGAGTTTAAGAAAGTTGTATAGAAAAGAAGTGAAATGGGGAATTTTTACATTTTAATCTTATTTAAAAGCAAAGGGAGGAAATGACAGTTCTTATTCTTGTAACCACTTGGGGGAACTAATGGATCACAAGTACAGAATTTAGAATTGAATAGTCATTGAACTAAGGTCTGGTGCTAGCCTCGTGTTTCTTAGAGTTGCTTCTTCAATGAAAAGTGTACAGTGCTCACACTTAAGTCATTTTTTAATATACTACATATTTAGTATTTTCATTACCAATGAGCAATTCTTGTGAACCTTGGCTTAATACAACTTCAGTTGGTGAGACTGACCCCTAAGAGCAATCGCATGTAGTTTTTATTTTTACATTAATTTAATTAGTTTTAGGAAGCAGTAGGCTGGAACCAACATTTATCTTCAGACTGGGTCTGCCCAACTGCCTGGAATATACAACTCTGCTTAGCTGCCCTCTCTGGGCACTATCTGCAAAACTCCAAAGGAGATCCCAGAAAGTTCCTAGTTTTACTTTACTACGTTCTAAAAGGCAGCTTCAGTAACTTTGGTGCTATTGATGGATTTGGACATTCTCTAGTGTCTCAGGGATTGTCTCTGGGAAATTCTAATGCTTTTAATTTCTGTCCCCCATTTGCTCCCTGTATGCTCCACTCATACAGCTTAGGTTCTTTTGTACAATATGGGGGTTGGCAGGTGCTGAGCACTCAGAAGGAACTTACTAAATGCTGGATCATTCATTGATGGTCATTCTGTTTTGAACAATATGTGCAATTTGCCAAATAACTTTTATTCTCTTCATAAATATAGGTGCCAGGACTGCACAAGCTGAATTCTCTGCTCGCTATTCTTATCATGATTCCTAAATTACAATGAATTTCCCCCCCCCCCCCGGGCGTGCACACAAAGCACAAACCCTACTGTATATAT
>NW_006207985.1:50564-65980 GCF_000334495.1 Tupaia belangeri chinensis
AAAAGGGTTTTCCCCCCCCCCCCGGGCTGTCACACAAAGCACAAACGCTACTGTATATATAGTTTGCATGATCTTTATACATCCCTTTGATGCTTCAGTTCTACTTTGGAAACTGTTGCAAAGCATCAACAGAGATTTGCAAATGAAGGGTAATTCTTCCCAACTGTTCCTTATGAATCATATAAGGAACACTTCTTCTGCCAAAGCGATGGTCATATGGTAATAAGATGATAATGCAAATTGTAAAATACAATGCAGCAATCAAAATAAGTGCTAATAATTAGAGTCAGTTCTAGCATTTGAAAAATGGTTCTTTTGGTTTCAGGGGATATTTTATATTGCTCCACATTTAAATTCAATTCTTCTTTACTTAGAAACTAATTGGTTAATCAGTCAAGTCGCCAATGCTGGAGATCATATCTATGAGAGTAAAGTTCTTATCTTAAATGCAGACATATTTATTTTCTCTGGGGATTAATTAAATATTCATTAAAGGTATAAAGAAAGATTTATTTTAAATAAATATTCAGAATATAGTGGCAATAATAAGGAAAAGAGAGCTAGCATGGATTAAATGCTATTGACTAACCACTACGCTAAACACATTAAAAAGTTTAACAGACTTGATCCTAGAGCATTATTAAATAGATATTATCTTATCCCCATTATCTCATCAGATGAGAATAGGTAAAAACAGAATTTAAAGAAAATAGTCAAAGAGTTAGTAAATGATAGAGCAATTCCTTTTCTTTTCTTTTTAAAATTTTGCTATGGGGTATGTGTGCTCACAGGAGAGGAGAAAGAGAGAAAAAAATCACCCCCTCAGAAGGAATGGCCACCCCACAATCCCTTCTTCATTCTCCTCTTGGGATTTTGGAGCAAGCATGCACATGCACCTAGTGTGATTTTTAAACCGTTGGGTCCAGGACTCAAACTGCACCAATGGCAATCCACCTTAATCTTCATGCCAGTTGCTGGCCCTGTTAGACGATTCTTAACTACCAAAATTACTGCCTTTCTAAAGACATTTAGAATTTTCCTAAACAAAAGGATATTATATTCCAAACAACAAACCGATGAAGTATTTCCTTTGTTACAAAACCTAGGTCTCTCAATAAATAAATTTAAATTTATTTCCTCTATATTTTCAGTAAACATATACAGCAAATAGTCATACCTTCATAAGAGATTTTGAAAAATTTAGGTTTATATTCACTGAAAACTTTCTTCTGAATCCTTTCCAAATACACTACATTTCTCTCTTTCTCTTTCTTTCTTTCTCTCTCTCTTTCTTTTGTTTTTGGAGAGGTTTTTGCTATAGGGAGTGCGTGATCTCCAGAAAGAGAGAGAGAGACAGAAAGACAGAAAGCGAAAAATCATTCCCGAGGGGGGATGGCCACGCTGCAATCCCTTCTCCTCCATTCTCCTCTCGGGATCTTGGGCACGCACGCACATGCACATGCGCCCGGTGTGAGTTTAAGCCACGGGTCCAGGACTCAAACTACGGTCGACTATGTAGGAGTCCAGCGACATAGCCATTATGCTAATTGCTGGTCCCACATTTCTTTCTTATTCTGAAGAGATTAATTCCTCTATGAAGAATTTCATCAAAATTGTCTACAATGGGCGACCTAACATGCAATATTACTACACTTGTACTTATTTTCTATCACAACCTTATGGCATTTTTGTATCTGCAACTACTGCAGTAGCTAATTACTCTAGATATCTTGTTGCTATCCTTTGAAGCTCAAGACAATTTAAAACTTCTTTTTGTAAATTACTCTGTTCTAACTTGTATTAGAGTTACTCATATACTAAAATATTTCATTTTCCTATGATAGTGTTCTTACTGGGATTCAGGATCTGTGTTCTGCAGTGGGTCCAGAATAGGTTCCTACACTATAAACCGTGTACTCTTGGACAAGTAGATTACTTACGGTCTATAGCTGGGTTTCCTCCTGTGTAAATGAGGTCAGTAGTAAGCACCTGTGTCAGACGGTTGCAGTGAGGGTTCGTATTTGCATCAGACTTAGAACAATGTTTGGCACAAGATTGTTTTCTAAATGTTGGCTACCACTAATACTACCACACCTAGTTGTACTAGGATGCTGTTTTCTATAAGCTTGTCTTAAAACTGTCTGTTTTCAGTCTCCTAAATTCTCCTATAATCCCTCTCCTTAATAGACAACCTAAGCTTTTTCAATGTTCCAAAGACAACAAAGGTCACAGAGACACTTTCTCAACCTTACCCACACTCCCCTCAAATGACTCAGGAACACTCTCTCTTTTTCTCCCATCATAGAGTAGTGTCCTTTTATTACTTTCTTTGCATTTTCTCTTAAGTTTAATTAAAAAAAATAAAATAACAAGTAAACAGAAATCAACTCTTTGATAAGTTACTGTATTCCTTATCATTATAGCTAGGGTTCTTGAAATATAACATCTCTACTTCCCTCCTCCACGACTTCCTTCTTCATTTCTCCTTGGACACAGTCTGACATCCCCTCTGGCCACCCCCCTGCAACTATTCACTGACAGTTCCATCCTGGGTCAGTTGTTTACATTTCGTGGGGATCTTTCTCTACTGACCACAGTGAACCTTTTGATATGTGGAATATGGCTTGATCACATGCTTGCTTTTGTAATGTTTGATTCTCGGTTTTCAGGACACCATTGTGGTTCTATTATTCCTTTGTCATCTCATTTATTGGATCCTCATACTCCTCACCCTTAAATATTGATATTTTCAATATTATCTCTTCCTTATTCTTTTTTCAATGTTGCACATACTCTTGCTTTATTGTATCTTTCAAGTTGCTGTTGAACATTTATTCATAATTCTGATCCATACATTTTATTATACCCTGAGCTCCTCTACTGAGTTTTATAAAATCTAACTCCTAACATCCATTTAATTTTATTGCTTTTTCCTTTATTCATGAGTGTAGGTACAAACACGTGAAAGAGAAAGAGAAATGAGTACCCTCCACAAGATGTGGTCACATCTTAATTCTCTCCCTTCAGTCATCTAGCCGGCCAGCTCTTAGGTACTTGCCTGCATATCCAGCATGTTCAGGCTGACTGGGACAGGGATTCAAACCATGCTCACCCTATGGGATTCAGCATCTATTGAGCAGTACATTACCATTAAGCCAGGGATATAGCCTTTAATAACTTTTACATTTGCTTTCCATTCTTTTACATTTGATCTCCATTCTAGGTACTGAGGGAGGCAAGAGATACAGTGGAAAAAAGCAAAGACTTGCAATCTAGACTGACTATGATTCAAATTTGGCTCTAGTCTATGCTGATTTGTGATCCTGTTCCAGTTCCTTACCCTCTCAGAACTTCAGTCTGTCTTACTTTAATCACTATAATGTAATATAATAATACCAACTACACAGATCCTGATGAGGATGTGTGAAAAGTACCTAAAACAATGTCTAAAACTTAGTAAATAATCAGTGAGTGTGTTTTCTTCCCATTCAGAATAGGTTTTTAAAAATTAGTATCTAGGGTCAGCAGGTGGCAGGAACACTGGACACCCACATGGCTGACTGTGGTTCAAGTCCTGGACCTGTTGACTTCTTTCTCATTTTCCATCTCTCTCTTTCTCTCTCTCTCTCTCTCTCCACCTCTCTAGTCAAATTTAAATAAGTAAATCAATAAATGAAGTTAAATAATTATTTAAAAAATAAAAATTAGTATCTAGATTATAACAATGACTTCTTACCTGTCAGTCCTAAGGCTTCTTTATCACACCATGTAGCCTCATCCTCAGTAGAAAGTAGGCACTGCCTTACTATTTGCAAATGAATTAGTGAACAAAAAAAAAATGACCCTATTCCGTTTCCTGCCCGACTCTGTAAGTTCATGATGTACATGACTTTGGATCCTCCGCTTCAGTTAGTCCTCTTAAGTATCTCAAAATATTGGCCAACCCTTATTGATTGCTAATTGTATACTAGGTTTAGGTGTAAGTATTTAATCTTCTCACTCACCTTATAATGGATGAACCAACGAAAATGTTAATAAATTTACCTAGGTGGACCTGCTTTGACTGAAATGTCAACTGGCTCTCGAGTGTGGACTTTCAGTTTTTTTAGTTGCCAGAGTGTACACGCACTCGCCAGAGATACAGAGAGAGTGTGAGCAAGCTCACCTTGATGGGGTATGGTCACTGTTACAATCCTTTTTTCTTCTATTCCTTCTTCCTGTCGGGATTTTGGTTACACATGCACATGAACTCAGCATGTTTTTCAAGATGTCAGATCTAGGATTTGAACTGCAGTTGAACATGTGATAATCAGTTCTCTTAACTGCTGAGTTATGGGGCCAGCTATAGTGCATGCATGCACTGTACAATACCTTAATATAACTATAGAAAATAATAGTATGTCAAAAAAGCAAATATTTTAGAAATTGTGAGTGTATATATATATATATATGTATATATATATATAAAATTTCCCATAGACATTTGTTTTTGAGAAGTTTTTGCTATAGGGCATATGCGCTCGCCAGAAAGACTGAGAGAGACAGAGAGACAGAAAGGGAGAAATCAACCCCTGGGGGGGAAGACCACGTGACAATCCCTTCTCCTCCATTCTCCTCTCTGGATCTTGGGCACGCATGCACACACACCCGGCATGAGTTTAAGCCACCAGGTCCGGGACTCAAACCACGGTTGACTACATGGGAGTTTAGTGACATAGCCATTATGCTAACTACTGGTCCCAACCATGGAAATTTTTGAAAGGGCAACATATTCTAAGCTCTTAGGAAATTTTTCTGTTTTAAATGAAATAATTCAGGTTATCTCACCAACTTTAAATCCTTCCTTTTATATAGAACCTCCAAGGAATCAAATAGTTGGGAATATATTAACTGCAGGATTTAAATTACATGGCATAGTTTAACACAAAGAAATTAATTGAAAAAGTTTTAAGAAAATTATGTTCTTCTCCAATAAATGTTGCTACCTGGGGGCAAAGACTAGCTAGAGGGTTTATTGAGAATTCGGTTTTTCTAAACTAATCTGGGATTTGCTGTAAATAATACATGCCCCTACCATGTTACTCTTTTATTTTCTTTTAAATTCTATATAAAACTAATGAGACTACTGATTAAATTTTTCTAGAGTAACACTCTTACACTTAAAAAAAAAAGATTACTTTTTAAAAAGCCCTATAGGGGAATATATTTCCATGATGCATATTTATGTAATATACCAAGATCTTATTACGGTAAACTTCATTTTTTGTCACCTGTAAGTCCTATTAGGTTGACATAAATGGTATTTCAAAATGGCCATAAGTTAATTCTGCCACTCACCAAAGGGAATATTCTATATTCAATTTGCTTAAAGAAGGAAATAAAATATTTATAATTAAATAAAACATGTGGAAGTTTGTTCAATTAACAAAAGAAAAAAATCAAAATATGCACAAAGCCTGACAAATATTTACATCAAAAAAGCAATCCATGTATTTCTAATAAAGCTGGTAGTAAAAAATCTCTTTCAAGATCAACATTACTGGGGACCAGCAGTTAGCATAATGTCTATGTTGGTGGACTCCCATGTAGTCGACTGTGGTTTGAGTCCCAGATCCAGTGACTTAAACTCACGCCGGGCATGTGTGCGTGTATGCCCAAGATCCTGAGAGGAGAAGGTGTTGTGGTGTGGCCATCCCCTCTGGGTGGTGATTTCTCGCTTTCTGTTTCTCTGTGTCTCTCTGTCTTTCTGGCGAGCACACGTGCCCTGTAACACAAACCTCTGCAAGAAAAAAAAAAGATCTACATTAATGAGACCACATTCCAAATGTGGACATTTGGAAAAATAAAATAATAAACTTTGGGCCTTCAGCCTTTTTCTAAATATACTCTGGCAACAATGATAACGTAACCTGTAATAAAACTAAAATTGAGCTCATCATCATTTTAACTTAGTCAAACTGTCAGGAAAGAAATGTTTCTATCCTACTCAAGTTTAGTAAAAAAATTAATCTATAATTCCTAATTTTTCAAATATATTAATTCATTTGCTTAGTTTCCTAAAGAAAATGTGTTTGCTATAGAGCTGATGAAAAGCCTACAAACGGAGTGTGTTTTGAAGCTGAGGTGATCAACCTACTTAAATAATCCTGCACTTCGGATTGGGTGACTTCACAACCACCACAGTAGCCAATTCACTGGTTCAGTACAGCATGACAAACAATTTTAAAGTACTACTTTAATAATATATTTCTATCATGAAACAGGATTTCAATATTTACCAACATCTATTTATGACCCAGGAACTCTGCTAATGGCTGGGTAGAGAACCTCTGGAAATTTCATTTCAGTGGGAGAAGACGGTCCCCTACAGTCATTCTTGCTTGAATCTAAACGAAGAGATCAAATGAAGAATGTACTTATAACTCAGCTGCCTCCGTTCAGGTAGGTTCATGAATTTGCTGCCTATCAAAACAAAGGTGGTTCGGGTGGTCTCCCATGTAGTTGACCGTGGTTAGAGTCCTGGACCTGGTAGCTTAAACTTAAGCCGGGCATGTGTGCATGCATGCCCAAGATCCCGAGAGGAGAATGGAGGAGAAAGGATTGCGGTGTGGCCATACCCCCTGGAGGGTGATTTCTCACTTCCTGTCTCTCTGTCTTTCTGGCAAGTGCACGTGCCTTATAGCAAAAACCTCTCCCCCCAAAAAAAGAAAAACAACAACAACAAAAATAAAACAAAGGTGGTTCTTGATTAAGAGCAGAATCAACCCATTACCTATCAAGTTAGATGCTTCTCAATATCCAGTGCTCGTATACCTGCAGTTTCTATTAAGAACTGAGAAAGTGTGGAACTGCTCTGCTAGTGGCCAACACCACACGTACAAATTCTCTTCAGTCATTTTAAGCCAAAATCTGAAATCTACATTATATTCTGTATAGTAATAAACACTTTATTAATGATTGTAACCATGTACCTTATACCAAGAGATATAATAACTCAAAGCAACCCAAGAATTTTCCTTATTTGTATTTTTTGTAGAGGTTTTTGCCTTAGGGCACATGTACTCACTGGAGAGAGAGACAACAGAGATAGTGATAGGGAAAGTGAGAAATCATGCCCCCATGGGGGATAGCCATGCCACAATCCCTTTTCTTCCAGTCTCCTCCCAGAATCTTGTGCATAAACATACACACACTCCGTGTAAGTTCAAAGTCACCATGTCCAGGACTCGAACCATGGTCCATCATGTGTCCAGCGACATAACCATTACATCTTCTGCTGGCTCAATTTAAAATATTCTATTAGTCCCCAAAAGATAAGTAATAATTAAACTGTGTCCTGTTTTCTAATCCGAAACTTTCCCTCAGTGTCTTACAGGGCAATGGCTCTGGCATGACTTTGGAGTCAGACTCTACCTGCCTTTCACCAGAGTCATGCTAGCATCTGTCAGCATATCGCCATGCTGCCCTTAATATTTCTTTTAAATTTTGCCTCAGGGAGTGTGCACTCACCAGAGAGAGATAGAAGGAAATTGAGAAAGCCCCAAGGGACATGGTCAGGCTGCAATCCCTTCTCCATTTCTTCCTCCTTTCAGGACTTTGGGCACACATGCACAAGCCCCCAACATGTTTTCCAAGCCACCAAGTTAGGACTTCAGCTACGCAATTGGTCACAAAGGATCCATCTCATGTCATTACCCAGGTCATGGGCTGGCCCGATTCTTAAATTTTGAAGTCCTCTGCATCAACTCAAGCCTCACAATGAGATATTGACTAAACAGGAAAAGGGACACTTCTGCTCAAGTGACCCTCATTTCTGCTTGCTTACGTAGGGCAAGGAGCCTGTGCTGTCCATGGTCAAGCCTGTCCTCTTCCTAGACTATTTGCTACATGTGGTGAGAGACTGATAAACCATATACTATTTTCTGGAAATAGATAGTCCCCAAATTTGAACAGTCTCATTTTAATTTCACACCCAGGCTCTGCTTGTAACAGCCGAAGTACTTCTTCCATAGACTGGATATATTTATAATTAATGTTTTTAACATCTATGCCAAACAACATAACCAACCAACCAAGAAAGTGGAAACAAGTCCTTAGGAAAAATTATATTTCCAGACTGGTATTTCCTTGTATAAACAGAGAATAGTAAAAGTTGGTCAGCAGGCAGGACCAGCAGTTGGTGTTGGCGTAATGGCTATGTCTGTAACTCCCATGTGATCGACCGTGGTTTGAGTCCTGGGCCCAGTGGCTTAAACTCATGTCGGGCGTGTGTGTGTGCGTGTCCAAGATCCCGAGAGGAGAATGGAGGAGAAGGGATTGTGGTGTGGCCATCCTCCCTGGGGAGTGATTTCTCCCTTTCTGTTTCTCTGTCTCTCTCTTGTGAGCGCACACGTCCTATAGCAAAAACCTCTCCAGATAGATAGATAGATAGATAGATAGATAGATAGATAGATAGATAGATAGATAGATAGATAAAAAGTTAGCTGGCATGAGGAAGCAGCACAAGAGGGCTCTTTGTGGCTAAAAAGCCAGGTATCTGTGCTTTCCTTGCTTCTTCCATCTCGTCTCAATGTAAAAGCAACATAATTTCTGGTGAAGTATAATGAAGATAATTTTGCTCCCTCTTTTACAAACTCCCCAAGGACTTCCTGTCTCACTCAGACCCAGTATGGTCCTTTGACCCTAACCACACAGGTCTCTTCATTGTTGTTACCACTACTTGAAAATCTCTTCACATACATATCACAGGAAGTCGTTATTTTATTCCAGTTCTTATTCACAGGCTCCCAATTCCCTTTCCTTGTGTTATTTTTCTCACTAGTCCTTGTCAGTATTTAACGTTCTGCCTATATTTCTTCATTGCTGTTGTTTCCTTTCTCCACTAGAATATACGCTCCATGAGAACACATTTTTCTCTTTTGTTCACCAATGTGGCCAACCACATGATATGTATTAAAGTATTTGTTCAATGAAGGGATATAAAATTTGTTGTAAAATAATTTACTTCTCCTAGGACTCAGTCTAAAGCTGCCATGGTTACCTCCTACTTCCTCTATCTTCCTTAGTGGAAGCTTTTGTCCTCATGGCTCCAACTTGGATGCTGTCCCTCCAACAGTGCATCTACATTCCAGGAATGAGTATAATCAGTGAATAGAAACAGAAGCAAGAACATTGATGAAGAGACAATTTAAACTGGCTTCTTGATAGATGGTAGTAGCTTAAATATATTCTTACATATGAATGAAGGTGGCGATGACAGCTATTTCTTTTTTTTTAAGGAATTATTTTATTTATTGTTATTACTTTTTAATTTTGTCAATGAGAGACAGAGAGAGAGAAAGTGAGAAAACAAGTCACCAGATTTGAGACTCGAACCTCAATTGACCATGTGGGAGTCCAGAGCCCTAGCCACCATGCCACTTGCTGGTCCCACATGACAGCTACTTCTAAGTATTCTTTTTTTTTTTTTAAGAATTATTTTATTTAACTTTATTATCTATCTATCTATCTATCTATCTATCTATCTATCTATCTATCTACCTATCTATCTATCTATCTATTTAGCTTAACCTGTCCAGAGGGACAAAGTGTGAGAGAGAGAGTGAGAGAAAGAAAGTGAGAAAGCAAGGCACCAGGTCCAGGACCTGAACCACAGTTGGCCATATGGGAGTCGAGCAACCGCAACCAACACACCACCTGCTGGCCCCCGTAAGTGTTCTTATGTTTCAATTTCTTAGAGACAATTTTCCCTGATGAGAATAGAAATTAGGTAGAAATTGCTACAGATTTAGAAACAAGGGAATTTGAGTCTATGACAGCATACAGGCATCTAAAGATGTGGGAAATTCATAAAAGGGGGATATGTGCAGTGGGTTCTGCAGATTACTAAGAGCCCACTTGATGTCATATTCCTGAACTTAAAAATACAGTTTGCATTGCATTGTCTGGCTCCATAGGTGCAGGTATTGGGAGAGTTAAATTCAACATTTAGGTTTAGCCTAACAGGTTTGAGGAGATATGAAAGCCACGAGAGAATTAATAGTGCAATCATTAGGGTGATGATAATGACTAGTCAAATCCTTTAAGCCAGTTAATGAAAAGGGGTGAGGAAGAGAAAGAGGGGTGAAACATGTTACAGAATCAAAGACTGTGGGCTTCTAGAAAATTATTTTTCAAAGTTATACAGTCATGGTTGCAGAATGGCATGCATATTAAGACAACTGAGAGGCTATTTTATCATTTTAGTAGCAACAAAATCAAGGTATCAGTGGACAATTGAGCTTTGTGACTAAGGCCACTGTGACTAAGGCAATCTCCTGAAAACATTCAGGAGATTCTAAAGATCATCAGTGGATCTGGGGATCATTAAGAATCATACTAGAGAAAGGTATAGTGAAACTAACCCAGAGCTAAATTCTTCAAAAATGAGGGTAGGGAGTGGTGGAAGGATCTGATGACAAAGTATCAGCACAAGAGAATTCCTTGGGTGTTGGAACTATTCTGTATCCTGTCTGGGGGAGTGGTTACAAGGAAATGATTGTAGCTGGGCATATTGCTCTGATGAGTAACCTGTGCTCAGGAGGAAGGGCACTGGACATTGTGTAGTCAGCTCAGACTGTCCCACAATAACTAGCTCCAGGACCCCAAAATGGACAATTGGTGTTTTACAAACTGCATTCTAAGGAGCACTGATGTCTTAAACCACCTTCATAGATGTTCCACCAATAAAAGATGCTACAGTCACTGAGGACCAGGAAATCCTGAGTTAACAAAGTTTAAACTGGTGTATTTATATCAGTATGTCTTGCAGCCTTTAATATTTTAATGCGTAATATGAGTCACCAAAAGAGAACTTCAGTATGTAGTTTGCAAACTTTATTGACCGTTTCACTGCTTTATTTCAGAACGATTATTAAGAACTGTTACATGCTAGGTTATCTCAAAACATAGTTTGGGACAGGCTGTTGAAGATAATATCCATTGTTCTCAAGGGCATGAGGGGTTGGTGTTCCTATTCATCGGTTATGCACATGCATGTAAATTAATAAAATAATCACCCTATTCTTTTTTAAAAAAATATTTTATTTTTATTATTATTTTTAATTTGCTATAGGGTATGTGCACTCACAAGAGGCAGATAGTGAGTGAGTGACCAGCAGTTAGTGTAATGGCTGTGTTGCTGGACTCCCATGTAGATGACTGCGGTTCAAGTCCCAGACTGGTGGCTTAAACTCATGCCAGGTGCATGTGCGTGAGTGCCCAAGATCCCGAGAGGAGAATGGAGGAGAAGGGATTGTGGCATGGCCATCCCCCCCGCGGGGGGCTTTCTCCCTTTCTGTCTCTCTGTCTCTCTCTGTCTTTCGGGCGAGCACATGTGCCCTACAGCAAAAACCTCTCCAAAAAAAGAAGAAGACATTTTTATTCTTTTCTTCTTATTTCTTTATTTCTTTATTTATGTATTTATTTATTAAGAGAGTTTTCCTACAGGGCATGTGCACTTACCAGACACAGAGAAAGTGAGAAATTATCCCCATGGGGAATGGCCATGCCACATTCCCTTCTCCTCCATTCTCTTCTTTAGGTTTTTGGTATACACAGACATACGCCTGGTGTGATTTCTAAGCCACAGGGTCTAGCACTCAAACCATGGTCAATCATATGGGAGTCCAACAAAGTAACCACCATGCTACCTATCCCCTAGTCTTTATTTTTTAATCATTTACCTATTATTTCTAAATCTTCTGTAGTAACTACACCAAATATACCATTTAAAATCTATTAAGTTATGGATATATGCATGTATATGCATCATTTTTGTAGATTTTTCCCTCTGCATATATTACTTAGACTTGTCACTTTAATCAATAGTACTAGTCATCAGTGGGAACCCATGAAGTCGGCCAGAAAGCGCAGGTCCAACTCATGTATCTTTGCAAACTTGTCTGGATTTCAACTGTATGCACAAAATAGATGGCACTTAGCTCTTCATAAAAAAATCTCTTGAGCATCTACTGTCTTAACAGACACCATGCTAGACATTGGAAAAACAAGGATGGCCCCTGCAGCTTAATGTGAAGAGATGACTTAATTGTAGCCCATGAGTTTATTGATCATATCTTTATTTTGGCATGACCACCTGAATAAGTTTTATACTAACTAAATGGATACTGTTAAGTGGAAAACAAGGATGTTTTGGAAAGATATTGTATTTTAATTAAAATAAGATACAGAGAAATTTTCTCCATAATTTATTCTAGGGATTTCTATTCTGTACATAGCTCGTTTATTTTAGACAATGAAAATAATCTATGTGGCTACCATTGCTGGATTTTTATTGCTAACCATAATTCTTTCATTTGAAGAAGACCAACACTGTTCATTAAATCATCTCATTAAATTAAAAAGCAAACAAACAAAAAATGAGTTAGCATTTTGAAAATGAATCAAATGATAGGTAATCTCTGTATTATTTACATATACAATATGATATCCTCACAAATTGTTAGTCATGCCTTGAAATTATTGTCAAATGCTTTCTAAAAGCTTTTCAATATAATACAGGAAAGGTATTACCTTTTGCTTAAAACTTTTTCTTTTAATTGTCACTTGAACCAAGGACTTCGGAGAAGTATGAGAATTATATTAAAGCCAACAGTGGCATATTTCTGGGTTAGTTTAGTTATTAGTAATTTGACATATGTTATGGCAGAACAGATGCTCTATTGAGCAGCAGTCTTAGATATGGAAGATATCACATACACTTTTCCCATTTTAACAGGGAAGCTTAATGTTAGAATGATTTGGGTAAGAAAGTGTAGATTTGCCAGGCAAGATCTGAATCCTAATTTTGTAAAAACCACCACCCTCAAATTAAAAAAAAAACAAAAACAACAATTATATAAAGATTGTGGGACATTTTCAACCAGTTTCACATGGTCCTGAAAACTTCCACACAAGGTACTTCCTGCCAAAGATAAATACAAGAAGTTCCTTAAGACCCATACATGCACCTAAATTTGGACATGTATTTAGAAAAAGATGATGCCAGTATTTATATCCCTAACATTTTACTTAAAGTTGAAAGCAATTTCCATTCCAAGTAGAATGCATAATTGAAACACTTGGGCAACCTTATACTTCTCTATTTCTGATGCTGAGATAACGAAACACTATACATAACTTAGAACATCTGTAGGCACTTCAATGGCTTTAACTCCCTTAGAATTAAAGAACCAAGCATAATTTTGGTATCATCACTTCCAAGAGGGATTTTTAGAGTAGAAGTAAAGCTCAGATAGATGGAGGAAATCTTCAAATTTAGGTAGCTTTTATTGTCTCCATACGGTCTGGAACTCAAGTCTCCTGACTGATACAGTCTTTTAAGTTTTACTTTATTTTTCTGCCTGAGCTTAATGTAGAATTTATCATATCAATTGCAATTAATTCTAGAGTTACACACCCAAAATATGGGCAGTGCACCTGCCTTTGATTTTGTTCTGTGTCTGACTCTATCTCGCCTTACCTCTGTTGTAACAAAACAACAAAATCTGGAGTAGGACCTCAATAAATTTTTGGTTTGTTGACCTTCATTGGAAAATGCTAAGAATATAAATACAACACATGATATTATGGATCAAATGTATATTATTTTGCAGATCAATTATCACAATAAATATTTGAGCTCCATTCACATAATTAACAATTCTAGACAAACTATAAAGATACACTAAGAGCTTTCATTTTAAAAATTTATAAGCTATAGATAGTCTCTTAAAATATGATCCACTTAGGACCAGCAGATGGCATAATGGTTATGTCACTGGACTTCCACATAGTGGATTGCAGTTCAAGTCCCAGACCTGGTGGCTTAAAACTCACGCCGGGTGCGTGTGCGTGTGCGTGTGTGCCCAAGATCCCAAGAGGAGAATGGAGGAGAAGGGATTGCAACATGGTCATCCCCCTGGGGCATGATTTCTCACCTTCTGTCTGTCTTTCTCTCTAGCAAGCATAATAGCAAAAATCTCTCTAAATAAATAAATGAATAGGATCTACTCGCTCTCATTTCTGCAAAGTATCTGAATAAGTGAAGACATAGAGGTACTGCTCTCTGCTTTAAATTTTCTCCTTTTTATTCCATACTGTCACCCAGATGGATCTCATCAAATTATGTACTATCTTAAAAGCTCCAAGTGGGCCAGATTGGTGGTGCAGTGTGGTAATACGTGACATTCTCTAGGGTGATCTGACATGAGTCTGTCTGTATGTGGTACACATGCATGTCCGTGATCCAGGGCTGAGTGAAGACTGGATGTGGATCAAGATGCTGGAGGGGATGCTGTCACTCTATACCTCTCTCTCCCTCCCTCTCTCTCTTTCTTGCTCATGAAAGAAAGAAACATAAAAAAATAGGGTTGTCCTATTGCTTATCAAATAAAATCCATAATCATTAGCATCAAATATCAAGCTCTTTAAGATCTTGTTTTTACCTCAACTGGTAGACACATCTTTATTCCCCTGACCACCTTCCCTTCAAAATAGCTTATAATTTTGCAGTATTATATTTTGGACGTCCTATCAGCTATTTTCTCAGGGGAGTCTGTACTGATTATTACAATACCACAAAATTATAATGCTTTGTTTATTCCCTTGCCTCTGATGCTCCTTACTGGGAAGAACCAAGTGACATTTTTCTTTTTATCTCCTGGGCTTCACATACTATTTTAGGGTAACTGGAACTCAAAAAGTATACATTGAAATATGCATGTTAGAAAAATAAACTGTAGTGGGACCAGGAGTTAGCGTAATGGCTATATTGCTGGACTCCCATGTAGTTGACCATGGTTCGAGTCCTGGACCTGGTGGCTTAATCTCACGCCAGGTGCATGTGCGTGTGTGCCCAAGATCCTGAGAGGAGAATGGAGGAGAAGGGATTACGGTGTGGCTATTCCCCCTGGGGAATGATTTCTTGCTTTCTGTCTCTCTATATCTCTGTCTTTCTGGCAAGCACATGCTCCCTATAGCAAAAACCTCCCCAAAAATAGAAAAAAAAAATGTAGCTACAAAAATTAATTTGAATTTCTGCTTATTTTGTCAAGTAAACTGATAACAGGAACCTGGAAATTACCAAACGTTTGGCCTGTTTAGGCATATCTGTAACTGTAACTACATTTAACCAACTAACTAAATAGCACTCTGATCAACAGCTAGTAGTTCCAAATTATTATTATGCACAAGAATTGTTCTTGCTAAAATGGAAATCCTCGCAAACCCATCTTAAAATAATTATGTGATAAGTTGTGGTAGAGTATTCACCAAACAAGACACTGAGGAAACACTTAGGTTTTCTATGACATCATATGTATATATATATATATATATATATATTATATATATATATATATTTATATATATATTCT
>NW_006207985.1:68649-86787 GCF_000334495.1 Tupaia belangeri chinensis
ATATATATATATTTATATATATATTCTAGCAATTAGAATATCTCTCTTCCAAGCACCTAGGTATTAGAAAAGTGAAGCTTCACTATTGTTTTATGCATTTCAAAGCCTTTTCTTCAAATTACTTTGCTTATTGCAATTAAAAGGTTTGAACACATGAGAAAAATAACAATTTTGTTTCCAGTATTGATTTGTTACTTCTGCATTCTATTGCTTACCAATGAATTTATTGCAGTCAGTGATCAAACTAAGCTATGCATATAAAGAGTAGCATTGCTAGCTAATCCACATTAATATTATGTAAAGAAGCATGTAGTACTGGTTTGGGGATATAATCTTTCCATTTATTTCAGACATACAGAAAAGATAATGTATAGAAGGAGCTGAAGAAAAAACACATTCCTCTTTTTTTTGTATTTCTGTGATTTCAAATTATTCAAGCTGTTCAGGTTATTAAACAGTGAATCCAGCTGACTTAAAAAATATAGAAATATGCCACGTAGACTCTTATAGAAAGCTCTTTAAGAGCTTCTATTATCTACTGAAGAACTAATGCACTCCCTTAATTGTGCCTGCTGTGGGTGATCAGGCACAACTGGCTGAGGAATTCAGGCCCACACAGAAATGCAAGGCTGCGAAAAGGACATTTGCTCAGCAAGAAAGGCTGCAGAAGCCTTTTGACAAATGAAACAAAGCAAGTCAAGTAATAATACAAGGGCTTTTTGAACGTTTTCAGTAATTTGGTTATAACTAACTCTAGAGTGCATTAGCAGAAGATTCTTAATCAGACCCCACTTTTCCATTAGAGAGACTAATTACAGTGTATCTTTTATTGGTAGATTTATTTTTTTCTCCCTAAAATTGCTTAGCAAATATAAACCAATTTATTTGAATTTCCCTTTGTCCATATCTCTATTTCCGTAAGGGCCTGATGCTGTCACATGAGAGACGGCACACGCAGAGGGCACTGTTCACTAAATAATCCCTGCTCTGCTGGCAAATGATTAAGCCACATCCACATTACCGTGAGATCAGCTCCCATCCCTCAAATGCACTGTCTGCTGCAAAATCTTGTTTTAACAAGTCTGGTTGAATTCCACTATCTTAATTCTGTTTCTTTTAGAAAAATTACTTTCAAACGGAGTGATTTATTTTGCTTTTACATGTATTTGTTGCAAGGCCAGTGATCTGCTTAAGGAGACATCTAAATTGTGAGGTTGCCTGAAGGGGAAGGGTATTTGTCTCATGCTCGGGTGACTAAGATCATAGTTAATCCAATATAATTTTTTTTTTCTTTGAGATACAGTCTTACTGAAAGGCAGAGTAACCCTTGTCTTGCAGGTGTAATCTTAAAGATAATGCTTGCAGGGGGAAAAGCAAATTAGAAAGCCGCATTGGTTTTCTAGTGAGAGCATATACTGTTTTTATTTTTAAAAGCAGTATCAATGACTTCTCATGTGGAGAGTTGGATGTGCATCATGAATGGAATAACAACTCTCATATCTTGAACCAGCCAATATGAAAACAATGGGCTGTGGATATAATGGCACATTCAACAAAAATATGCAGCAAAACTGGGAGAAAAAATTACTTTAATTCCTTCATAATTCTTCACTAGCTTCTCTTAATTATAAATCTGAGAAATTATAGGCAATAGAAATCATGTTCTCCTTATCCTACTGTATTTTCTTTCTGGGTCTACGACTTCCAGATCATTGCTTTATTTTCTCACATTTCTGATAGTGTTACAATATTTTTTTAAAAATAACTCAGTGGACAAATATTCCCCCCTGTGTCCTTTATTGATATTTTTCAATATATAGTATACTGCAGAACCATTTTTTTAAACTAAAACTAAATTTGATCTAAATTTCTAATCCAGGGCCTAGCTGCAGTGTCACCTACTGCCAATATGCTGTACTTCACAGGCTGGGACTACATGGGTTCAGTTCCTGATCCAATGTAAATGCTGGGCAGCAGGTATACCCCTGTAGTCCCTGAGGCCTGGGAGGTTGAGAAGGGAAGACCACAAACTCAAGGCTGGTCTAAGCAATATGGCAAAACCCTATTTAACAACAGCAACAGAGAACTGAATATGGAGGCTTGGGCCTGACTTGTAGTCCCAACTGGGAGGCTAAGGAAGGAGGATGTTAAAAAAATCTAAATTATTAAAAGACTATAATACTTATATTTTGCTGAGCTACTGCTGTTTGTCAGCCTTTAACCAAACATCTAACTCCTGGAGCACCACTATGCAGTCCTATTTTCTCAGCATCCCTATGTGAAAATGATAAAACTCAGTCTCTTGAAGTTAGGTGCATATGAAGATACACGTATGTATTAATTTATACCTGCATATTTATTCACTTAGTGGTTTAGTAAATATTTTTGGAGCACCTAGGTTAAATATTGAGAATACAGTGATAAGAAAGCAGACAAAACTTGTCCTCATTCAATTTATATTCTAGTGAGAGCCAAGTTTACATAAGGATTTAACCGGTACTAAGTTCTATAAACTACAACAAAATGACACATATTAAAAATGACACAAAAGAAACCAGCAGGTGGTGTAATAGTTACATCACTGGACTCCCATGTAGTTGACCTTGGTTCAAGTCCCGGATCTGGTGGCTTAAACTCACAACAGGTGCACATGTGTGCATGCCTGAGATCCCGAGAGGAGAATAGAAGAGAAGGAATTGTAGTCTTGTGGAGGGCACTGCATACGGAAGCCATCTTAAGCTATCTGCCACCTTGAGCTATCCACCATCTTGGAAACTATTAGGTTTCACTTCCTCACTGAGCAAACCATTTCTCAGAAATCATGTGACCAACCATTCTCCCCAGAAGCGGTTGGGTTTCTAGGCAATGGGAGAGATCCACCCACACCAATGATTGGTTCATGCTGTTCTATCTCATTTGCATTTTGGGCAACCAATCGGTGCCCACCAGCCTGTATATAACTCACCATTTTTCCTCAATAAATGGAAGACAGAAGACTTGACTGGTACCTCGTATTGTCCCCACTCTGTGTGTGTGTGTGCGTGAGTTTGTCCCATCTCTCACTCCCTCCCCCAGGGAAACTGTTCGACTGTCCTGTGGGTTCGGACATGCCGTGGCCATCCTCCTGGGGGTGATCTCTCATTTTCTGTCTCTCTGACTCTCTTTCTCTTTCTGGTGAGCATACATGCCCTATAGGAAAAACCTCTTCAAAAAAAAAAAAGAGAGAAAGAGGCAAAAAAAAAAAAAACCTGGATTAAACAGAGAATCAGGGCAAATATTAAAGTATAATTTTTATCATAATCTGAATTATTTCTATAAGATTTTAGAGAGGTTAAAATAAATTTATAAAAGCTTTGTACAATATCGTATAATGGTTGGTTAATATATTAATATTAATGAATTTTTAGTTATTAATATGATCATCAATAACAGCGTAAGAATAATTTTTATTTTCATAAAGTGTTATTTGATAACATGTGACTAGTTTATCTTTGTAGATAAAAACAAAGAGGGCACATTTCCCAGACAGGAAGTGATGGGACTGTGTGGTTGATCCTTTCATCACCCACCCTTTGGTCCGAGAGTCTGGGAGGAGTGAGGCCACTGGGACCTCACAGACACACACCCTCCTGTCAGGAACTGTGCAGGCCCCAGACACAGTAAGGGACTAAGGCTTCTTGGCTGGTCCTTTCATCTCTGGTCCTTCATGTGTCTTAGAGTCAGGGAGGAGGGGGGTCACCAGACCCATGAAACATGCCACTTAACCTACTCCCTTACTTTCTGCCTTCTCAACTTAGTGCCCAGCCATACAGGAACTAGAAAATTTTGGAAACAAGAGAGAAACTAGTGTGGGGCTAAAATGCACCACAGAGAAATGCACACACATTCAGCTGTAGAAATCTATGCCAAATAAGTAAGAAGAACTTAGTGCTTCATCCAATGTCTATGAAACAAAGAGCCTCAAGAAATATGAGAAAGAATACAGCAACTTTATACCAACAATGGGTAAAATACAAGAAATGACAAAAATGGAAATCAGAATATTAATCATAACAAAACTTAATGAGATGCAAGAGAAAACAGATAACCAACTACAGGATGTTAGAAAATAATTACACGACATGAAGGAGGAATTCCATAATGAGACAGACTCACTAAAAAAGAATCAAACAGAACTTTTGTAGATGAAGAATACGAAGTAATAAATCAAAATCTCCCTTGAAACATCAACATCAGACTTGGACTATTCAGAAGAAAGAATATCTGACCAGGAGGACAAAGCCTCTGACATAATCCAAAGCACAGAAAAATAATTTTTTTTAATTAAGATAATATATGGGTAATACTTGACACCAATAAATGCCCAAATATCCATATAATGAGTATTCCAGTTGGTGAAGAAATTGGAAAGACATAGAAAACCTCTTTCATGAAATATTATCTGAAAACTTTCCAAATCTAGAGAAACATAGAGACATATAAATCCAGAAAACACAAGAAATGCCAAATAGAATCAACACAAAAAGATCGTCTCCAGTTCACATCCTAGTGAGATAGGCAAAACTTAAAGACAAAGACAAGATTCTAGAGATGGCAAGAGAAAAGCATCAAGTTATATGCAAAGGTTATCCTATCAGGCTAACATCAGACCATTCAACTGAAATGATGCATGCGAGAAAAGAATCCAAAGACATATTCAAAACACTAAAAGAAAAGAAATTTGAACCAGGAGTTTATACCTGGCAAGATTATACATGGTAAGATTATCTTTCAAATAAAGAAGGAACAAAAGCAATCTTAGCTAAACAAAAACTGAAAGAATTTACCAACACTAGCCCCACTCTTCAAGAAGTACGGAAGGGAGTACTACCTAAGGAAAACTAAAGAAACACAAGTAGAAATAAGAGAACATAAAACAACCAAGAAAATGGCTAACAGAATTGACAGGGATAAGTCTTCAAATATTGATAATAATGATGAATGTTAATGAATTAAATTCTTCAGTTAAAAGTCATAGACTGGCTGAATTGACTTAAAAAAAAAAAAGAACAAGTACCTTTCTGATGCTTACAAGAAACACACCTGTTGATAAAGACATACATAGACTTAAATTGAAGGGCTGGAAAAAGTTATGCCATGCAAACAGAACCAAAGAAAGGGCTGGAATCATGATACTGCTATCAGATAAAACAGACATCAAGACAAAAACTGTAAAAAGAGACAATGAACAGGACTATATAGAACTAAAAGAGACAATTTACTAAACAATGTACCACTTATTAATATCTACAAAGCCAACACTGGAGCATTCAGCTGTGAAAGAGTGCTAGATCTAAAGGGACAGATAGACTGCAACACACAAATCACTGGGTGTCTCAACACCCCACTGTCTCCTCTGTACAGATCAACTAGACAAAAAAATAAAGAAATACGAGATATAAATGATATCAGAAATTGAATGGACTTGAAAGACATCTACAGAATATTTTACCCAACAACCATAAAACATACATCTTTCTAACCCGTATATGGAAACTTTCAAAGATCAACCACATGATAGGACACAAAACAAGCATTTACATATTCAAATATATAGAAACTAAATCCAGGATCTTTTCTAATCACAATGGAATTAAACTTGAAATCAACTACAGAAAGAACTTTCAAAAATACTTAAACACATGGAAACTAAACAACCTACTGCTGAATGACTTAACAATCATTGAAGAAATTAAGATGGCGTAGTGGTTACATCACTGGATATAACATGGTTAACCATAGTTTGAGTCTCAGACCCAGTGGTTTGAAAATCACACTGACTACACATGTGTGTATGCCCAAGATCCCAGGAGGAGAATGAAGTAAAAGGGACTGCAGTATGTCCAACCCTCCAGGGGGTGATTTCTTACTTTCCCTCTCACTATCTCTGTCTCTGATTCTCTCTCTCTCTCTTGCAAGTATACATGCCCTAAGGCAAAAATATCATTAAAAAATTTAAAAATTAAATTGAAAGATTCATTAAAACCAAAGATAATGAACATATGAGTTAGTATAACCTATGGGACACAGCAAAAGCAGTCATTAGTGGGAAATGCATAGCAATTAATGCTCACAAGGAAAAAAATTAGAAAGGTGGCAAATGACAACTTAACAACACATCTCAAGGAACTGAAAAAACAACAAACTCCTCCAAAAATACCAGGGGGAGAAAAAAAAAGATTAGAGTGAAGATAAATAAAATATAGACTAAATGAACTAACTATACAGAAAACTGGTTCTTTGAGAAGATAAACAAGATTAACACATTGTTAACTAGACATATCAAGAACAAGGATGGAAACCAGATAAATAAAATTAGCAATGAAACAGGCAATGTTACAATAGATGTAACAGCAATACAAAAAATCATGAGAAAATACTATGAGCTACTGTATGCCATAAAATAAAGTCTAGATGTGATGAACAATGCCTGGATACATATAATCTACCAAGATTGAACCAGGAAGAAATAGAAAGCCTAAACAGAACAATAACAAGCAATGAGACTGAACCAGTAATAGTCTTCCAACAAAGAAAAGCCCATGTTCCAATGGCTTTACTTGTGAATTCTATAGAACTTTTAAAAAGCACTACCTCTAATTCTCCTGAACATATTTCTAAAGATGCAAAAGGAAGGAACCTTCTTAAATTCATTCTATGAGACTTCCATCACCCTGTTTCCAAAAAACAGACAAGGGCATAACAAAAAAAGGAAAACTACTTAGAAATATCTTAGATATAAATTTGCCAACATGATACTAGCAAAGCATACCCAAAAAGCACATTAAAAAGATTATACATCTTGACCAGGTAGGTTTTACTCCAGGTTTCCAAAGGCAGTTCAACATATTCAAAACAATAAATGCAATATATCACATTAACAGAAGGAAAGACAAAGAGCAAACTATCATGTCAATAAATGCTGAAAAAGCATTTGATAAAATACAACATCCCTTCATGATTAAGGCTCAGCAAAATCAGCAAAAAAGGAACATTCCTCAATACAATAAAAGGCATATGTGACAGGCTATTATCATACTGAATGAGGAAAAGCTGAAAGTTTTTCCACAAAAACTGGAACAAGGAAAGGCTGCCTATTTTCCCAATTCAATATAATAGTATCGGAAGTACTATTCAAGGCAATCAGACAAGGGAATAAAAAGAAAGGCTTTCTAATAGAAAAATAGAAAGTGACATGATCTGTATTTGCAGATGACATGATTATATACAAAAAAAAAAAAAAAGAAACCAAAATTTAAAAACTCAAAAAACACCTGGAAGTGATAAATGAATACAGTAAAGTGGCAGAAAACAAAATCAACATTAAAAAAATCTACAGCATTTACACACAGCAACAATGAACAGACTAAAATATAATTATGTCATTTACAATAACCATACAATACAAATAAATAAACAAACAAATCTAGGAATAAATCTAACCAAAAAAGTGAAACATCTTTAAAGAATATAGAAACAGAGTAAATGTATGTAAATACCAGATATTGTGTGTGTGAAAGAGTAGGGTCTAAGGAAGGACATTTAGAAGAAATATATAGAGAAAAAGCATTAATGAATGGGACAAGGAAATGTGGTGTTATCTGGTGAAGATATTTAATAGTTTTATCAGCTGGACTAGGGAGAAGTGTTCACCTGTTGAAATATTCACTTTGTAAGAAAAATAATGTGACTGAATGTATAAAACAAAATGAAATTAAAAAAAAAATTTTAAAAAGTGAAACACCTCTAAAGAAACTATGAAAAACTAAAAAGAGAAATGAAAAGAATACACGAAATTGAGAAGACATCCCATATTCCTGGATTGGAAGAATTCATATAATCAAAATGTTAATTTTACCAAATTAATTACAAATTCAGTGCAATGCTGATAGAATTACCAGAGATATTCTTCACAGAAATAGACAAAACAATCCTAACATTTTCCTGGAATCTTAAAAGACCCTGTATGACCAAAGTAATACTTCATTAAATGAATAAAGTAGGAGAAATCTTACTTTCTGATTTCAAAATATATTACAAATCGGTGATAATCAAAACAGCATGGTACTGGTACGGAAACAGGCAAGCAGATCAATGGAACAAAACAGAGGACCCAGAAAAAAAACATAGAGCCAAATGATTTTTGACAAAGGGCACGAGAAATTCAATGGGGAAAAGAAAATCTCTTTAGCACATGGTCCGAAAAAACTGGATATCCACCTGTAGAAAAATGAAACTAGACCTTTATCTCTCACCATTAACAAAAATCAACTCACAATGGATCAAATATCTAAATGTAAAAACCTCAAACTAGAAAACTACTCATAGAAAACTCTTGGAGACATTGGAATAGGCCAAGATTTCTTAAATATGATCCTGAAAGCACAGATAATAAGCTAAAAAATGGACAAATGGGACTATATCAGACTAAAAAGCTTCTACACATCAAAATAAGCAATAATTAAAATGAAGTGACAACCCTGAGAATGGAAGAATTTATTTACAAACTATGCCTCAGATAAGGACTGATAACCAGAACATATAGGAAACATAAGCGGCTTACCTGCAAAAAAATAAACAAACAATCCAATTTCAAAACAGGCAAATGAGCTGAATAGACAACTCTCCAAAGAAGACATACACATAGCCAAAAAGCACATGACAAAATGTTCAACATCTCTTAATATAAGGGAAAGCAAATCAAAACCACAATGAGACACCACTTATCCACAATCAGAATGGCTAGAATTAGAAACTACAACATGACACGCTGAGTCTACGGTGAAAGGGGTGCCCTCCTACCCTGCTGGTGGGAATGTAAATTAGGACAGTCACTGTAAAGAACAATACAATGATTCCTCAAAAGCCTACAATAAAACTATATGTGACCTAGTAATTCTACTCCTGAGTGGCTAGGGAGGCAAGAGAAAAATACTTGCACATTCATGTTTATTGCACAATTGCTGAATAAGGAATCAGCCCAAATGCCTAAGGACAGAGCAATAGATTAGAAGAAAGTGGCATATGTACAGTGAAATACTCCTCACCTATTTAAAAAAAGTGAGACTCTGACATTTGATACAAAGTAGATGAATATGGGAAAAAATAATGTTCTTTTTTGCTTTTATAAAGAATTATTTAATTTAAATTTATTGTTGTTGATGCTGTTCTTGTTCTTGTTTAGTTTGACCAGAGAGAGAGAGGGAAATTGAGAAAGCAAGCCATCATGTCCAAGATTCAAACTGGTTTACCAAGTGGGAGCCCAGCACCTTGACCACCACACCACCTGCGAACCCCTACATATGGAAAATGTAATGCTAAGTGAGCAAGGCAGACTGCAGAAGAGAGACGTTGTTATGTCCTCACTCATGAGATACCAAATGTCTGTACTATACTGCTGAAAATGAAAGATGGGAAGTTGCAGGGAGGGCAACTGCAGATACTAGAAACAGTACTCGAGGGCGTGGGTAACAGAGGGTAGGAGAGAGGGGGTTGGGGACAAAAACATATGTAGCAGATAAGCGAATAAGAAGTTCTCCCTTGATGATAATGTATATGTTAATATCTTTGACTT
This sequence comes from Tupaia belangeri chinensis, assembly GCF_000334495.1. Taxonomy (NCBI): domain Eukaryota; kingdom Metazoa; phylum Chordata; class Mammalia; order Scandentia; family Tupaiidae; genus Tupaia; species Tupaia belangeri. The sequence goes on from NW_006207985.1 coordinate 78,263, forward strand.
GATTGCTATGCACCACATTCATGCCAGGAAAAACCATTTTGTAGACCATAAAGATGTACAGTGATGAAATGTAAATTTTAAAAGTGTAAGGAATCATTTGTTTAAAAAAGAGGACTTTTTTACATGTAAAAAGTGACAATATATTTGATACTAAACATTGTGAATTATTCATTTTTATTGAAGACTCTGAGCCTTCGGACCAGCAGATGGTATAATGGTTATGTCGCTGGACTCCCATGTAGTCAACCTGGTATGAGTCCCAGACTTGGCTACTTAAACTCATGCCGGTCTGGTGTGTATGCTCAAGATCCTGAGAGGAGAATGGAGGAGAAAGGATTATGGAAGGGCCATACGCCACCCCCTACGGCCCGGGGGTGTGTGTGGGGGTGGCGTGATTTCTGTTTCTTTCTCTCTGTCTCGCTCTGTCTTTCCTGTGAGTGCACAGGTCCTGTACCAAAAATCTCTCGGGGGGAGAATAAAAAGATTCTGAGCCTTGAGTGATATCTAAATAAACCAACAGCTACTCTCTATTCTGTTTTTAAATTAGACTTTTCTGATATAACTTTGAGAAACTGCACATTTTCTGAGGTCCTTTCTGGTCTTACTTAGTGTATATTTTTTTTCTGCAATAGTTAGTTTTAGTGATTTAGCTAATGTCCAAGATATTGCAAAATAAATGGCTTGCTTCTTTCTGGATAAATGTGTTCAGGATATCTAAATTGGCACCTAAATTGATCAAAACTACACTACTGGTTTTTTTTTTTTTTTTTTTTTTTGGAGAGATTTTCACTGTAGGGCGCATGCGCTCACCAAACAGACAGAGAGAGACATAGAGACAGAAAGCGAGAAATCACCCCCCAGGGGGGATGGTCACGCCGCAATCCCTTCTCCTCCATTCTCCTCTCGGGATCTTGGGCACGCACGCACACTCGCCCGGCATGAGTTTTAAGCCACCGGGTCCGGGACACGAACCATGGTCGACTACGTGGGAGTCCAGCGACATAGCCATTACGCTAACTGCTGGTTCCCAAAACTACACTACTGGGTTTTGGTAACTTAATTTTATTGGAAAAGAATCTTTGTACCACACACAGTACATGCTCTATTCCTTGCATACATAGTCTCTCTATAATGATGAAACCATATATTAGGTCTCGGTTCTCTAAAGAACACTCAGATTTTGAAAACAGAACTTTGTCTTAGTCTTGAAAGAATATCATTTTATTCAAAGAATATAATAATCACATAATAATAAACAAATCTGGGCCTCATTATACTTTCAAATAATTATTGCTGTCACAAAGATAACTTTAACAGGGTTTATGTCACTGATCATTAAGTATCTACACATATCCAAACATTTCTGTAAAGTAATATATAAATACTATATGTGTAAAAGATGTAAGGTTTTATTTTTGTATATCCTTATGTACCCACATATACAACTGATACCATATATAATGGTAGATTTCAAACATTTTTATATTTTCAGTGTCAGTTGTTGGCTGAATAGTGACACAGTGGTGAAATGCTATGTTCTGGAAGGCAATCCCACGTAGAAAAGTTACCAGTTCAAACTAAGACCTCCCTGACTATACCAGGCATTCACTAGCCCATGAGCCAAGGCTAGCTAAAGGCTGGGGGTGCTCTCTCTCTCTCTCATGAAAGAAAAGAAAAACTTTTTAAAAAGTAAGATAAAGTATCTGAGGGCCAGCAGGTGGTACAGTGGTTAGGGTGCTGGACTCCCACATGGCTGACTACGGTTTGAATCCCGGACCTGGTGACTTACTTTCTCACTTTTTTGCTTTCTGTCCCTCTTTCCCAGTGTCTCTGTCTAGTGAGAACATGTGGCCTATAGCAAAAATTAAAAAGAATAATAATAAATAAAACTAAGTAAATAATTCTTTCAAAGAGAATTATCAAAGAAGATAAAGTATCTCTTGGCAAAGCATTTTAAAATATAATTTGACCTTTAAACTATCTCAATGTTTTGTTTTATATTAAATCAATGCCTGCTTTTCCCAGAACGGAACAAGTTGTTTTGTAGAGTCAGGGCGACAGCAGATGTCAACATTAGTTTTTGTGTAATTTCTATTCTTCCTAATATAGTGCCATCGAGTAAGATAAGGCATGCGAAAGTAAGAAGGTGGTGAGGCATGGGTATCTGCAGAGTTTCTTGTCCAGCAAATGCTTGGATGCCATTCTCCTATGTATCAAAGTAGGAGGAGCTAATTTAGAAGACAGAGTATCTACTTTTGGACATTTATCATCAGATATATTTCTGAAACTGTCAGAGAAGTTCTGCTATGAGTTTGAAGCTGAAGGGTGAGATGGTAGTACAGTAGTAAAAGGCAACACTCTGGGAGGGATCCCACATGAGAAGGTTCAAGTCCAGAGACCACCCTGAGAATGAGGACACGTGCTTGCTCTCCACCCAACACTGGCGGAACCTAGATGTGGATCACAGCCTCGATGCAATTAGGGGAGCTGTCTCCTTCTGTCTCTGAATAAATAAATAAATAAGCTGAAAAGCATTTGAAGTTGAATTATGTATAAAGCTACATGTGATGAAATTGCTGATATTTGATCATTTGACCTACAAAAATGGCCACGTATGGGTTTCAACCCATGCACAGATTAAGATAAATCAGTATACAATTATAACGTGGTTTAGGACACTGCTAAAATGGTCAAAGAGGTTGAACTGAAGAGTAGGCAAACATTTAAGACACTTCGGTTATCATCATTCGCATGTGCGGTTATTCACAGAACGTGCTGTTACCTTCCTTAGAGACCTCATCTATCTCAGTCTATTTTCTCTCACTCTGTGGAACTAGGTAAAATTTCTTATTTCAGACCCTCCCTTTGGTTTTGCATATTACTCCTCCAAGAATTACCTCTTAGTAGTAAATGAACCTGAGGAGCATATTACTTTAGGTTTTTTAATCAGCCATTAATAATTAAATTTGAAACTGAATTAAAAATTATTTCTTCCCCAGCAATTAGCTGTCATTGTGTAGCAGAGAGTTAGAGAGGACACCATAAAAATAGTGTTTTTGTAATGTCTCACTACTATGGAAGAGTGGAATGGCCAGATATTAAAACATGTCAACAGTAGAAGTTTGCATTATTACTTGGCTGGCAACTTAGTCTGTTTGTGTTTGTATTTTAAAACGTTTCTGAGACTGGGTGATTTAAAAAAAAAATTATCTGGTGAAAGAAAAGTTCAAGAGCACAGGGCTGGCATCGAATTGACCTCTTGTGCTACATCACACAGGGCTAAGAGGAGGCAAAAGGAAAGCCAGCACATGCGGAGAGGAACCTCCTGGCAGCCCACTTGCTTTTCAACAATCCCTTTTCTTGGGGATTATTCACTAAGAACTCCCTCTCTTTTGGAAAAAGCATTAATCAATTAATGAAGGATCTGGCCCCATGTTCCAAATGCCTCCTTCTAGGCCTCACTCCCAACCTTACTGCAGTGGGTGTGAAGGTGCAGAATAAGTTTTGGTGGGGACACTCAAACATAGTTGGAAAAGGTTTCCAGATAAGGTACATATTTGTAGCTTTCAAAGCTCAGCCCTCCTCTACCATAGTACCCTCAAGAGCCATTTTTTTTCTACAGTCTCAGAACAAGTCTTGGGGCCAGCAGATGGCATAGTGGTTATGTCATTGGACTCCCACATAGCTAACTGTCCTTCCAGTCCCAGATCTGGTGCCTTGAAATTCACGCCAAGTGCTTGTGTGTACATGCCCAAGATCCTGGGAGAAGAATGGAGGAGAAAGTATTGCAGTGTGGCCACCCCCCCACCCACCCCCCGCCTTGAGGTGACTTCTCACTTTCCCTTTTATTGTCTCTTTCTCTTTCTGTCTCTCTAGTGAACACACACACATCCTAAGGCAAAAAAAACCTCTAAAACAAAAAAGGAAAAGACAAATTAAATGAAAAATAAGTGTCCTAGGTGTCGCTTAGGTGATTTGCATATGGCCAGTTTGAGAACTACAAGGATCTGGCTACTGTTATTGCTCTGAGAAATGTGTGCGACCCATTTTTGGTGAATGTGAATTTGGTCTCAGGCTTTGGTTTGAATTCTTGGGAAAGAATTTTAATATTGCCCTCTTTAGGGAACGAAGGGGATTTTCCATTTTTTGCCTATCATTAAAAGGTTAAGTCTGACTCCTCATTACAAAAGACGGGTTGAGAAAAGTGTAAAAAATTTATTTGATCACAGTTTTAGATGACATGGGAGCTTTCAGACTGAAGACCCAAGGTGACAGGGGGATCTATCTGATTTTACGCTTAGGTTCAATGAAGAAGAGTCAGCGTGTAGAAAGGTGATTGGATAAAAAGGGTATAAGTCAATGCAAACAGACTGAGTGGGAAACCTATTAAGGCTTGTTTAGATTCTTTTTGTTCTCTTTGCTCATATTCCTTTCTCCAAGGTATGAGGTAGATAGAATTCCTCTGAAATGAGGGTTTCAAGGACTAGCTGTTATACAGTAAAGGGGGTGGAGATAGAGCAATATATATATATATATTTTTTTTTTGAGAGGTTTTTGCTATAGGGCGCGTGCGCTTGCCAGACAGACAGAGAGAGACAGAAAAGACAGAAAGCAAGAAATCACCCCTCCCGGGGGGGTGGAATGGCCACGCCGCAATCCCTTCTCCTCCATTCTCCTCTCGGGATCTTGGGCAAGCATGCACATGCGCCTGGTGTGAGTTTTAAGCCACCGGGTCCAGGACGCGAACTGCGGTCGACTATGTGGGAGTCCAGCGACATACGACAGGCATTATGCTAACTGCTGGTTCCACAAGGTAGAGCAATATTTTTAAGCTTTATGGCTGGCTTTGGAGGAAAAGAGGTTCTGGATTCTACAGTCTGCTTTGGGGGAAAGGAATTTAGTTTCTATGGCTCAACTCAGAGAAGACTAAAGAGTGGGAGATAAGACGGAGGAGAATATTAGAGAGATTCCGAAGACTTTGCTTTGGGATTATCATTTTCTGATACCCAACGGCTGCTGAACTTGAACATGTGAAGAGGCAATCTAGAGAGGCCAGGGGCTACTATAGAGTGCCCCTGAGAATGAGGCCCACATGGATTTTTTTTTTTTTTTTGAGAGAGATTTTGCTATATGGCACATATGCTCGCTGGAGAGAGACAGAGAGAAACTGAGAAATCACACCCAGGGAATATGGCCACACCACAATCCCTCCCCCCTTCTCCTCTTGGGATTTTGAGTATACATGTATATGCACCCGGAGTGAGTTTCAAGCCACCAGGTCCAGGACTTGAACTGTGATTGGCCATGTGAGAGTCCCACATGGAGTGCCTTAACCACTACATCACCTGCTGGGCCCAACACACACATAGAAGAGAAAAGAGCCAAGAGATAGAAAGAAACTGGGTCTTACTGAGTATTCTTAAGTCTCTGATTTCAACTATGTCTAGCACATTTCTGTTATATAGGTCTAATACCTTTTGGTTTAAGCAAGTTTCAAGTAGATTTTATAAACTTTCCTCTATAACAACAACAACAAAAAGAAAAAAAAAAAAGGAAGAAAAAACTTGAGGGTCCAGCAGATAACATAATGGTTACCTCATTGGACTCTCACACAGTTGACTGCAGTTTAAATTCTGAACCTTGTGGCTTAAAACTCATGCTGAGCACAAATACATGCCTGTCCAAAATGCCAAGAGACTGAAGAAGAAGGGATTGTAGCATGGCCAACCCCCAGGGGGTGATTTCTTACTTTCTGTCTCTCTGTCTCTGTCTCTTCAGCTAGTGCACATGTCCTATAGAAAATAACTCTCTAAATAAATTAAATAAATAAATAAACAAAAACTTGATTAAAACATAGAGAGCATGAGGTTAACAGAGAGATTTAGGAAATTATTAATTTGCTTTCTTCTGGATATGCTCTCTGGGACCAACAACTCCTTGGGAAATTGTGGCATGTGGGGTTACCACTAGCTGATCTGAGCTACTTACCTTCACTTGACATAGTCTTAGAAATTAATAGCATCTTGGGATCAGCACCTGGAGTAATGGCTAGGTCACTGGACTCCCATGTAGTCAACCACAGTTCGAGTCTCAAACCCAGTGACTTAAACTCATGCTGGACTTACATGCATGCATGCATGCCCAAGATCCCAAGAGGAGAATGGAGGAGAAGGGATTATTGCATGGCCCTCTTCCCTGGAGGGTGATTTCTTGCTTTCTGTCTCTCTCTTTCTGTTTTTCTGGTGAGTGTACGTGCCCTATAGCAGAAACCTCTCCCAAAAAACAAAAATTTAAAAAAAAATAGAAATTAATAGCATCTTCACCCTTCAGAGTCAAGAGAAGTCATGAGATCCTTGTTCATTTTAGACCTCTTCTCAAACCTTACCTAAATAAGTACTGTAATAGAGATAAATTCAACTTCTATTGCATTTGGAGAACCATCGTATCATTTTTCAGCACCTCTTACCTAAAAACTCAATTTCTACTTAAACATTGTATTCAAAACTTACTTCAATTTGAAAATCTCTCTCTATAAGAAAATAAATCACTCTTATAGCCTAAACTTTCAATCATTCTGCTTTCTAAAATGTCCTTTATTATCATTTTTCCTGTTTTAACAAAAAGTCTCTTTCTAAAAGCCCAACTTAATTATCAACATCTTAAGGAAATTTTCTTTTTTAATTAGCATATCCCAAACTCTCCTCCTCATATGCCCCTGGAAACCACCCTTCGACTTTGCTTTTACATGAATGGAATCATGAGTATCATGTTTCTTTCTCAACTCACAACATAAACACGTACATTAACCATTTCTTTCTGTCCATAAATATTAATGAAATCCTTTTTAATGGCAATGCTATGTTCATTACCAAGGATTGAGAAAGAAAGAAAGAAAGAAAAAGGGCAAGTTAGAATATATTTCTGTTATAAAAGGACTTTGAATCTAGGGGGAATTACAAATAGGTACATCAATAATTCAGTAACCCCTGAAAAGAACTTCCAAATAGGTCATTAAAAATGAGAAAATCAAAAGGAAACAGGAAATGAGTGACGGTCAGCAAAAGAGGTAAGATGTGGGAAGGAGAGATTCTACTAGAAGATACCAATTCATGAAGATTCTATTGGTGTAATTATTAATTGCCCTCCTTCATTCTCAGATAATTCCTGGTTTGGAGAGCAAATTATATATTCAGCCTTAGAATGGTCCGACATGGGGAGAATTAAGCTGAAAGAGGCAAGAGAAGTCAGCTAGAAATCTCTTGGATTAAGTCAGCTAAGAGGGGAAAGGTTTCTAAACTAAGTGGCCAGAGAAATGGGAGATGGGGAGGATGGAAGTAGTCTGTTCTACATAGCCAATTACTTGTACCTTGACTTAGCACTTAATGCATTTTATTTTGTGTTAGAAGTCATTTTTTATATGCTTATTTTTCCTGGTCAATCACAAATTCCTCAAGGCAAGGACTACATCTTTACATTCTATTTTTCTTCAGAGATTAGTGCAAAGCCATGAATAAACTGTTCACTTTGTAAATATATATTGATTTGAATTAATATGATGTCCTGAGCACATTTTACAAAGAAAAATAAGTGATTAAAGGACACTGTAAGGTTCTTTATTATTCATGTGAAATCGAATTATATCCGCATAAGTGAATGATAGGTAGCAATGTATAGTTTTATTCCTTTCTCCTTAGGTCTGTCAGATGACTTCGTTGTATTGGGTCATCAAATGATGTCTCCATGAATTAAAAATAGCTCAAAGTAGGGACCAGCAGTTAGCATAATGGCTATGTTGCTGGACTCCCATGTAGTTGACCGTGGTTCATGTCCCGGACCCGGTGGCTTAAAACTCATGCCGGGTGCATGTGCGTGCATGCCCAAGATCCCGAGAGGAGAATGGAGGAGAAGGGATTGTGGCATGGCCATCCCCCCTGGGGGGTGATTTCTTGCTTTCTGTCTCTCTGTCTCTCTCTGTCTGTCTGGTGAGTGCATGCGCCCTATGGCAAAAACCTCTCGAAAAAAAAAAAATAGCTCAAAGTATTGCTATCAAGAGAAGGAGTAGCTACAACCAACTGATCATAGCAGGGCATTGGTTCTGGTAAACAGTATGATGTCAAGAAAATTTTTTTGAATGAACAACTACATTTTCCACTTTTGTATGTTACCACAGATCAGTCTTTGTTGCTCTTTATTCTGCTCCTACACTATTGTATCATTCTATTATATTTTAGAGTTTATAATATTATCATTACTTTGTCAAATTGTTTTGAATGAACAACTACATTTTCCACTTTTGTATGTTACCACAGATCAGTCTTTGTTGCTCTTTATTCTGCTCCTACACTATTGTATCATTCTATTATATTTTAGAGTTTATAATATTATAATTACTTGGTCATGTATCCTTTAGCTCCCCAAGGCAAAGACTATAAATTGTGTATCATTATATTCCCATTATATTCCCATTATCTAGAAAAAAATCCCTGGTATTCAGGTATATATATATTAATATTATATAATATATA
>NW_006207985.1:87928-106741 GCF_000334495.1 Tupaia belangeri chinensis
CTGACACTTCCTCCAGAGCTCTGTTTTCTTCATGAGTTTTCCCTATGTCTTAGGTCATATCCTATCAGTGTTCTTAAATTTGCCTTTGAAACCTCCTTCTCAATATGCTAGAAAAAACCATACTCCTTCCAGAATTGTGCATACAAAGGAAATAAAGTTGTACTTTCAAGTAGAAGGTCCATAGCATGAATCAGATAATAGTAAGGCACAATACCCAATAAGGGGAATAAAGCTAGCTGCACGACCCCTACCAGCCTAGTGGGCAATGTCTGAACTCTCAAAAACATACCAAGGGTTTTTGTTTGTTGACCTGTCATTATTTAAAGTCAATTCTTTCTATCTCAGCTGAGAGGCTGTCAAAACTCTGTTTATTTAGAGAATCATAATATTCCTATCACGTAAGAATAAACTTTAGCAGCTTCAGGGAACATGTTAGGAAAGGAAGACACTGAAGGTCCAATTATTTGCTCTAAATTTTCAAGCTCCCAGGTCAAGGGGACCAGAAACCCATGATACCGAGCTCAGGGGTTTTGGAGGAATCTAAGAAGATCATAGGAAGCATATCAACATAACCTATGAGCTGTTCTAATGTTGGACTTGTTTGTCTTTTGCAGGTGCAATCAGCATACTGGTCTCTGTGGAATTAAATATAAATAGATGCAGATGTTTGGGTGACTTTCTAATATATTCAAAGACTGATAACTATAAACAACAACCTTTAAGTCTTCATTTCCAGTAAAAAAAGTAATAAATACTATAGTATTTGAAGACTTAAATAATACTATATTTAAATAATATAGAGGTTATAATAATCAAAATAATTTTTAAATTTCTATCAAAATTTTGGATAACATTTTAAAGTTTATTCTAATATCACACTTTAAATATTTGAGTGAATAACAAAAGAAACTTTGTACAAACATCCTTCATAAAATCTAGAGCATTAAATTAGAAAAATCAGAGAGATCATTAGCAGTTCTTATGAAGTAAGTCCTACTTGTTTATCAGGCAGGCATTTATTTGGTTTCTAGGTGTTATATAATATTTTATCTTTGCTGTAAATCTTGCAGCAATTTGTTTCAAGGGTATTTTTCATCTTCCCTATTAGATTTTTAAGAAAATTGAGAATGAGAATTTGTGCTCTTCTTGTCTATCTCCTCTGAGGCCAAAGACAGTCAAGGATGTATAGAGCTCTGCTCTGTTGGATGTTGGTATAATCATGGAAAGGTGTCCTTTTCCAATGTATTATTTCACATAACTCAACAATCTGAGAATGGAAGTGGCTTTCTAGAGGAAGCAAGTGCTTTCTTCACATAGTTTTCAGTCCATCAGTGATTTCTTACTATTTGGAAGATATGCAGATGATTAGTTTACTCTAAATCCATGTAGATAGTGCCCTCTATAAAGGCTTTTAAAAAAATTTTCAGACTAAAGTACTGTACCAATTTATCAATTCCAGAGTATTTAGAAACTATTTAAATTCCTTACCTGAAATTTTTTTTCTTCAATGACTATTATTTACTCCAAGAGAAAGTTCAAGTTTATGGATAACATCATTTATTTATGACAAAATAAATCTTTTAAATCTGATAAAAATTACAAGGTTATAAAGTATATTAACTTCCTCTAACAGATGACTTAACTTCTACACTTTCTGACATTTTCTGCAATAACATTTTATTTTAAATGTCAACCATACATAAATTCAATCTCGTCACAGACACTGAGATGTTCAAAAGTTCTCAATTTTAGACAGGGAAGGGGGAAAAAAAAACAGGCCAAAGAGAGAGAAAGAGTAACGTTAAAAGCCTGATTCTGAAAGTGTCTCAAAATGTTTATCCCTTCTGTAAGTTAAAACTAAAAAAAATAATAATAATAAATAAATAAATAAATAAACTAGGCTGAAATGTGGCAATAAATTATGCAATGCATCATAAATTTTGAATTGCCCATTGTAATTGTGGCATAATGTTTCAGAACAATGTCATAGAGAAGAAAACATCAAATGCTACTTCTTCCTGTGTTTGCAATATAATTTACTTTATATTTTTTTTAAAAAAAGAAACCACAGATGTAAAGTAAAGCAATCTTATCAATATTTCAGAAGTGAGATGAGTCCTAAAATGGTCAGATAAGCACATTTCCTTCTGATTTTTATAAGGTTTAGAGACCACACACTTAACTGAAGCATTTGTACCTAATTCTGATTAGTAACAGAAAATAACTCCATGATATTTTTAATTATTGTGAAGCACTGATAATGTTTTGGGTGTAAATATTAACTAAGAGCTATTTCAAATTAATTTTCTTTTTCAACTCTTCTATATAAAATGGTTTTGGTTTTTGTTGTTCTAAAAACGTAGATGATTTAAAAATATAGAACTAATAGATAGCGCATTACTGTTTATTTCTAAGATTATTTCTTGTCAGTGTATGCAGTTTCTCATACTCACCTTCATTGCTTTGTAGGTGAATTGTTCGACTAAATCTCTATTTCTATTCTCTTTTTTTCCCTGCTGGGGGCAATGTCCCTCCATTACTATTCACAAAGTGAGTGCAAAGTACTCAGAGCCACAGAATGTTCTTTTTAGCAACAATCTCAGTTAGTGAAGTAAGATGAGGGCAGCATGCCAAATATATGTCCTAATAAAGCATTTTAACAATTGCAAGTGTGTAAAGTTTTACAGCTTATTTCTACAACCTGCATAGTAAATTTTTTTAAATGATGCAATAATGAATAAAAATGAATTCTTTTTCCCACCTGCACAATAATTTTATATAGAAAGTGTTTATTAGTAAAATCCTTGGAGTCTCTTAAAACAGGCTGTACATTTTCTTCTTACTACTCTTTTTTGATCATTCATAAGTTGAAGGGATGGATGACAACTAATGAACAACAGACTAGAAAGAATAAATCTGGGGACCGACAGGTGGCATGGTGGTTAAGGGTGCTGGACTTTCACATGGCCAACTGTGGTTCAAGTTCCCAACCTGACAGCTTGCTTTCTTACTTTCTCTCTCTCTCACTCTGTCCCTCTCTGGTCAAATTAAAGTGAATAAATAAAGTTAAATAAAACAATTCTTAGGACCAACAGTTGGCATAATGGCTATGTCACAGGAATCTCATGTAGTCGACCATGGTTCGAGTCCCAGACCCAGCAGTTTAAACTCACGCCAGGCACGTGTGCATGCATGCCCAAGATCCTGAGACGAGAATGGAGGAGAAGAGATTATGACATGGCCAGCCCCCATGAGGGGTGATTTCTCGCTTTCTGTCTTTCTGTTTGTGTCTGTCTTTCTGGTGAGTGCATGCACCCTATTGCAAAAACCTCTCCAAAAAGATAAATAAATAAAATAATTCTTAAAAAAATAATAAATCTGTAGCTACAGAAAACTATGATAAGCTATAAAGTAACAATTTTTATTTCATAATTTGAAATTAGTATTGTATGTTTAAATTGTATTTTTTTAAAATTCACATTGAAATGCTCATCAATATTAAAGAACAATGTCTAGTGATAAAAAAACATTTTTATAAAAAGTATACTAAGAAAATTATAAAACATCATGATAAAATACATTCCTTAACGGACATATCTAAGCTACTTTAACTTTGCCTTTAATTCTGTGTCCAGAAACAACCACCAAACATTTATTGAAAATCATCAAATCCATACACACAATCAGAGAACCATGGTAGAGTACTGTGCTATAATTTATAATACTTCAATGATCTAAGATTCAAACAATATTAATATTTTTTAATCTTGAAGACTATTGATTTATCTTTACCTGTGAGGTCTTCCCTGATAATTTTGGCCTGGGGTGCTCTCTTTTTAATCTAACAAAACACCTCTTTCTGGAATTACTTATATTCTCAATTAGTATTCATAGTGTATTTCCTTTTGCTCTAATTATATTTGTCCTTTATACAGTGGGACTCCTGAAACATAACTGCAATATATTTATTTATTTTTCTTCTATGACTTCTCCAATGCTTGCAAATATGGCAATAAATATATAACATATTAAACGTTTTTTTTTTTAAACAGGAAAGAATATATTTAAAAATCTGAGAATCTCAATACATTTTAGTTGGTATATATTTAATTTAATAGGAAACCATGTACACTCCAAAAGATACATAACTTCTTTCTTTCATTCTTTTATTCATGATAGAACATGTGCACATGCACGTGCTAATGAAAGAGAAAGAAGCACCCTCCACAGGGTCTGATCACACGATGATCTTCTTCCTCCCACATGTACCTGATGGGCTCCAGGATCACTAGATAAGGATTTGAATCATAGTCATGGGATCTGGCTTATCTTGATTGGAACTCAATCTCTACATTGTAGAGCTGGCCCTGGCAGTTTATTTGACATGCATTAAAATCATTGATATTACTAGTTAGCTTTTCTTTGCATATGGACCATTTGTAGGTAAGAGAGGGAGGTGACAATAAGATGATGCCTTTCCAGATGTGGAAATAAGGAGATATGGACAATAAGACTACCTTCTCAGAGTCAATTCATGCACACACACACGCACACACATACACAAACAGGCCATGACTAGACCATAAATTTGTAAAGAAAAATGAACAAGAATGCATAAGAATTAAGAATAAGAAATTCAAGGCCACAAGTGGCATGGTGGTTAAGGCACTGAACTCCCACATGGCTGACCGTGGTTCACATCTCAGACCTTATAGTTTTCTTTCTCACTTTCTCTCTGTGTGTCTTTCTCTGATGAGCACATGTGCCCTATAGCAAATTTTAAAATAATAATAATGATGATGAGTTAAAATTTAAAAAATGAGGAATTGGTAGTTACTACTACTAATAACAATGATAACTATCAACACTATGTCGAGCATTATTTGCATTATAATGTAAAAATAAAAAGAACTGAACTGAGTCCTTGTGACTTTTCTCTCACTATAATATCTGTAACCTACTTTATGGTGGAGATTATATTTGCTTGTTGCTGAACGTGGCTAGTCTAGATTGCTCCCTTAAGAAATTAGATTCTTGGCTAAAAGGGAGGAATTTCTCAGCTAAAGGGGAGCCATGCAGTTAGTTGACTAGAAGGAACCAAAGGTCTCCTGGAATCTCCAAACAAACTTTCAAGATCTGAATTAAAGACTATAATGAATACTTCCACAATGTTCACTGAATAACTATCTATAGAAATTTCTATTCTAACAAATGAACTTGAGCACTTATGACATTTTGACAAGTATATTGCATTGTGGAAATGAAAATTCAGTTATTAAGTATTTGGATTATCCAATTAGCTTTTCTTATTTCAACAGTATGATGAATAAGAAACCATTAGTGATTTTTTAAAATAGTTTTTGGTATAGGTTATGTGTACTTGTTGGAGACAAAGAGAAAGAGAGACAGTGAGAGAAAAAGTGACGAATCACCCTCCAGAGGTATGACCACGCCACAGTCCCTTCTCCTCCAGGAGGTATGACCACACCACAGTCCCTTCTCCTTCATTCTCCTCCTAGGATTTTGGGCAAGCAAGCACATGTGCCCAGCGTGATTTTTCACACTGCTAGGACTTAAACCACAGTCAGCCATGTGGGAGTCTTGTGCCGTAACCACTGGGCAACCTGCTGGTCCCAATCAGATATTTTAACAATGTGTTCTTCTATGTAATTTGGCCTACAGGGAAAATATTTTTCATATAGATAGAAACAATCTGGTATGTAGGAGAATGATCAATTAAAATATGTAATTTATTTTTCCAATTTTTATAGTGATTTCTTATAAGCTTTAGATACTGAACTAGGTCTAGCCCAATGTGTGGACACAATTAAGGTTTTCAGCCTTTCAAATTAAGGACTAGACCTGTCAGTAAAATAAACAGCCATTCAGATGGGTGACCAATCAGCAGTCACAGACCAAGGATGGCAGCTGTATTTCATTTCTTTTATTTGTAACCTATATGTATATACTTATGAATGAATTTACTAATAAAACCTACTATATGTATCTGGATTTATTTAATCCTGGAGATAAGAATGAGCTGAAAACTATATCTATAACTGATGGTTTCCATTGTGAAAACAGAATTCTTTATTTCTAGTTTCCTGTCAGAGTTCTCTTAGACATTCTATCAGTAGCTGTATTCTAATGTGTTTAACAGAAACCAACATGTTGCATTTCAAGCCTTGTACTCACTAAGATTAATAATTACATGACCATATTTCTAATTACTCAAGCTTAAAGTCAGAATATCGTCTAGCCTTTTCCTCAACAGATCATGAAATCGGAGAAACAGACAGACCTGGATTCTGTGACTAGAGGCAATTTATTTCATATCTCTGATTCTTTTTCTTTGTGTATAAAAGGAAGATAATGATACGGTATTTACAGGATTGCCTGGAGCGGAAAAAATGAGATGATGCTTTCATAAAGCTGAGCATAGCGCTGGCTCACAAGGAAGGTTCAATAAATGCTTGGTCACAAAAAATTGGAAGTACATTATAATCTTGACATAACTGGGAAGCAGTAAGAGTCATAGCTATGCCAGGAAGAGAGCTGGCTTTTTTTTTTTATCAAAACAAAAACTTGTGAAATTTTTGTGGGTTGGTGCCTTGTGAAAAACAGGCAGTATTCTGAGCGTATGAGTGGTATTAGTTGGGTATCGTTCTCTGAAAACACTGGCTGTATATTTATCTCTGTGTACAATGGAACAAGATTCAGAGTTTGACAATTTTAAAAGAGTGCGTG
This sequence comes from Tupaia belangeri chinensis, assembly GCF_000334495.1. Classification (NCBI taxonomy): domain Eukaryota; kingdom Metazoa; phylum Chordata; class Mammalia; order Scandentia; family Tupaiidae; genus Tupaia; species Tupaia belangeri. The sequence continues at coordinate 94,676 of NW_006207985.1, forward strand.
TCCATATACAAAATGGTTTTGAGTTTTGCCTATGGTACATAGATTCCAAGCTTATTATCCTAGAACTATTTTAGCTATGTCAAAGTAACCTCACAACACGTCTGAGGGGAATGGAACTTTAGAAATGTCATCCAAGTTTCTTCTTTCACATTGAAGTGGATGAAAATTAAAATAGGTTCAATGTGCAAGGTTGCCCTGGTGGGTTAATGACAGGGCATAAGCTAGAACTCACTTTTCTCTTCCAAAGTCAATGGTCTTTTTCTTTACTCTACCACTGTCTGCTAAACCTGACTCTGAAGGTCAATGATTTAGTTTCTTATATCTCTCCTGACTTGGTTTTATTCTATAGTCCATTGGTATATTCCTAGCTCTAAATATAATGTAATAATATTATACATATGAAAGGTACAAACTATCAAACATGGAATTTTTGTAAAAAGCATGCTTACGGAATAACTTTCATATCCTTAAGGTCAGGCTTCTTCACCTGAATTATGCTTCAACAAAATATAATTTTTGTATTAAAAATATTAGGATAGGACAGCACTGTAATTCACTGGTTAAGTACTCTGTATTAGAACTGGATCCCACATGGCTGGCTGTTGCTCCAATCATGGCCCCAGGCAGCTTGAAAAATTCTGACTGGCTAAAGAAATACAGGAAAAGGATCCTGCTATGACTGTGGCCCATTAGGCGGTTCTCTCTCTTTCTCTCTCTGGCTAGCATGTGTGCCCTCTGGCAATTGAAAAAAATGAGGTCTACTTTGTAAAGTGCTTAATTGTATATTTTAATATTGATTTTCATGAAATGTATTGTCTATATAATACTGCATATAATATTTTTTAAATTATTAGTGATTTTTAGAGAATAGTACTTTCCCAATGAGTTGTAGGTAAATTTGATGAATAAAATTAAAACAGATTTCTATTCATCTCTACTTATGTAACTACTAAAATCATGGGACCAGCAGTTGGCGTAATGGCTATGTTGCTGAACTCCCAGGTAGTCGACTGAAGTTCGAGTCCTGGGCCTGGTGGCTTAAACTCATGCCAGGCACGTGTGCATGTGTACCCAAGATCCCAAGAGGAAAATGAAGAGAAGGGATTGCAGCGTGGTCATCCCCCCAGGGGAGTGATTTTTGCTTTGTCTCTCTGTCTCGCTGTGTCTCAGGCAAATGCACTCACCCTATAGCAAAAATCTCTCCAAAAAAAAAAAGAAAGAAAAAGAAAAGAAAAGATATTATGTATTTATGAGAATTTCTTCACACAGAAAACCACAGTGTTTAACTGAACACAAAATTAAAGATAGCGATTTTTAGGAGATAAACAGTATGAGAACAAAAAATGATATAACTAAAATTTGCAGTTTCTTCCAGATATTACATTTATTGCTTATTGACTTAAATACATGACAGTGCTATTCCAGTTTCTGTATTGGAGTCTTGACACTGTAACAAAGATTTGCACAAACATTTTGATTTTTAGTAAATAGAAATACCTCCATGATCTTTCTTTATACACACTACAATATAATCTGATCTGTCAGAGAGTCTGAAATTAAGTAAACGTCCATGACAGACAACTAGACACTAATTTTCTACACAAGGAAGTCGAGACCCAGAGGGTTAAGTTAATTAGTGGAAGAGTTAAGACTAGAATTTAGGTCTACTGACAACTGCAATATTCTTTGAGTATGCCAGAATGACTATATGTGTCTAACGTGTCTATTTTAATCTCTAAATTTTCTCCTGGAAAGTTTTATTCACTATTTCATTTCTTTACTTCTAAAACAAACAAACAAAACAAAATGTAACTATAGAAAACACAGAAAAAAATTTCCATTATGACAAACTTCAGAGGAGGAATATCCAAAATAATGATGTTGGTTCACCAGATTTAACCATTAACAGATCCTTAAGTATATCTCCATGATTTTTAGAAATTCTATCGTCTATGCCTGAGAAACTTTCTCTACAATACATAGGCTACTTTGAGACCATGAACAACTATTCTCAATTAAGTCTGCATTGATTTTACAGTAAGAAAAAAACATTTTTTTAATACATTGTTACTACACAGTTTTCCTTACCACTCCTGAGTAGCTATATGTTCCTACCACACACTACATGGTATTTTAGTTGAATAAATATCACGTTATTTCCCTTCAACTGAATTTTAAACTCACATTGAGGGCAGGAACTAAGTCTATATATACCGTCTACCTTGCCATTCATTTGCTGGGCATCTGAAACATTCAATGAAACATTTTCTAGATGTAAAAGGCAGTTCTCATTTAAAGGGGTGGAGGAAGAAAAAGAAAATATGATTTAAGTATAATAGGTTTGTCTCACAAATTTATATAAAATAGTTATAGAAAATGTTGCAACATTCTAAATTTCAAAGTAAAGTAAAACCATCTAAATTATTTCTTTAAATGATAGAAACCCTTTACATTTCATACCCAAATATCCATTCATTGAACCTGTCGAAAGATAAAATATATGTCAAGAATGTTCAAAAAGTGGAAAGGACAAGTAAAAAAACTAATAAAGAATTAACTCAAATGAGAAAAACTATAACAACTTGTTCCCTACGCATTTTTGTCTGAGGCAGGAGAGGAAACACCGTTTGCCAAAAGACTGTCAGTGTGATCAGCCAGAGGGGGTCAGTGCCTCTGACTCTGTAGCCAGTACAATCCCTGCCCTGCCCATACTCCCTTGGAAAGAAATCACCTTTACAGGCTGAAGACAGCTTACTGAAAACACTGTGACACTGTCTCAAATCCCTTTTTCTGGCTGCTCAAGCACTGTCAGCACTATCAGAATGCTGAAAATGCTAGAAAGAGCCCTCAACCAATGATAAATGTGAAGCGGTAAGCAGATATCCCAGTTGGTCTGACTTATGCAGCCATCTCTAAGGTATGTTCTCCCTTGTCTCCCAGAATTACCAGCAAGACAGAGCTCCTGTTGGACATGATGTCAACTTGCCTGATGATACATCCTAGTGATTCCTGCTCTTCCCTGTGTTACTTTCTTGTTCCTGTACTCTTTCTTTCTTTTTTTTTTTTCTTTCGAGAGAAATTTTTGCTATATGGCATGTACACTCACCAGGGAGACAAAGAGACAGAAAGTGAGAAATCACTCCCCAAGGGGGATGGCCACACTGTAATCCTTTCTCCTCTTGGGATTCTGGATGAGTTTTAAGCTGCTGGGTCCAGGACTCGAACCACAGTCACCTACAAGGGAGTCCAGTGATGTAACCATTACACTATCTGCAGGTACCCATACTATTCATTCTTGAATTACTCTCGCCTCCTAAATAAACAAAATGAATTCATTCATTCTCAGTGTCTTTTAAGAAAGAAAAACAGAGAGTATCATTTGCTTGTGATATATATTTCAGATTAAAAAATCTTGGTGGTTTTATTTTAAAAGTCTGCTTTTTAAAAATCTCTTTCTGATCTTATGAGTCTCTTTTTATTTTCACAGTCCATAAAATTCCTCATGGGCTCACATATTTCTTATCCAACCTAAAGCTTGCAGTCGGTACTTCTGCGACATTTACAGGTGACCTTATCCTTTCTGTTTCCCACATGGCCTTCCAATTATAGGTATTTGGCCACCGGGTCCAGGACTCAAACCGCGGTCGACTACGTGGGAGTCCAATGACATAGCCATTATGCTAACTGCTGGCCCAAATTGGAGAGGTTTTTGCTACAGGGTGCATGCGCTTGCCAGAGAGACAGAAAGCGAGAAATCACTCCCCCGGGGGGAATGGGCCATGCCACAATCCCTTCTCCTACCTTCTCCTCTTTGGATCATGGGCATACACACACACACGCCCCGTGTGAGTTTAAGCCACTGGGTCTGAGACTTGAACCGCGGTCAATTACATGGAAGTCCAGCGACATAGTCATTATGCTAACCGCTGGTTCCTAGATGCGCATTTTCTCATATTAATTTATTTTACACATTCATTCATTCAAAAACACAAGTTCACTATCTAATATTTCTGGTATTCTGCTAATGAGGAAACAGAGAATGTCTGTGTTACTTAGAGTTTTACAATCTATTGAGTTTTTAAAATCAAACTTCGTATCGCAAATGCAGAGAAAATACAAACATCGTATTTTACTTTAGTTATCTAAAAGATGTTATGAGAATATATACAGGAAACTTGAATAAATATAGCTTGTAGGTAAAATCATGAAATGTTATTGAGATAGTGGCTCACAGATTTATAAAATATCTTACCATTAGAAAAGGAGTTATAACAGAAATACTTCAAACCTTGGATATTTATTAAAAGAATAACAGATCTTTATATTTTTTCCTAAAACATTAATTGCAACAGATTTATGAATGACCTAATTCTGTATTAAGTTTTAGCAATAAAAACTTTATTGCAACACTTGTTATAAGAAATGTGATATAAAAATTTAAAAAGCTATTCTCAACTATTGTGGTTATTGTCTCTGCCTTGAAAGGTATTTTTTTCCATGATTAGCATGCCTATGTAATTTTAAGCACTTCTCCCATTTATGTTAAATTGTATGTTTAATAATTTATGTAAGCACAAAAACCAAGATAAGAATTCAGAAAAAAAAATCTATTTTTTCTACTCTCCAAAAAAATCCATGAGTCTATTAAAATAAATGTTTATACTTTTTATTATCCTAGAATTCATTTAAAGTATATTAAATCACAACATTTATAATGTATAGAGTTAGAGGTCTTCAGAAATAGTTACTTTCTTAATTTAAACTTATTAACCATAGAAAATAACAATACATTTATTTTCTCATAGATAATTTTTAACTTGAACAAAATATAATGGGACTTAAGTTAAGAAATACTAAAATCCTACCTGGCACTATGCATTCCCTGAGGGCAGTGGGGAATGAATGAAATATAATGCACAGACTTTAAATAATTCAATAACCTTATTGGTTATTGATCAATTATATTAGGAAAAAAATGAAAATACACATGGAAATGCTGAGTTTTAAAAAATTCTTAAGTATTTGACTGTTTACATTAATATATAGTATCTCTTAAAGATTACAAGTACAATCTAAGTAGTTTCTAAATAGACACAGATAATACAAATATGTAAATAAATTAATAAATTATTGCTCCCTAAGGATAGAAATACTGGCTATCTCCTTTGTTTTTCCATAAGTTCTATTCCAAAGAGTCAGCCATAGTAGATATCACTCAATTGATGTTAGTTAAAAGACCTTTAATGTATCAAGAAGTACCTAAAGGAAAGGGAAAAAAAAAAAAAACTCATAATGGAGAATAACATATGAAATGTTGCAGGAATAAAAATGTTTCATCACTCTTAAGTTTTATCCAAAACAAAGCATACATGTCACTCTTGATATAGCTGGGTCATAAAATAAATATGGTTTTACTGTATCTATAATAAAAGATTGTAGATAACCTCTGTAATCATTTTTTTTCATAAATTCAATATACTTTATGCATTTACTCATTTAAAGGAGGTCTGGATTCCTGATTTATAAATAAAGAGGTTTCCTGTTTATGTTTTTAGATATTTGCCTTACACTGACTTAGTAGAACAAAAGAAAAATAAGGAAGGAAGATTTAAGTCAACTATTTTTATTTGTATAAGAGGGAGGAGACAAAGGACCACCTAAAGTGAAAAATGGACTGATGTCTGATATTAGTCTATGGGACTCACTACAACCATCTATATTTATACTTTTACAGCTGGAAAAACATTTTCTATAAACCATTTCAGCTTCTTTGCTACTGGGTATAATAGACGTGGATGTTTTTCCAGACATGAAAATAGATTCAGAGAGAATAAACATTTTGCTGACTTTTATAAAGCCAGCTAAGTGGGAGAGACACCACTCTGAATTTACTTCTCCCCACTGTTTTTCTAATGTGGCTTTCTTAATAAAAACGATACATGTTTTGAAAAAAGCAATATGTGAGTATATGTATGTGCATTTGTGTGCACATGCAAGTGTGTATATTGACTTTATTATTGGAAAAGGCTCATATTTCTAAGTCCTAGAGTGGCTTAAGGTAACCTAAGTTAGGATAGGAGGTTGCGGGGGGAAATCTTGACTACTGTGGAATGAAGCAGAAAAAAACCCATCTGACTCTATAGTCTTTTTTTTTTTTTTTTTTTGGGGGGAGAGGTTTTTGCTATAGGGCACGTGCACTTGCCAGAAAGACAGAGACAGACAGAGAGACAGAAAGCAAGAAATCACCCCCAAGGGGGGGATGGTCACACTGCAATCCCCTCTCCTCCATTCTCCTCTTGGGATCTTGGGCACATACGCACATGCGCCCGGCATGAGTTTTAAGCCACCGGGTCCGGGACTCGAACCGCGGCCGACTATGTGGGAGTCCAGCGACATAGCCATTATGCCAACTGCTGGTCCCTATATTCTTTTTAAAGACTGATCTTACTATATTTCTAAGCTTCAAATTACAGCAGCGCTTATAAGCTTCAAATTTGTAACCCTAGATTTGACAGACGCTTCAATATTCTATGTCCATGTATTTACTAGTTACTTCCAGGTGATCTTTTCTGCTGTGTCTACATGACATTTTCCAAACCGCTCACATGTGTCTTCCTCTCTGTATCACACTCACTGATTACCTCTTTTTTATTTTTTAAAGAATTATTTAATTTAATTCATTTATTTATTTGGTATAGGGGCATGTGCACTCACCAGAGAGAGAGTGAGAAAGCAAGCCAACAGGTTTAGGACTCAAACTGCCATCAGCCATGTGGGAGTCCAGCACCTCAACCACCATTCCACCTGCGGGCTCCTAGCCTTTGATTACTTCTTATACAATCATTCAAATGTGTTATTTTAGCCAAATCTTTCTTTGAAAACTCTGACAAGTTCCCACTTTTTCCCACTTTTTCATTTATTGCCTGATATTTTATCCTGATCATCATAAATGTCTTCCCCCCTCTATAAATTTTCCTCATATAATCCATTTTAAAGGACATAGATCTTACAAAAATATTAACTTAAATTTTCTTCTATGCTTGCCCCTTTTTCTCCTCTAGCTCTTTCTCCTCCTTTTTATCTTCTGGTTCTTTTTCTCTATCTTCTTTGTCTATGAATTTGTTACTATCTTTATTTTTGTTTTTATTACCATCATCAATATTTACTGATCTAGAACTTGATGCTAAATCCTCTGCTAAAAATTTTACCTAAAAAATCTCATCTGAATTCAAAATTATTATGCAAGCCAAAACTGATACTGCCATTGTACAAACTCTGATGCTGACAGTAATTACACATTTTTTGTACATAGATAAAAATAGACAACATGCGCCCCCTCTCATCAGAACATCCTGTTTCATCATTACCCAATTGAACCTTCTAAAAATGCCCTGCTAGAAAACAGAATGTTCTCCATGAAAAATATCCTACAAAGACCCAATAAATTCTTTTCTAGAGAGTTTTATCAGCATTCTTATTCTTGAAAATATACAAGAGACTTAAAAATTAGTAGAAAATGGAAGTATAGTACAAGTTTATTTGGTGCAAAAAATATCTGAAGTCCATGTCGTTTTTGTTGTTGTTTTTGTTTGTTTGTTTTGTTTTGTTTTGTTTTTTGAGAGGTTTTGCTATAGGGCGTGTGCATTCGCCAGACAGACAGAAAGAGACAGAGAGATAGAAAGCGAGAAATCACCCCCCAGGGGGGATGGCCACGCTGCAATCCCTTCCCCTCCATTCTCCTCTCGGGATCTTGGGCACATACGCACATGCGCCTGGCGTGAGATTTAAGCCACCGGGTCCAGGACTCGAACCACAGTTGTCTACATATGAGTTCAGTGACATAGCCATTACGCTCACTGCTGGTCCCTGTTGTTGTTTTTTTATTGTATACAGTACATATGCTCATCAAAAAGAGACAGAGATAGAGAGAGAGAAAGCATCCCCAAGGGGAGATGGTCACATTGCAACTTTTCCTCCTTTGGGATTTTGGGCACACACACACACACACACATACACACACACACACACACACACACACACAGTTTTTAAGCCCCCAGGTTTGGCACCAGAACCACTCAGTCAGACATGTGCAATCTGCCTACCTTAAGCACTATGTCACCTTCCCTCTTTCTTGGTCAATGGCTATCTCCAGCAAGAAAAAAGTCAAGCACATATTTTTTTTAATTTAAATTTGGATTTTGAAATCCATTCAACTTTTATTTAACATTTTTAGCATTCTGTATTTATTTAATCTTTTTTTTTTTTTTTGTAGAAGGTTTTTGTCTTAGGGCATGTGCGTTCACTGGAAAGACAGAGAGAGAGAGAGACAGTGAGAAGGGAGGGGAGATAGCCATACTGCAAACCCTTCTCCTCCACTCTCCTCCCTGGACCTTGGGTACACACGCACATGTGCCCAATGTGAGTTTCAAGCTACCAGATCCAGGACTTGAACCATAGTCAGCCGCATGGATGTCCAGTGACATAACCACTTTGTTTTTTGAGAGAGAGATTTTTGCTATAGGGCATGTGCTCTTGCTGGAGAGACAGAAAGAGACACAGAAACATAAAGTGAGAAATCACACACACACACACACACACACACACACACACACACCTGGGAGGAATGGCCTCGTTGCAATCTCTTCTCCTCCATCATCCTTTCAGGATGTTGGACATACATGCACATGTGCCTGGTTTAAGTTTCAAGCCACCAGGTCCAGGACTCAAATCATGGTTGACTACATGGAAATATAGCTCCTTAAATTCTATCTCATCCAATGGTTCCATAAACTTCTTTTTTGTGCCTCATAATACCAAGTAGAACACTAAGCAGTGAGCATTTTTTCTCAAAGTACAGCACACAACCCACCTGCATCAGAACCACCTAATGTGCTATCAATGCATAGGTTACTAAGCCCTATTCCAGACCATCGGAGTCTGAAGGTAGTAAAATTTCTAATAAGAAGCCAAACTGATTCTCAGGCAACATAAAGACATAAAAGTCCCTCATAGAAATTGTGCTGTGAACACCCTTCTTGATTAATACAACACAAATTTCTCGAACATTTGAAGCCACTGTTTTGACAACCTATTAATTAGTTTCATATTAAGCATTTGTAAAAGTATTTCTATTCTGAAGGTTTTGCTAAGTTATACTGAAAAGGCTGTCCAAAATTTCAACTATTGGGTTGGATAAACAGAAGAAAGAGGGCTGAGGCGTGATCATGCCCCATTGGGTGGTGCTCTCTTTGTCTTCCCACGCTCTCTCTGGCAAACACATGTTCCCTCTGGCAACTCGAGGGGAAAAAAAGAAAATCTAAACTAACACTCAGATGAAGATGGTGGAATGAAGTAAGAGAACAAATGGAGGGCAGGTGAGTAAACAAAAGATTCTAGTTCTGTGTGCCATTCTAAAACTACCAAAGAGTTTACCAGTCCTCAACCCCACTCTAGATGGCAGCGTGGAGGAATGTGGATGAGTTCAGAAAATCCTGAGTGTTTTCACGAAACTCCTCTCCAATTTGGAGAGACACACAATAAAGGTAAGTATATAGCTTTGAGAAGTTAAAAGCAAAAATTTTGAGAAAGGATGTCCTTAGTTATTTTCCCAAGACTTAAGCACAAATGGAAAAATACCAAGTTTCCCAAAATAATAGATTATATTTGGGTGTGTTTATGGAGGAGAAGGCAGAAAAGACAAACCAAACACAGAAGGACACACTACCAAAGGAACAGAGGTGACCCTGTGTAAAGTCATTGGCAGTGTTTAGACGATAGAGCAGAACCCAAGTCTCTACCAACAAGGACTGTACTAGGTCCCAGATTGAATCTTCTCTAAATTTAATTCCCATTGGCCAGAAAAATGGATGGAAAACAATATCTAGATCTCAAATAGGAACTAAATGTGGGAAACAAATTGTTTTTTGAAAATAAGTCTCAGTGAAAATTGCAGGACTAGCAGATGGCATGTTGGTTACATTGCTGGACTCCCACGTAGTTGACCACGGTTCAAGTCCTTGGACCTGGTGGCTTGAAAGTCACACAAGGTACATGTGCATGCATGCCCAAGATCCCAAAAGGAGACTGGAGAAGAAGGGATTGCAGTGTGGCCATCTCCCTTGGGAGGTTGATTTCTCACTTTCTATCTCTGTGCCTCTCTCTCTCTGCAGTGAGTGTACCCACCCTATAGCAAAAAATCTCTGAAAAAAAAATCTCAGTGAAAAATGCAGTTACTACATATTACCTTTCATAGATGGTCTGGATCAAGTTGTTTTTATTAAGCATAAGTAATAGGTGGCATGACAGAAACAACATGGCACAAACAAAAGAGGAAATAACAGTGTTGGAAGAAAGCCAAAATGGAGGGGAAAATGAAGCGATAGGGAAGTAACAGAAGAGTAACAAACATGAACAAAATAGATGAACTATCTATTTTTATATATTTTTCTAAATAGAAATAAATTATCTAGGTGAGCTTCAAGCTTTGGAAGAGTTTAGTAGAAATGTCTGTTTAGTCAGGTAGTGTTAAACAGTGTTAAATGGTAAGAAAATAAAACCGAAGATGAAATGGGAGGTTATATAGCCCAGATAAAAAAACAAACTAAAATCTTCATACACACACACACACACACACACACACACACTCACACACACATACACAGTAATTTAAAAATGGTAGAGCTCACTGGAACTAACTCAAAAGTTTTAAAAATACCAATTCTGGGGCAGCCAGCAGGTGTTGTGGAGTTTAAAACAGCAGGATCCCACAAAGCAGACTGTGATTTGAGTCCTGAATCTGGTGGCTTGAAAATCATACCAGGCACATGTGTATATGTTCCCCAAATCTTAAGTGAATGGAGAAGGGATTGTGAGGTGGCCGTGCCCCGGGGGGGTGGGGGGTGATTTCTCACTTTCTTCTTCTGTTTCTGTCACTATCTGGTGAGCAAATGTACTCCATAGCAAAACTAAAAGAAAAAAAGAAAAAAAAATACCAATGCTAGGCCAGTTGGTGACATGTTGATTAAGATGGCTGAATTCTACATGGCAAACTGTGCGGTTCAAGTTTTGCACCTGGTGGCTTGAAAAACACACTGAGCACGTGTGCATGCATGCCCAGAATCCCAAGAGGAGGATATAGGGGAAGGAGGTGCAGCATGGTCATCCCCTCTGTGGGATGCTTTCTCTCTCTCTCTCTCTTTCTCTTTCTCTCTCTCTCTTCTGGACTCCCACGTCGTCGGGATCACACATGCCCTTTCTATAGCAAAACAAACAAGCAAGCATACAAAAAAAACAACCCAATGCCTAGGTTGCCACAGGACTTACTGATTTAGTAGTTCTGGGGGGGGCTGCATGGGGCCCTGAGATTTTTCAGACCTCCATATATGCAGCTAGGATTGAGAACCACTGGATTAGAAATGCCAAACATAGGACAGACATGCAATGACAACTCAAATACTAGAAAGAGGAATAGCTCAAAATTTATAGTAAACAAAGAAGAAAACGTGAAAGACATTAGAGAAGTCAGAAGCATATGATAGAGACAAAGGGAGCTGATGATCAAAGATAAGCATAACTGGTATACTTGAGGTGGAGACTCGAAACCAGGCAAGGGGCCAGCTAGTGGCACAAGAATAATGCAACACTCTGCAATGTTGGACCCACATGAGTAGCTTCTGGATCACCCAGAGGCTCCCTAAACACGCCAAGTGCACATGTGTGCCTGTGACCTGAGCTGGTTGAGGCCAGAGGTGGATGGTGGCATGAAGATCCTATTGGGGGTACTTCTTTCTCACTACTTCTATTTCTCTCTCTCATGGAAGCAATAAATAAACACACTTAGAAATGTTTTTAACGAAACCAACCAAGACCAACAGTTGTTGTAATGGCTATGTCACTGGACTCCCACGTCGTCAACTGCAGTTTGAATCCCAGACCTGGTGGCTTAAACTCAGGCCAGGTGTGCGTGCATGCCCAGGATCCTGAGAGGAGAATGGAGGAGAAGAGATTGCAGCGTGGCCATCCCCCCTGGGGGGTGATTTCTTGCTTTCTGTCTCTCTGCCTCTCTCT
>NW_006207985.1:106798-135305 GCF_000334495.1 Tupaia belangeri chinensis
AAAAAAAACTCTCTCAAAAAAAAAAAAAAAGAGAAACCTACCAAGTGAATTTTTCAACTTTAAGTATTAATAAATAAATGAATTTTAGGCATTTTTACAAAGAAAGTACATCATCTACAAAAGATGAGATGGGAAGGAAGGGGAAGAAGAATTGGGCTAGCATCAGAATTTGCCATTGCATTTCAGTGATAGAAAATCATGAAACAGCACATAAAGCTGAAAAGTGTGATACAATCATATTATCACCATGGAAAAGTAGAGAAAATAGCAATTAGGTATTCTCAAACACAAGAAGAGGACAAAGAATACTGAGGAAGAACAGTATCTGTAATCTATGCTTGAAAAACCCAGTAACTCATAAAATCAAGACCCCTACCTTAAGATTGCTTGTGAACATCAACAAAATTTATATAGAAAGCTTGGTCTAAAGAAGAGAAGACAGTATGAATGTAGAAAAATATGTCTCATCTTTATTATCAGTAAAAATAATCATGCTGTAAAAGCAATGTAAAGTCTCATTATTGCAGAATTTCTGAAACCCTAAATATATTTTTCTCTATACTATGAATCCATGTTTTGTTCTGTTTTTTTTTTTTTTTTGCTGGTTTTTATTTTATTTTATTTTATTTTTGTGTTTGGCATTTCCTAGAAGAGGGGTTGACAAAGTTTTTCTAAAATAATAAACATCTTAAGGGCTAACATGTGGCCTGATGGTTAAGGTACCTGGATCCCACACAGCCATCTGCATAGTTCAAATCTCAGACCCAGTGGCCTGAGAAACACACCAGCTATGTGTGCATGCATACTAAAAATCCAAAAGGAGGAAGAAATGGAGGAGAAGGAACTGCAGTGTGACCATGCTCCATGAGGGGGGGAGGGGGACTTTCTCTTCTCCTTTTCTCTCTCTCTCTCTGTCTCTCTCTAGAGGATATATGTGCCCTCCGGCAAATTAAATAAATAATAATTTAAGCTTTGTGAGACATTTAGTCTCTTTCAAAACTATCAACTGTCGGGAACCAGCAGTTAGCGTAATGGCTATGTCGCTGGACTCCCACGTAGTCGACCGCGGTTCGTGTCCCGGACCTGGTGGCTTAAAAACTCACGCCGGGCGCGTGTGCGTGCGTGCCCAAGATCCCGAGAGGAGAATGGAGGAGAAGGGATTGCGGCGTGACCCAGCATAGTCTGTATGATAATACTCAAATACAACTTTATTACAGACAATTAAATGTATATTTATTGTATATACTTGCCACATTATTTTCTGCTTCAGCTTTTTGTTAAGAGGTTTTTTTTTCCATATGGTGCATGTGCTTGTCAGAGAGAGAGAGAGAGAGGGGGAGAGAGAGAGAGAGACAGACAGACAGACAGACAGAGGCAGTGAGATGGAACATGAGACACCACCCTCCAGAGGGGATTGCCATGCTGCAATCCTTTCTCCATTTTCTTCCCTGGGCATACACGTGCCTGGCGTGACTTTCAAGCCACCGGGTCTGGGACCCAGACCATAATCAGCTATGTGGGAGTCTGGCAATGCAACCATTATGCTATCTGCTGGGCCCGTCTTTTCAGTTTCTTGTAAATGATAAAAATCATTCTTAGTTCATGGGTCTACAAAATGACAGGTAGTTCAGATTTGACCCAGTAGCTGTTAACTCCTGTTCTAGACCAAGATTTATCTTTAGCACCATTCTACATTCAGGCTGGATACTTCTTTGTTAAAGAAAACTGTCCTATGAATTGCAAAACACATTCTAGCAGCATCGTTGGCCTCTGCTCTTAGATACCAATAGCACTGCTTAGCTTAGACATTGCCAAATGTCTACTGATTGGGAATAACTGTTAACCCAGTATGCATTGAACATAAATAATTCACAAGGAAAGCTACTAAGTCACAAGAACTTTTTATTTTTTTAATTTTATTATTTTTTTTAATTTTGCTATTGGGTACAAGTGCTCACCAGGGAGAGACAAACAGGGACAGACAGAATGAGAAATCACCCCAGGGTGGGATGGTCACACTGCAATTCCTTCTTCTCCATCCCCTCTTGGGATTTGGAGCTCCTGTTCATATGGACCATGGTGATCCCCGAACTGCTGGGTTCAAGACTCTAATCACGCAATTGGCCATATTAGATCTGGCTGCTTTAACCACCACAACACTGACTGGCCTTCAGAGGAACGTTTTACTTTATCTGAAAAATGTCTGGACACTAACTCCACAAGAACATAGTATAATTACTTTTTCTGTCTTTCTAACATGCAGATAAATGTTTACAATAGGTAAGTCCCCCCTCACATTTTTTTCCTCACTTTAATCATTGTCAAGTCAATATTTTATTCTATATTATTTATTATGAAATTCTATTCATGTTTCCCTTTTAGGCACATTGACATAAAAATAAAAAAGATAAGTAGCATCATTGAAAACGTGAAAGCAGGGTCTGGCCCTATAGTCTAGAGATTAAGGGAGACAGTTTCTAAATAGCCAACTGTGGTTGGAATCCCAGCTCCAACAGCTTAAAAAACTACACTGTGCATTTATATGTGTGTGCCCCAAATCCTGACAGAATAAAGAAATGGATGATGAAAAATTATGGCATGACCATACCCAAATGGGGCAAAGCGGGGTTGCTTTTCCCCTATCTCTCTCTCTCTCTCTCTCTCTCTCTGGCAAGCACACACATCATCTGGAAATAAATTTTTTAAATAAAAATAAATAAACACATGAAAGCTAAGAGTATACATGTTTGCTGATCTCTCAAAATGTCTGCACTGCAAGTAGAACAATATCTATCAATATTGGCTTAAGGTGTAAAACCGTAAAGAACAAAATTACTGAAGCATTATCAGATCTAAATTTCAGTGCTTTCCAATACATCCCACAAACATGTTTCTGAGTAGGACTTTATCAATTTGATGTGGTCAAGAAATTTAAACTGACGAAAAGGACTTTATGTCTCAGTAAGAAAATTTAAGTAAAAATACTTGATGAAACGGAAGGATATAAAAACAAAAGCTAAGTGTCACTTTCATGTGTGCATATGTATTTCCATGAGTGAATTTATGTATGTTCATCATGGTTCCAAGTGACTTCTGGACAAAACAATCACACTAAATAAATGCTTATTAATTGGCATAATCAATATATTATTAACAATTCAGCTGACTTATTGGTTTTATAAGTAGCTACATATATTATTTAAATAAAATTTCCATTCCAATTCTAATCTAATTACACATGCACAGGTGAATGTTTTAGTTCACATATGCAATTAGTATTCATTCAGAAGTAACCCTACTCTGGACACTAAACTTTGTGCTGGTGATTACCATAAAGAATACAGAAAATAGCTACCAACAGAACTTACAGTCTAACAGCAGAGACAGTCATTGCGATGTCAATATAAACATCTTATTTAAGCTCAGTAGTGAAGTTTACTTTAAGACGGAAGCCATATTTTTTTTTCTTTGGAGAGGTTTTTGCTATAGGGCGCATGCGCTCACCAGAAAGACAGAGAGAGAGACAGAGACAGAAAGCGAGAAATCACCCCCCAGGGGGGATGGCCACGCTGCAATCCCTTCTCCTCCATTCTCTTCTCGGGATCTTGGGCATGCACGCACACGCGCCCGGCGTGAGTTTAAGCTGCAGGGTCCAGGACTCGAGCCGCGGTCAACTACATGCGAGTCCAGCCATTACACTAACTGCTGGTCCCAAGACAGAAGCCATATTGACTATGTCCCTTTGTTAGCCCTTCCCATCTTAGTCCATATACCCAAGTGAAATGCTCCAAGTTTCCTTTCCTTTGTTCCTTAGCTGCCGTAGATATGTTAACACTTCTGTTTGGTGAACCAAGTATAAGCAGTATTTAAGGTTTCCTGAGGTTCTGTATATCCTGTTATTGAAACAGTGATATGAACATAGTAAAATACATGAGAAAAAATTCTAGTCAGTATTATGTGATGTCAAAATATGCCAGCTTCAGGACCAGCAAATGGCATAATGGTTACGTAACTAGACTCCCATGTAATCTACTGCAGTTTAAGTCCCAAACCAAGCAGCTTAAAACTCACACTGGTGTGTGTGCTCAAGATTCCAAAAGAAAAATGGAGGAGAAGGGATTGTGGCATGGCCAACTCCCCCGCACAAACACATAAGGGGTGATTTCTTGCTTTCTGTCTGTCACTCTAGCATATGCATGCACCCTATAGCAAAAATCTCTCCCTTAAAAGAATTTTAAAAACCCATCTTTAGAACATAAATTAACATATTTCCTATTTAAAATAATCCTTGAAATGTCAACATGGCATCTAACATCTGCTCCAACGAGACTTTACCTCCAGGGTTAGCTGGAATCTATGTGCATATTTTATATACAATCTACAGAATTTAAGAACATCTTGAATTATCCATTCAGTAGGTCTCCACAACTTTGGAGTAATTGAGGTCAACATGGAATTTGCTGGATGAGGGAATCTACCCACAACCAGAAAAACACAATAGAAAATAAATTAAGAAGCATAGTTCAATGGACAGTAAAAATCAATGATGAGGAAATGGACCATTTTTGCCTCAGAGATTTTTCACTACTCATTGAGTCAAGTTCACCTGCTTATGGTTGTTAACTTGGCATTTTTTCCACATTGCTAAGTCTTTCGGTGTTAATCATGATCACTTGACAACTGCCATGAGGCAAGTTCAGTCTGGTCTCTTTGGTGTATAAGAGACACCAGTTTTCAAACTGGTACTGAATTCCAGAGATTTTTTTTTTTAAGTAATATTTCTTTAAACATTAGTATAGAGGAAAAAACAAGAAATTTCCAAGCACACATTTTGATCATGTTAGGCATTAGATTGCTTTAGTAATTAACTGTTTTTACAACACTTTCACACAGTGTTCTCTTATATCAATTTGTAAAAACAACCTCTCTTTTAATCTTCACTTTCTGGAATAACTGTTGCCTCATTTCTCCTTCAAAATGCATGTGCTAGAATATTTACACTGATTATAATATCATTTTTGTTTTTATTAGAAAAGATGGTCTAGGGAACCAGCAGTTAGCGTAATAATGGCTATGTCGCTGGACTCCCACGTAGTGGACCGCAGTTCGCGTCTTGGACCCGGTGGCTTAAAACTCACGCCGGACACGTGTGCGTGCGTGCCCAAGATCCAGAGAGGAGAATGGAGGAGAAGGGATTGTGGCATGACCATCCCCCCTGGGGGGTGATTTCTCGCTTTCTGTCTCTGTCTCTCTCTGTCTGTCTGGTGAGCGCACACACCCTATAGTGAAAACCTCTCCCCCCCAAGAAAAAAGAAAAGATGGTCTAGCTATACATTATATATGAGTAAGTTCTATTAAGCTTTTTCTTTCTTTTTATTTGACATGTATTTACTTGTTTATTTATTTATTTCATGATATATATATATATGTGTGTATATATATATATATACACATATATATATATCTATAGAGAGAGAGAGAGAGAGAGATGACCCCCAATAAGGTTTTGATAACACAACCTATCCCTGAACTCAGCCAGCCATAGGTCATGAAGATGTGTGTGATGTGCCCAGCACAGTGAGGTCTCCTGACATTAACTGGGAACTCTCCCATGTCAGCCAGCCTTATGATGCTATACAACCATTCAGCTCCCTGTTAAGGATCTTTATACTACAGACGTGTATTTGATACAGATTGTTAAGTTAAGCAGATAAAATAAGATACTAAACTTCTCAGAATCTATAATTTTCTTCATATTATTCCTTAAGAACATGTATTGTCTACAACAGAATGACAAGGAAAGAGTTGCTAAGATATTTAAAATGCATTTCAGAAATGTTTGTATAGGGATCAGCAGTTAGCATAGTGGCTATGTCTCTGGACTCCCATGTAGCTGAATGCAGTTCGAGTCCTGGACCCAGTGGCTTAAACTCATGCCAGGCGTATGTGCATGCATGTCCAAGATCCCGAGAGAAGAATGGAGGAGAAGGTATTGCAGCGTGACCATCCCCCATGGGGGGGGGTGATTTCTTGCTTTCTGTCTCTCTGTCTCTCTCTGTCTGTCTGGTGAAGACACGTGGTCTATAGCAAAAATCTCTCAAAAAAAAAAAAAAAAATGAAGGTGCTATTATTGCCTCACAGCCAAAGGAACAGCCTCAGGAAGTAGCTCAGGGCAAAGTGCCATGGTCTACTTTTTAAGTTAATGAAACTCCAGGTTCATGGAGCTTCCTCCAAAAGGTTTCTAGAGTCCTTGCTGCCCCAGGGTCTCGGCATCAGTTGTATAGGCAGTCTTTTATCCACACTGAACCTACGAGTACAACTGAGTTTCAAATCAACATATGTTCTTCTCGTATTTTATAGAATAGTGACACTTATTGTGATTTTCATTTAAGATAAGTAAACATTCGATGGTAATTAAATTAAGAAGCACAGTATGTTATTTTATGCTTGCTTTATTCAGATTCTTGGAATGATTTTAAAATTACAAACCTTAAGGAAAGAATTACCAGGATTTTTCATTTTGTCTAATTCTCCTAAATTTTAAGAAGTATATAAGAATAATTTTGTAGCATTTAGAACAAATGTTTTTATATTATTCATCATAAATGTATTGACTGCCAAGAATGTATTGGCATTATAGATCCAATTTATATTTGCTCAGAAATGATCTGTTTACATAAAGATAAAGATAAATGGGCTTGCAAGACAAGTTTTTAATGAGTGACCAAGAGGATTAGACAAAATGTGACAGAATAACACATTCATTCTATATTTGGAAAGGTCTTGTTCAATGATGAGTTGAGATTGAAGAACAGTATTTTGACCAATAGGGAGCTTGAAATATTTAGTAGAAATATTTATTATGCTGTTTGCCACAACACTTAATATTTATAATATAAATAAAAATGTGAAATAGTTGAGTCAGCTTATTTTTTATCAAAGAATTATTTATTTCACTTTTATTTCTCATTATTATTATTATTTTTAGTTTGCTACGGGGCTCATGTGCTCACTGGAGAGAGACAGAGAGGCAGAGAGAGAGAGAAAGGGAGAAAGCAAGCCACCAGATCCAGGACTCGACCCATGCTCAGCCATGTGGGAGTTCAGCGCCTTGACCACCATGCCACTTGCTGGCCCCATCAGCTTTTAAACATTTCTTCCTTTAATCTAGAACTAATAATTTGATTATAATAGCAATGTGAAAGTTTTGGCTACTCCTGAGTTTGTGCTATTAAATTTGATAATCTGAATATTCAAGTCCATGACCAATTTACTGGGATAAGCCATTTATAGGGAAAAAAAATATTTCATTGAAACAGTCTATTAGAGTTAACATTAGAAACACAAGGATTCCATTGTCAAGAACTGGAAAGGAAAGCTAGACAACTTGATGCATCAGTAACAAAATAATCAGCAATACTACGGCCACATGGAAAGGTCTCAGGTTCGCATACCAAGGTCTCCCCTGTGCACACCAGGCAAACGTGTGCATGCTACCATCCTGGCTGGCTTGGGCAAGGGGTAGGATTGTGGCATGAAGATTATGTTGGGGGTGTTCTCTCTCTCTTCCTTTGTTTTTCTCTCATAGAAGAAAGAAATAAACAAACTTAAAGAAACAAAATAAAGAACTAGGAAGGGTCTAAGACTTTGCCATACTCAAAGACTAACAAGTTAGTATGCTACAGTTTGATGGATGCTGGTTTAGAAGACAGGAAGCTTCTAAGTCTGAAGTAAAAGACAGTAGTGTATCAGCATGTTTATTAGTTCCTTGAAGCCAACTCCAAAAGGGTGATGAAAGATCATGACCTGGTCATGCAGTGAATTCCTGGGTTTGGAAAATTGGGACCTTTTATAACGGGAAATAAGCAAACCTACCTTCTGCCCCAGGGGGAGGCATTCTCTATTTTCAGTCATTCACTGCACAAACAGATCATCTAGAATAAAGGGAGTTGCTATTTGGCTAGCCAAACACAAAAAAATAATTTTCAAAATCAAATTAATAGCTAACATTTATAACTAAGGTCTCCTTAAGCATTTGACATATTGTAATGAAATATCAACAAGCTCACAACACTTAAATTAGTCTACAATTGGGCAAAATCATTAACACAAAGACTTCTCTTGTGCGCACTCTCTCTCTCTCTCTTTTCTTTGTAATTTGCTATAGGACGTGTGCACTTGCCAGAGAAAGAGAGAGAAAGGATCTTCCAAGATGGATAGCAACACTGTAATCCCTTCTCCATTGTCCCCTAAGGATTTTTGATACACGCACGCATATGCCAAATGTTTTCAAGCCACTGTGTTTGAGACTTGAACTGTGTGGGATCCAGTAACCTTAACTAGCACACCACTGACTCACTAGCTGGCCCACAAAGACTTTTTTTTCCCTTCAGGGCACATGTGCCCAACAGAGATAGATAGAGAGTGAGAGAGAGAGAGAAAATGCCGCAATCTCTTCTCCGTTTTCCTCTCAGGATTTTAGCAGCCATGCACTTGGACCAGGCTTGATTCCGAAGCCACCAGATATGAGACTTGACCCACAATGCTGGCCATGTGGGACCAAGCAACCTTAACTACCATATTACCTGCTGCCACACAAAGCCTATTTTATACAAAAGTTTTGAATTTTCATATGATTTATAAAATATTATACTGAAATTGAAAAGCTGGCTGATGCTGTCCAGCAATACAGATGTGCACAGCATACTACTAGTCTGGCAGAAGATAAGAAAATCGAAATTCCAAATATAATTTCAACTGAACACACATTGCTTTCACTTCTTCATTGAAAAGTAAAAAAGAAAAAAACAAAAAAAAAAAACCCTATAAACTCTTCTAAGTCAGGGACTGTCTATTTGCTTTTGGGCTTTTTAAAAACTGTGCAATTGTAATATAATATCACATTGGACATCAGGAAACCGAAGTCCTAGTTTGGCTATGTTATCACCATAAAAATAATTTCACCACATGTGGTCTGGGGTTTCTTATATTTAAAATAAAGTGGTGATCTCTCAAGTCAACTCTAACTCTATGGCCAAGAGATTGTGTATCCCTCCTCATACCAATATTTAAAATAATTCTGCAACTCTAACAAGATTCGATACCTAGCAACCTATCTAGAACAATAATTATAGTAAGGAACAGAACCTGGAGAGCACGAGAAGGAAAATCCCCTTATCCTTGCTAATTGGCTGGGATGCTCTCCAGCTGAGTTTGGGGATAGCTGCAGCATTCTTGGTCAGAGTTCTGTGTGCTACAGTATGGATTAGAATTAGTTTGTGAGATATAAGTACTTTCCCTTCATTTTGGAAGAGATCACAGATCAAGATTTTAGAATTACTGAGCTTAATAGAATGGTTTTAAAGAAACTAAAACCTTTCACGGGGGCGGGGGGGATGGCCATGCTGCAATCCCTTCTCCCTCTTCCCCCTCTCGGGATTTTGGGCATCTGCACATATGTACCTGGTGTAATTTCAAGCTGCCAGGTCTAAGACTTGATCTATGAAGTTGACCATGTGGGACCCATGCCACTTGCTAGCCCACCATTTACTTAATTTTAAAAATGAAGAAATTCAATGATGTAGAAGACTGAAGCTTTCTTGAAAGAACTTAAAATCTAGTATGGAAGAAGACATAAATAATTTTAGTTGCTATAGTGTGTAAAATGCTACAACATAGATATTTATAATTAGCAGAGATAATCAAAAGAAGGGAGAGATCAAATATGCTTAGAAGAGGATCTCACAGAAGTAAAATTAGTTACAAGAGGACTTCAGAAAATTTGTTGGGGCTGATTCCACGGTGCAATGATAATGCACTATTCAAAAAAGACTAGATCCATGGGACCAGCAGGTTGCATAACAGTTATGTCGCTGGACTCCCATGGAGTCAACTGGGGTTCAAGTACCGGACCTCGTGGCTTAAAAGTCATGTCACGCACGTGTACATGTGTGATCAAAATTCCGAGTGGAGACTGAAGGAGAAGGGATTGCTGCATGGCCATCCTCCCTCCCCCCCGTGGGGTGATTTCTCGTTTCTGTTTCACGTCTCTTTTTCTCTTCAGCAAGTGTGCACACATGGTTCAAGACCATGCCTGATCAGCCTGAAACACTTCAGGTACACACATGAACACCTGAGTCCTATGGGCTGAGTACAAGAGGAAGAGAGTCACATATAAGCAGACACTGTGGAGGGTATTCATCTCTCTCTCTCTCTTTTTCATGCATACACACATACTCTATCATGAATAAAGAACATTTGAGCTTATAGAAAAATAGAATTATAGTTTAATTTATTTTGGTACAAAATTTGTTTTAAATTAATATCTAGTCTTTTCATAATACATGTTCTTTACTTGCACATTGCCACTGCGCCAAGAAGCTGGCCCTCCATAAAACCTCTGAAGACCTCTCATACAAGAGTTTATTCCTTGGACTTAACGAAGAGACTATTTCAAACACATAAAATACGTAAGAGTAAAACTGCAAGTTAGATAAATTGTCATGGCTAGTATGAATGTGACAAAATATGTGAGAGACAGAAGGAGGCCTAATCAAGGCGCGTGCCACCACGCTGTAAGGAAGCCATAAGAGAACCAAACTGACTCTACATCGTGCTTAGTTCTGGATTCCATATTAATAAATTCAATCTTAGGGAAAATCTGTGTTTAACTTTTATCTTTTTTTGCAATGAGTCTTCACAGATACTTGGCTATGGAGATGGGAGAGAAAGACGTTACCCTCCCTGTTCCCACATGAATTGTTGAGAAGATTTTATCAGTTCAAGCATTATGAAGCCAAACTTCGCCTCTAAACCAAGATCTGTGAGGTGTTGTAGCTAATTTATTTGCTTCTATTGCCTTGATCTTTGCTTCTGTTTAAACCCCTTGCAGAGAATGGAAACTGGCATTCCACCCTGCCATGCACACCCAGAATGGAAACTACCCTTCACATAATGACAGTTTCTTGATGCTGTGGGACTCCTATGATCCTGATGAAGTCCCTAATCAGGGGGCTTTGTTTTTAAAATATTGGAATGAGGAGGGATACAAAATCCCCTTGAATGTAGAGTTAGAATGACTTGAGAGATCACTACTTTGTTTTAAATGTAAGAAAGCTCAGATCCAACATGGAGAAATTATTGACCTCTTCCCC
The DNA here is from genome assembly GCF_000334495.1 of Tupaia belangeri chinensis. NCBI lineage: Eukaryota > Metazoa > Chordata > Mammalia > Scandentia > Tupaiidae > Tupaia > Tupaia belangeri. Next base: position 117,952 of record NW_006207985.1, read on the forward strand.
CATATAAATTTTTAATCTTTTCCAATATGGCAGAGATGGTTATGGACTTTGGTAGACTCTCTCTCCAGTTTTGGTCTCACTCAAGAAACTCCTTTCCTTACTATTCAGCCCTGAAAAAGCATCCCTTTCAGTATCAAGAGGAGTATTTACTTAATATTGTAGGAAATGGTGAGCAAATGGATGATGTTAGGGGCAGAAAAAGTAACATAATCATATTTTGATTGATAACATTTATTCTGGCTGGAAATATGATAAAAGATAGTTTGAAGGAGCCCAAAAACAGAGGTGGGAACTAGTTATAGATTACTGTAATAGCACAGGAGAGACACATAGAGTTTGACCTTAGGCAGACACAGTAACAATTAAGAAGGAAGACTGACTTGAGAACAGTTTGATTAACTTAGATACCTAGCAGACACAGGGAACGGGAGGAAGGGAAGAATTTAGGATAACAAGTGTCTGTTGTGAGTAATGAAGTGGTTGGCAGAATAAACTAGGAGATAGAATAAAGCAGAGCATAAACTCTTAGGTGCAGGGTAAAGAGAAAAAGCAGGATAAACTCAATTTTGGACATGGAAGATTTAAGATAATCAAGAACCAACCAAGGAGAGGTATCAAACAGAAAAATGGATTTGCAGATATGGGCTGTGGTACTAAATTGTTTAAGAAAAAACAATAGTTTTAACATTAAGTAAATCATCAGGGGCGGGGACCAGCAGATGGTTACGTCACTATACTCCCACATGGTCAACTACTGTTCGAGTCCTAGACTTGGAGTCTTGAAACTCATGTCAGGCATGTGTGCCAAAAATCTCTAGAAGAGAATGGAGGAGAAGGGATTATGGTGTAGCCATCACCTTGGAGGAATGATTTCTTGATTTCTGTCTTCTATCTCTCCAGCAAGTACACATGCCCTATAGCAAAAATATCTCTTAAAAAATGAATAAATAAATACAAACTTTAGAGGCCTACAGCTGGCATGTGGTTAAAGGCACTGGATTCCCACATGGCTGACCATGGTTCAAGTCCTGAACCTGGTGGCTTGCTTTCTCACTTTCCCTCTCTCTCTCCCTCTCTCTCTCTGTCTGATCAAACTGAAAATGAACAATAATAATAAAGTTAAATAAATCATTTTTTTAAAAAACATAAACTTTAAAAAGAACAAAGAAAAGAATCTGGGGGGTCAGCAGGTGGCATAGTAGTTAAAACACTGGATGTGGTTGACCATGGTTTGGGTCCTGGACATGGTGACTTGAAATTCATGCCAGGCACATGTGTGCGTATGCCCAAAATCCCAAGAGGAGAAAAGAGAAAAAAGGAATGCAGTGTGGTCATCCCCCAGAGGGGGTTTCTCACTTTCTGTCTCTCTGGCAAGCACACGTATCCTATAGCAAAAATCTCTCTCAAGAAGAAAAAAAAAGAATTGGGGATTATATTGCCCACAATTTCAAAGGAACATAGTATTTCAAGAGTAAGGAATGTTGAGGAATGAATTAATAGAATGAGAATATAATCCATCTGTTAATCTTGGCCAGAGCTGTCTCGCTGTTTCTTTGGGACTTATGGTTCAGAAGTTTGTAACAGGCAGGGCATTAATTAAAAAGTTAAAAAAATACACACACACACACACACACACACACACACACACACACACACATGATTTTTACTGGAGATATAAGCAAATTAGCATGGTTTGTGATGAAAGCAACAGAAAAGCAACTCAACATAGCTTTTGTATGAGGAAACTTATGGTCTTACATAATAGGAATTCAGAGGTGACAAAGGCTCCAGGGTAATTTAATTCAGCATTTCAGTATAATTGTAGCATTGCCCTCTTCACCAGACCTCATCCTAAAATTGGTCCCTCCATGAAGTGAAAACAGATTGTAGATACACACTTTTTTATTTACATTCTAGAATGAGAGAGCTGGAAGCCCACTCACTAGTATGGACTATATTTTCGGTCTTTCACTCTTTTAAAGGTAAACTGAAGAAACATCTGGGACTAATAAGCATTAACCAGAGAAGATCCAGATGCTGTTAGACAGAGCCATCCTCAGGGATGGGTCTGGTAGGTAGATGAACAAAGTTAGGGTTCTGTCATTAAAAGAAGCAGGCGTGGCAACCAAGAGTGTCTGTTCTGAGTTATGAAGGTGCAATACAGGCATGGCATTAAAAAGGGAAGATTCATAGCAACTGTACAAGCCACACTTTCGCCTTTTGTTCTTTCTCAATACCATTATTTTTAAGCTCTGCGAATGTTTCTATGTGGAAGGAATGTGTGGAAGATGGAGAAGTTAAGAGCAGACAAATGAATGTGTGATCTCTGATCTCAGAGATGATGAGAGCTAATAGGATTAATAGCACCGATGGGGAAATCACCGATGAAGAGGGGCTGTTGGCTATGTAGAAGGGTTTCTGCTGAAGTGGAGAGAATCTTGACTCTTGATGAACTTTATTTTTCTTTTAAAGTAGGAAAGGTCATTAGGTAAGATGAGCAAGTGAGTGCAAGCAGGAGTTTGTGAGGAACATTCCCCTTTGGCTTGTGTTTGCAATCCTTTTTCCGGCACTAAGCCAGTCAGTCAGTGTGATGCCCTTAACCCTCCAGCCCTTGAGGTGCTCTTTGGCCCACCCTGTCTCACAGTTCTGCTCTCGGGCCACTTTGGTGCTATCAGCTTTAATCCCATGGCCTTCTCTGTCTGCTCCAGTGCCTTCTGACTCCCCCAATTTCCTGCCCTTTGTCCCCCGGACTGTCCCTCTGGTACTTTCTGCTCACATCTATATCTCTCCACTGTCTTCTTTCATGACCTTCAACCCCATTGTCTGGGAGAAGTCTAAAGATTTCATCTGAAGAGGTTGAAAATCTTATTTATTTAAAATAGCTTACTACAAAAGAAGAAAAAAGAGATGAGGAGAGACTGACACAAAGATAAAGTAGCCAAAAATGCTAGAAGAATAACTCTTTTTCATTTTGTTTTGTCATTGCCATGTTACTTTTTCATTCTTGAGAAATAATAAATTTATTTACATGAAGGAACATTAAGATATTGACTGATACAAATTAGTTGAAATAAAATTTCATTTCAAAATAATGTATTTAGTAATTATGGTATCAGATAATTATCTAATGCTTTTATTTTCCTCATCACTTCATAACTGGCAACCCATGCCAGTAAGTTTTTTCATTTGCCTAAAGCATTTGCCAATAGAACAGGAAAATTCTTATCTGGCTTCTGTAAGCTTTTTATTTGTGCAAATACTGCTATCTAGTATGACATTATAGTAATAGCTTGATTTTTCAGTTATATAAAATGTTTCTGAAATAGACAAAGGGGCAATTTCTTTTTCTCTTTTTTAATAGGGAATGGACATAGACTTATTCTCCTTTCAGTAGCAGCATGACCTACATAAAGTGTGTGTGGCTGTGATTTTCTCATTTTCCCTCGTGAGAAGGAAAAATATCCCCTCCCCCATTGCCCTCCTGCTGCCACAAAAGGGGAAAAAATGATCACAGGAGCTTTGAATACAATTTTTGTTGAGCTTGTTTTTTTCCTCACCTTAGGTGACCAGATCGATAGATAGTCCAGCAGCTGAGAAAAAAAAAAAAAAATCAGATGACTGGAATACAGCCAGAGGCAGTTTCTCTATTACAGTAAGAGTCCATTCTGATATTAGAAAATTGAAAATAAATGGTACATAAGGAGACATTCATATCTCAATAAATTTAAAAAGGAAATGCAGATGATAAAATGAATCACAATAACACTAACTTCAGAATCAACTTGCAGTGTAATCAAACTTTCCAAGGGTGCCTCCTCGCATATACATGCTATTTGTTTTTCTGGGCACTAATTAATAGAGAAAAACTGCCATGTTGTTGATGCGACTCTACTGGACTGTGACCTAAGATGGCTGTTTGCATACCTAAACTCTCTACAAATAGGGTGCTTATGGGCTCCAAGAACTGAAATGAAATATCCAGCATGAAAATGAGTTGTGATAAAGATGCATTTTTCTTCTTCCCTTTCTTCTTCCTCCCTGCACTTGAGACTTTATGAAATTTCACTAATTCTCAGAAAGGATGAAGGGAATGATAGGTACAGTCTTCTCCATTCCAGGAACCTTATTTATCCCTTTGGGTATCCATATATTCAAGAGCATTTGCTGAGCTCCTAGACTAGGAAAGGCATTCTAGAAATCAAAAAAATTATAAAAGTCAGGGAGGTGGAAGCCTTTCAAGCTAGCTTTGGGTGCAGAATATGCATTTACATCTCAGTCACTTGATTTTTCCTAGTTTGTAAAGAAAATTCAAGCAAGTTGTTACTTTTCTGAGAAAGTTTTAGTTGACATCATTGTTACTGCCCTTCCAACCAATTCTGAAAGAGGAGTCTTTCTTATACATTTTTATAGATTTCTACAATAATTTGAAAGGTAAAAGGCAATAATAATGACAACAATATGTGGTGTCGACCATATATCAAGGCTAGCTCTAAGTACTTTACCTGCACAATTTCATTTAATTCTTTTTTTTTTTGAGATTGTTCAAACAAATTTACTTAATATTGATTAACTACAAAATTTCATATGCAACACATGGCCACTATTACAGGATTTGGCCTTCTAGAGAAATGTGTAAACAGGCATTCTATTAAGATTCTGCCTACTTAGAAAGGTGAGAAATGACCCAAACTCCCAACCCAGGAAAAAATTATCTAAATTATCATATTCTTTTAAATGTTCCAACAGGTTCTTAATACAAGAGTGATTTACAAACTCAGCTTTTTTCCTTAACATTTTTCTATGAAGTCTCTTTTTTGACCAAAAGAAGACACAGGTCTCATCAAACTTTGTTTTAATGGGTCTCAAAATTCTGTGACAGATTTTTGGTCAAGTTGTTTCCATTAAAAAAAAGTACTGATTTTAAAAACTAATAACTTAAAACTGCCACACACAAAAAAACGAAATGGTCCACAAAACATTTTCCTTTCCTTCTGAAGGTTTTACGATACATTGTTGTCATTAACCAGTCTTTTACTATTAAACTTAAAAGGCCAGTTGAGACAAACAGTTCTGAGACTGTTCTTCCACCACTGATTAAGACTGGGGTGACAGGAATTAGGGATATTCATTTAGCCTTCTGAGATTTCTGGGCAGACTTGGTGACCTTGCCAGCTCCAGCAGCCTTCTTGTCCACGGCTTTGATGACACCAACAGCAACTGTCTGTCTCATATCACGAACAGCAAAACGACCCAGAGGAGGATAGTTAGAGAAGCTCTCAACACTCATGGGCTTGCCAGGAACCATATCAACAATGGCAGCATCACCAGATTTCAAAAATTTAGGGCCATCTTCTAGCTTTTTACCAGAACAGCAATCAATCTTTTCCTTCAGCTCAGCAAACTTTCATTTAATTCTTACAACAATGTCCTTATTCCCAGTGAGACTTCCTCGGCTATGACATAGTCCTCTGTGGACATGCGGGAGGTTGAAGGGACTTAGTGTGGTCATTGCGCAATGGGTCCTTCTCCAATTTTCTCTACACTACCACCTCTCCCAGGACCAGAAGCTTTGATAAAGAAGCCCCAGTTCATGCCTTTAGTCACCACATCAAAACACAAGAAAAATCAGTGATCAAGCTGTCTTGCACTTTCCAACTAGAAAGGACCACCCACCTTCCTGTGAATCTAAGAGTCTCTCACAATTACATAATCTTACCTTATATCCATGTTCAGCTCAGTTACTTTAAAAGAATTTTCCATATGTACTCAAGTATAAAAATACTAGCATTTGGGGGAATTGAGGAAGAAACTTCCAATTACTGAATATATATCACACAAATTGCTTAATATTTATGTCCATCGCATAAAATACATACTAATGCTCCCATTTTATATAAGAAGTAATTGAGACACTGTACTTTGCTCAAGATTCACAACAGGAAGTGGTTTTGTGCAGAGTTTACATCAGGACTGTCTGATTCTCTTCTCTATTACAACAGCCCTCAGCTTTCCCCTGCTCAAAGCTTGCAGTGGATCTAAGTGTACTTATAATTAAGTCGTCTAAACTCAGCACATATAGTTGAAGTCCCTGAAAGGCAGAGAACAGCCCAATGATCCACTGACCAATACCAAAAGTTCCACATAGAGGAGGTGGCCCATACTTCATACTCTTTAATACACTAGCAATAGCTTTCCTCTGGTTTATATTGATTAATTTGGATCAAATATTCCAGGGAAATAAAATGTGGCTCTTCTCAGAAATCCTTGAAAAATATGAACTCCCAAATACCCCACATCTCATTAAGAGTCAGCTTTTATTGACTGAAATTTGAAAACAATTTGGTGTCTGGTAAGAAGCATATGATACGAAACACAAAAATTCTAGAACAAATCCTATCTTCTCAAGCACTAGAAATGATATGCCCTCCCTTCCTACAGTGGGAAATAGACTGTTTTCTTGTATGTATCATAAAGTTCTTATAAATCAACCCTGCAGAGGCAGATCTAGCCACAATATCTGACTTTATACATCTGCAAATAGAAAAGAAATTTGTTTTTAAATTTTGCTTATATTTAATACTGAAAGTTTATTGGGTTGTTGGAAAAGTCATGACACATTTTTTCCATAGAAAACATAGAAAAATATATCATGACCTCTCCAACAACCCAAAATATTAGTTTGTGCATGATATGTATAGCTATATTAAACTATATAGAATATACACATATGGATATATATAATAATGATAGGTATAGTCCAAAGAATATGTCTATTTAAAATTTACATCTAATTTTTTGAATAGTCTTGAGTGAAGAGTTACAGTATTTTTCAGTTGTTATGAACAATGATTTTGGGACCAGCAAATGGCATAATGGTTATGTCGCTGGACTCCCATGTATTCAACCACGATTCGAGTCCCGAACTCGGTGTCTTAAATTCATGCGGGGCATGCGTGCATGCATGCTGAAGATCCTGAGAGGAGAATAGAGGAGAAGGGATTGTGGTGTAACCATACCCCCTGGGGGGTGATTTCTCGCATTCTGTCTCTCTGTCTTTCTGGTGAGCAAACCTGATTTATAGCAAAAAAGAACTATTAAAAAAAAAAAAAGAGAGAGAGAGAGCAAGTATTTTAAGAATATCTTTGCAATGAGCATTCATCAGACAATTTAAAATGTTGTTAATAAGCAATTAAAGTAGTTGGATGCTAAATCTATTTGCTAACGATATGTTCATCTTAATGTTTTGGAGTATGTATTATAGATACCTCATTCTTATTCCAGGAACTATACTAAAATTTGTTCTGCAGAGAAGAAAAAATAAAAGGCATAAGCATTGTCTCAAAAAAAATGACAGAATAAAAAAATTGCTGAGAGACTAGAACAATCTTACAAAAATTGAAGCTAACTAAATAATCTTTAAGAATTCAGACGTCTCTCTTTAATCTTCTTAAGACTGCAAATCCTTGTCAAAATAAGCATTTCAGGTACACTTAATTTTTTTTTTTTTGAGAGATTTAGGGCACGTGCACTTGCCGGAAAGACAGAGAAACAGAGAGACAGAAAGTGAGAAATCACCTCCCCCGGCGGGGATGGCCACGCCGCAATCCCTTCTCCTCCATTCTCCTTTAGGGATCTTGGGCACACATGCACATGTGCCCGGCATGAGTTTAAGCCACCAGGTCCGGGACTTGAACCACAGTTGAGTGCATGGGAGTCCATCGACATAGCCATTACACTAACTGCTGGTCCCACACTTAATTTTTTTTAACAAATATAATAAATTTTTGGTTAGAAAACCTACAATAAACAAAATATAAATAAGGAATACTATATTTTCATCACAGAACAAATTTTTAAAAATGATACAAGTTCACAGAAAATTGTTCTATTTAAATGTTATTCCCAATTGAATATTCTAAAATTACTTTGTAAAAGGAGCATTTCATAGTGATATAATTTTTAAGGAAAAAATAACACAAAACTCATGTTTGAATGACTTAAATAATAGTGTTAAATATTCATTCATTTTAATTCTACCATGAAAAAGCCAGTCCCAGTGTAATGAACCACAATTATTTATTTATTTCTAATGCAATTTATTAAAAATGTACTTATTGCCTGAAGGCCTTTGGGAACACACATAAAAACATAAAAATACATGAATTGAATTAAATACACAAACAGCCCAAATCCCTACTAAAAAGAATAATAGGTTGAAACAATGCTACACAAGAGATATATTTCTCGTTTTATGTATATATAATTTAATTATGATAGTTTGCTGACTCTCTGGTCTCTACTGAGATTGATATAATGATTTTGTTGGTTTTGATATTGCTGAGTAAAATTTTAGTTAAATAGTGAAGCAACTCTTGGCTAAGATCCAACAGAATAGTTATTATGGAGCTCTTTGGTACCCAGAAGACATTTGGAGCTTTGTACAGAGGCCAAACTCTGGTCATTTTACTATTTTCTTGCATATAAGTAAAATTCTCTCTCTTCCCAACATTATCTGACTTTGAGTTCCCTGGGGATTCTATCAACAGACTAAGAACATGTGGCACCTACAGAAAGAAACTGGACTGTTAATAGTATTAATGAAAGAGTTTTTGCTTTTTACTTAAGGTTTCAGAGGACTTTGCCCCAAATATTTTCTCTGCTAGTTTTATATAGCATTCGTTTTAAAATGTCACTCTGAAAATAAAAAACATAGGAGAAATTCTCTGAAATAAGTAACTATAGATTATAGTAATGGAGAGAGGAAGGGAAAATCGTGACCTAGTCTTCTGCTTTGGTAAAACTTACTGTATTGGCCCGCTTTCACACTGATCAGTAGTAATTAATTCCCTGGGAGAATTAACAGGTATAGGTTTGGGTTTGCTGGTAACCATATGAAAGAATAGCCTTCAGCACTGTACTAGGGGTTTCTAATAGAAAACAGTGAGGTACATAAAGTAGGAAAAAAAAAACCTGTATCAAAAGAAAAATTATCAAATATACCTCCACCTACTTCTCAATTTTGCTTAAGGCTTGCCCTGACCTAATACCATATTGATACTCACATTTATTTTTTTTACTGCATAAGACTATCTTTTATCAAAAAGCATAGCATCACTGTTATTTAAAAATATGGTCAGTAGATCTTTAAAATAATTTTGATAGCTGCCTGACAATACAATGATAAATAGTCCAGTTATTAGAGGTAGTACCATGTTTGGTTGACTGGCCAGGTCTAATAAAGGAAGCTGCTTCTACTTGCAGGCAGCAAAGAAAGTCCAAATGTGGCCTGTGATAAAAGGGCTAGTGAAGATTTTGTTGCATTTAGAAAAATAGGATCATAAAATCTCAGAGTTTGTATAAGAGACCCAAGGTCATTTACTCTCGTGCTATGTTCAAATGCCTTCTTCAATATCTCTACCAGGTGGCCATCCAGCATGTGCTTGTCTGGTTCGATGGTTGATAATATGCACATCTCATCAGGATCAAGCTCCCAGCTATTCTCTCTCCTGGCTTATACTAATATACCATGTCAACCTTCTTGTTTTTCTCAAAACACATCAAGTCTCAGGGCCTTTACATTTGATCATTCTTCTGCATATACCCCATCTCTGTGTAACTGTCCCCATTTTCTTGATGTCTGTACAAATGACACTTAGGAATGATGTCCTCCTTGACCACTCCAGCACTCCTCATCCTACTGATCCTGTTTCATATTGTTATCTGACATATTTCATTTTTAATTTCCTTACTTTAGGGCCTTATGTTGTTGGATAGTCATGTCCTCAATGTCTGTATAAAACCCAATGCCTATATAATCCTCAATGCCTATACAATTGCTAGTGCATAGTCACTCTTCAGTCTATAGTTTTGAGCCAAAGAATGTATAACACTACTAAATCATACAAGCAAGAAACCTAAGAGTATTTTAAGCTTTGCTCTCTCAATGCCCACATCAAATCAATAAAATAACCTCTGATAATACCTCAAAAAAAGTTATCTATATTTCCCCACTGCCATTTTCCAAGTCTAAAGTCCCATCACCTCCTACTTAGATTAACACAAGAGCTACTAATTAGCAGTGACTTCTTTAAATTGCTGCTTCAGGTCTAGCCTCAGCACAATTGTTTTTAATGATGAGGATGAATGGGGTCCATAAATACAGACAGTATTATTTTTTTACTTTAAAATTTTCAGTCCTTCTCATTTTCCGTAGTAAAATCCAAACACAAAAGGGCTTCTGATTTATTCTTTTATCTTCAGCCTTATCTTTCTTTGATTTCTTTGTCCAAAGTATCTTAATTCCTCCAAGAAGGGAAGACAGAATCCTACTTTTTCCTATTTCAAAGGTGTTTCCAGAGGACCCAGAGAGTCTCATTTACAAGCATTAACAGACTATTCATAATGGGATCTACACCCTGTCCCAGGCATGGTGTGTTTATGATGCACAGCAAACCTTCTTTTATCTTAGAGTAAACCACAGATATTATTTGCTGATTTCTTTCTGGAACAGAGATTTGTGATTTTCTTTAACCAATTACCAATCTTATAATTTCAAACTCCCTGTATCCTACGAGCCTCCACTCTCAGATATTCCACCTTTTTGGACCAGGCCAATGTAAAGAATTCTTTATACTGACTGACAGCTCTCCTGCTTTCAGAACTATATAAAAGGAAGCATTGAATCTCAGCACCCCAAAAAAACACACTTTATTTCCTCTGGGTCTGGTCACTCAATTTCAGGCTTAGTAATAAACCTCATTAATCATTATCTCTACAGAGTTGGAATTGGTTATTTCCAGTGACAGAAGTCTTTACCCGTCTCCCTGAACTATATTAGGTGCTCATTCTGGCTAGGGCTGCACTGTTTATCTTTGCTGTTAAATGTACCATATTGCATTATGTCTGCTTGCTTCATTATTTCTTCTCTAATTTGGGACTATAAAAGAATATGCCTGTCTTATTCATCAATGGACCACCATAGACTATCAGAGAATTAATATCCAATTCATACAAGTTGTTGAGAGAAGGAAGGAATTCAACCCCAAATCTCAAGATGTCACCTTAATCTTGCATTGGACATTTTGATATAGTTCCAGAAATAGAATTTATTTGTCTGGATTCTCTTCAATTTGTCAGCAGCAACCTTGAAATAGTTGATGACGTCTGGATAATAAAACTATGTAGTTGAACAGACTGTGCAAGCATTGATTCAGTCAGCAATTCTGCATTGAGGACCAACTACGTGCCAGGCACTCTTCTGGGTGCGAGACAGAAGCAGTGGGAATATGATAGATTAGGTCCCTACTCTCTGAGCTTACACAGTACTTAGGGTGACAGACAATGAACAGATACATACAAAAATGAGCATGATAATTTCTGATAGCAACACCAGCAATTAAGAAACCAGAATATGCCATTGCAGTGGATTTCTGAGATGAGAGTATTTTTATGTACAATAGGTATTTTTACGTAAAATAGTCAGGGAATTTTTTTTTTTTCCTTTCTAACAGAAGATTGCCTTTTTTTTTTTTTTTTTTTTTTGAGAGAGATTTTCACTGTAGAGCGCGTGCGTTCGCCAGACAGACAGAGAGAGACATAGAGACAGAAAGCGAGAAATCACCCCCCAGGGGGGATGGTCACGCCGCAATCCCTTCTCCTCCATTCTCCTCTCGGGATCTTGGGCACGCACGCACACGCGCCCGGCGTGAGTTTTTTAAGCCACTGGGTCCGGGACACGAACCGCGGTCGACTACGTGGGAATCCAGCGACATAGCCATTACGCTAACTGCTGGTTCCCCAGAAGATTGCCTTTTGATCTGAGTAGCAATATGGATTCAGTCACATAAATTTCTAAGGGAAGTTTCCTTAGAAAAGGACCTTGTAGGGCACAAACTTGGTGTGTTTCACAGACAGAAAATGTGTTGAATTGGAATACTGAGTGAGATAAGGAGAAGGGCCAGAGTAGATAGGACTCTGTAGCCATTATGAAAGTAATTTTATTTTAAAGTTGAATGGGAAATTGTTGGCACTAACCACCACTTACAAGACCCAAGTTCATCTACACAAAGTCCAATATATCTCAAAACTAATACAGTGACTCATGCAGCACACATATCTGATTCTACTGCTGTTTAGGAACTCACAAATCATTATAATTAGCAGGCTAGTGGAAATACTGTACTCTCCCCCTCCCTCTTACTTCTTTCTTTTCTTTTATTCAGTAAGCTCCAAAGTAACTAGCCCTGGGGGGAGATAAAGTGATGAATAACCTCATTCAGCTCAAAGAAACAACAACAAAAAAAATCCCCAGTTGTATGGTTCATTGCAAACAGCAAAATGGTCATTGTTTAGTGGATGAGGTTTCCTCTCCTTAGTATCCAGCAATGACTAATGATTTTCCTCCAAAGCTCCCTCTTTTAAAAGAATGAATAAGCCCCAAAGGCCTCTGAGAGATAAGTATTACTTTCCCCCTGGTAGCTCAGCCAGTGACTGAGATGGAAAAAGAAACTGGACAATATTTCAAAGCCAAGACCGGTAAGGGTGACAGTAGACACTGCACTTGAGTACTCCTAAATCGTCTGGCACCCAAACAGTTTTTATGCCCTTCTATTTATTTTCTGCCTTATTCATAAACTCACTCATCTAAAGTAGGCTTGCACTGAATATGATTCAGGGTGCTCTCACATCAGTATAACTGCATTCCTTGTGCTTCCCAGAGGAAAACTACTCCTGTGACCCAACAAACTTCTCAAAGACTAACATGAAATTGGACGACCATTGGCCATATTGCATGAGTAGCATTTGTACCAGCCTTAGGTATTTGTTTGCATAGTTTCATTTTTTTAGGGACAACTTTAAAAAAATAACAACAATTTTCTACAAATAATTGCTTGCCTTTTTGAAGCAGAGGAGCACACTGAATGCTAATGTCAGGTTCAATGCATTACTTTCATTCTCTAATCTCTATTAGGAAAAATGTCATGGGTTAATATATTTGTGCCCCACTGAGAATTAAAGAGGAAACAAAATGCTTAGCGTTCGTAATGAGGCCATGCATTAATGTAGGAAGGTCATGTCAGATCACATATAATAGATATGGCAACATTATTTTCCATGGTAGCCAAAGGGGACTCAACTCAATGATGGGCAATGCTTTGAGAAATATTTATTTTTGATGTGAAAAGGAAATGGAATTAGAGCATTCTGGTTGATGAAAACCATAAATAAGATTTCCCCACAAAGGATTAGAAAGCAAAAGTACTCTTCTCACAAGTTCTATCTCCTCAAAGTTCAAGGACCGGGTGAAGAGATCGCAGTATTTTGTGATGACAGTGGAATGTATTGCCCAGGTTTCTTATGCTGAAATTGACTTTAATTCTTGAGAGAAATTATCAGATAAATAAACTAAACATCTGTACTGGAAGTCTTTAGCAAAAGCTATAGAGAGGCGAGCATCTTCAGGAGAGCAAAACTTCACATACTTTAATTCATCAGCAAAAAATTAGGACAGACAGCTTTTTAATTTAACCTTATTGACAAGTTCAGTGTGTGTTGGATTCCAATGATATCTTTGGAAAGCCAACATGGTTTAAGATTTTTATGGGTGATCCTTGTTATTGAGAACTTTTTATATTCAGGGTAAAAACAGAACGTAATGTACTTAAGAATTATAACAACGACTATGTATTAGAATTATTGGAATTTTTAAATAGCATTTCACTTCTTGCAAAACCATTTATGATGCATTATATTATATAATAAAAAAATCCTCAAAATAAAGACAGGATTTTAACTGTTTAGAGAAAAACAGGATTATATGAAAAAGGTAATTCAGAAAAGAAAACCTATAAATGGTTACTAAATAAATAAAATATGGTAAGTATAAATAGTAATAAATTTGTAAAGATATAACATCATATCTTTTAAAAAAAATTAATTGGCTAGTCATGGCAAGGCCTGAATTTAAGTCCCAATCCAATTTAAACAGGCCAGTGCTATGACACATGCCTGTAATCCCAGCCACCCAAGAAGAAGAGACAGGGGAGTCCTAAGTTCAAGGCTAGGCAAATAACTTCAACAGAGCAAAACTCTTTTTAAAAATAAATGGACAGGTAGATATATAGATAAATAGCAATTAAGAAGAATTATTAAATATAGCATTGAGGTTAATAAGAATCCAAAAATTTCTGATGACTCTGGTAACTCCTAATAGTGCTATGGGCATTCGAATGCTAAGTGCCTTCCAAAAAGGATATTTGCCAATATATATTGACCAATTTAATGTCTAGTAATTAATCTTAAAGAATGCAAAAACATAAACACAAAGACAGATATCAGAATATTGCATATAGCAGTAAAAGAACAAAAGCACTGAAAAAAAAAAGAGTCATCTATTGATGTTGTACTTGTATAAAAACTTCTATACAGCCATTAAAATAATGCTATATCTTGGTGGAAATGTGTATAGTCATTTTCATTGTCATTCCAGACATTTCTTTTCAGAAATGTAATCACTTGATATTCCTAGCTTCTCTCCATCTTGTCACAACTTATCATGAAGAAATGGTTGACTTTTTTAAAGAATTAATTTTATTTATTTATTATCATTATTATTTTTAAATTTGCTATAGGGCATGTGTACTCACCAAATAGAGACAGAGAGAGATAGGAAACGTGAGAGTACGAGCTGCCAGGTCTGGGACTCACAATGTGGTCGGCCATGGGGGAGTCCAGTGCCTTAAATACCACACCAGTTGCTCACCCAGAAATGGCTGACTTTAATTTAGTAAGTTTGGGAACAGGAAAGGAGTATGAAAGCCCTGTTTTACCTTCTTGGTGTGAGTTTTCCTATATAACATTAGTTTTCTTTCACTCCTCCAGTATTTAAAGTTTTCTGAACAGAAATCTGTATCAGCCCATCTATCAGCAGGTGGGTATGCTGCTTAATTTAGGGTTCACTATGAATAAGCCTTATTTTCTACATTCATAAATGACATCTTCCAAACATCAGTATTAATGATGACATTTTTGCCCCGTCTGCCAATAATTTTGTCCTATATTGTATATGCTTAGAACTTGAATAAAGGAGAAAAGTATTCTTGATTACCCCCTAAGCATATCGGCATAATAGAAGAATATTTAAAGTCATAGAAGGTGCTCATAATGTATGGCTAAGTAGAAAGATAGATACAAAGACAATAGAGTATAAGGTTTTATGCAAAATATTTTAAAACTCCACCTACCCATTTTTCTAGTGAGTGAGAGAGACAGAGAAACACACAATGAGAGAGGAGAAAGATAGAGAGACAGAGAGAACAGTACCTCCAAAAGGGACCCGACACCACCATTCACTCCCAGCCCCATCAAGCCCTGGGTCTGGGGCACATGCACGCCTAGCCCACTCAGAGAGGTCTGCAGACATGAACCTGGAACCCTTCCACATGGGTCAACCCCGCAGAGCATCACGTTTCACCACGATGCCATTGCCTGGCCCTCTAAAATATTTTGACAATACTGAACTTTGCTTAATCATTGATGAATGTGCCACGTTTAATTTTTTACATTTTAGCTTATGTGTATTTTCAAAGTTTTCTGCAATATGTTTTTGTTATTTTTCTAACAGGATTTACATTACTCTGCTGAATATTACAGAATTGCTGAATCATCTTCCTAAGAGGTTATTATACACAGAAGATGAATTTATCTGTGAGAAAGGACTACTAAAGGTAGTTAACAAGTTAGGTGAGTTCCACAGTCTGCCCTGGAACTCTGACCAGTCACGTCGTACTTGATGAATTATTGGTGAGAAGGACATCATTATGTATTTTCAAACTGCTTCCTCTAATAATTTGACCATAGGGAAACTAAACGTGTATGGGGACTTTTAAGTTCCTAATGTATTCATTATCCAGCCAGAGCTGTGGGATGTGAGGACTTTGTAGTCAGATTTATCCAAGGGCTCTTCTCTTTGCATATTTGGATATTCAGAAGTTCAATGGAATGCTTCAGATTTGTGTTAAAAGGTAGAAATTCCTCTTTAAAAATCCATTCTTTAGAAATGCATTTTGTTCATTAGCTACTTGAAAAGACTTTGAATGTTAGCGTTTTTCTTTCATACTTGTACACATTAAATTTTACAGTGTGACTGTAATTCCAGACTGAAGAACCCTAACACTCCATGAAGAGTTTTTCCCTTTCTACTCAACCTAGACCAGCTCTGTCTGGTAACAAGCTTTCAGAAATATATATTTGTAAATGCGTACTGAGCAAATTTAAATTTCAATAACTCTGGGTACTCACACGTCAAAAACAAATTATAAGCATATAAGAGCATAATTAGCAAAGTTTAAAAACAGCACATTTAAAAACCTTTAAGCTTCCATACAATTGCCATATTTTATGATATAGTCAATCCAATTTCCTAACTTGATGAAAAATGTTTCCAGTTGCTGCTGTGTGACTTCAGAAATTGCATTCTTAATCCCTGTCCTGTACTCCCTCAGTGTGTTTAGCTATGAGAAATAAATAGAAATTTAATATGCTTATTTCAATCATCTTTCTGTTCATAGAATCTGGAACTGAAACTTTAAAAGATATAAACACATTACATGACAAAACTTACATCCTTCTCAGAAATAGGAAGAGAGTTTTATAGAGATTGTCTGTTGGAAGAATGTCTTTTTATAATGGAAGCCAGTGCCTAACCACTCAGATTAGATACCTTTCTGGCTTACATTATACATTAAGACTACCAACACACAGATATTCTAACAGAACTTTCATAAGACATTTCAGCAATGAAACTGGGTCTCTCTCTTCCCTTCTGCAAAATGATTATGAAACAACTAAGGAAAACAGCTAAACAGTTTCTATTCTGCACAAGTCTGTAATCTGTGAAACACCTTTCACAGATTAGAAAGGTAGACAATATCCCCAGAGTTGTTCCGTGCAGTGCTCTAGGTGGGCATTTATGATATTTTAAAAAGCATGGCAACCTCTCAAGTCCTTTATACTTTTCTATCAGGACTATCCCTCAGGATCTTCCTTGGCCCCCAGGATTTTTAGATGACTTTTCACCATAATTTCTATGGTTAGGATAAACGGTTCTGGAAAATTAAACTCTACATATGTATTGGGTTGCAGGAAAAGTTATGACATATTTTTTTCTGTTTTTCTATGCAAAAACGTGTCATGACTTTTCTGTCAACACAATAGGTATCCAAATCTCCTTTCCCCTATATACAGTTATTTTGAAATAGTGTCTTAATAGAAATTGTGAGGTACAGTAAGGCCAATGGATCAGGAAAGGATGGACAGTGAAAGATAATTTGTGACTCACAGACCCCAAGGGGAAA
>NW_006207985.1:135316-138400 GCF_000334495.1 Tupaia belangeri chinensis
AAAGAGTGGGTCACACTGTGGGAAGCCACATGGGAAGCACAGGGTTCCATTAAAAGGCAAAAGGGAAAGAAAATATTGTGGAGAAAAGTCTTTATCATGATTTCCATGGGAAGGATAAGGAAGGCAGTGTAAGCAGAATTAGAATGAAATAGCTCTCAGAATTTCAGTGAGCTCTAGGACCCGAGAGCTATCCCTAGTTGTCTGGTAAGTGACTCTGGGGTGATTGGGGCAGATGTACAGCCAAAGAGTAAGAACCCACTAAAGGAGGTGGCTGGTGGTGTGGACTTCTGGACTGGCTGGTTTATATTTGAGAGGCATGCCTCAAGAAGATGCAGTTGTGAAGATTAGGGTGACTAGGGTGACAGGAGGACAAAGCAAAGTGACTCAGGCTTACTATTAGGTTCTCTAGGACAAGGACAGCCTATACACATAGGACAAAGTTTGCAGCATCAAATTTACAAAGGTTAGACATATTGCAATATAACAATCTATTGTGGGTCTTCCTGGGAATCACAGTCATCCCTTTCTCTTCTACAAGAATATCAGGTGTCAGATTTGGATCCAAATGGGTAGAAAACTTACAGTTCAAAAGTATCAAATACCAGACTGGATGAGTTAATTTTGGAGGTGAAAGGAAGCAGATAGACTGAAAGAAATCTTGGAAAATTGAAGTGTGATTGAGAATTCCTCCTTTCAACAGCAATATTAGCCCAGACAGCTTTCTATAGCATTTAAGAGTTCATAAGGTCAGAGGAAGAAGACAAGAAGGAAAAGGAAGGCAGGAATGATTTAGTGTTGTTATGTGTTGATTACTATTTCATACAGAATGAACTATGTTCTTCTAATAATTTTATGGTATTTTTAACCAAAGATAAAGTTAAGATAGAGTAATAATGGAGATAGCACATTTATTATTAAAAAATGATAAAAAATGTAAAAGGAGGAAGGGGTAATAAGTTAAAAAAATTTCCTATTCCTAAATTTAGCATCCCTAATGTCTACCTGGCATGAATATAAAAGCCCAGAAGTGGTGGATGAAATGTATTCCTTCCTGTTTTTATTCTGTTAACATTCCACTAACCTGAAATGCAAACTTCCCTGTAAGGATTGCCTTCTCACTGATGAGAATACATCATTTGCTTAACTTTTGTTTGTTGAAATATTCTTGAACATCTATTTCAATATGCACCTAAAAGCAGGTAGCAAGAAAAGAAACAGTAACTCTTACTTTACTTTTGGATTAGATTTTGCCATGGGGCTTGATGTTTGAGGTTAACAGAGCAATAAAATACAAGGGCCATCATTCATTTCTGCTGAAAAGACGGCTAATCAGGGCCCAATGTCTGGAAAATGAAATAGACTGCCTGATTAATTTATATAGTCTCAGTGTGTTCTAAAGGGCATTAAAGAGCCCAAAACCTTCATAGTATCTCCCTTTTTATATCTAAATCCATTTAGGTAGCTATTCTTAAGAAAATTTAGCTAGCCAAGAAATGGATGGAGATGGTGTAATTCCTCCTATCTGTTCTTTCCCTCAGGTTGTTAATGACAAACACATTACCATTATTTATTACAAATAGATTAAAGGTGTCAGTATGGTTCAATTCATAGCAATTTTATTCTTTTAAAATGCATGGGAACTGGGATTCCTCCAATGCTGACAATGCACATGATTGGTTTCCTGGGGACTCTATCCCTCAGGAGTACTTTTCTTTATGTTTATTACTTAAAAAAGTGAAGGTACCATCTGCTCTTGCCTCATAGTTGTTTAAATTGTTTAGAACCTCAGGTCATAATGGATATAACTATGGTACACTTCCATACAGTTAATTTCATCTGCAAATAATTAGTTATGCAATCCTTTCTTTTAGCTTTATCATTGATAGCAATGAACACAAAATGACCTGGAAAAGAAACATGTTTTCTAGGTCTGAAAACATGCACTTCAGCTGTCTCTAAGTCATCTGCTGTATTAGCAGAAAAGTAGTTTATTATTTGACATCTCAATGTCATAAATATGCATGTGCTATACAACTAAAATTCTTTTTTTTTTTTTGAGAGGTTTTTTGCCATAGGGCACGTGCATTCACCAGACAGAGAGAGACAGAGCGACAGAAAGCAAAAAACCACCCCGCAGGGGGGAGGACCACGCCACAAGCCCTTTTCCTCCATTCTCCTCTCAGGATCTTGGGCACGCACGCACACGCGCCCGGCATGAGTATTAAGCCAGCAGGTCTGGGACGCGCGAACTGCAGTCGACTACATGGGAGTCCACTGACATAGCCATTATGCTAACTGCTGGTCCCTAGAACTAAAATTCTTGATGATTAATTTACACTACACAGTGCTAGATAAATACTTGCATTTGTACATATCCACCTATTCTTTCTTCTGAAACAGTTTAAAACAGAGGACAATCATAGGTCAGAAGATAAATCATGCAGACATAAAAATAATCTATGACTGAAAATTCATTCTATTAAGGAATAAAATTATTTAAAAAATAGTTTCATAGAAGCTATACAGGCTATCACTTTCTCCTTAATACCTAAATAATGCAACCAGTCAATAATAAATGGACATAAGCAAAATGTTATATTAAAAGTTAATATGTTGTAACTGATTTTAACCTGAGATTTATGATGATACTGAAAACATATTTAGAAAATGGAGTATTCAGGCATTTTCTGAGAAGGTCCTATTTATAGGTTTTATCAGAATTTTAAAATTGTTACTTAACATAGAATACAATAAATACAATGTATTTTAATAAAATACTGTTTTTGCTTAATTATTTAACTGTTTTAAAATGAAGCACCATTTAAATGCACCAGGTACATGTAAATCGATTCCAAAGACATCTGTCTTTTTCAAGAAGAGTGGTAAACTGCAGGGAATGCAGGGAATTTAATAAAGGGAGATTGTTGTAAGTGTTCAAACTGTTAGAAAAATAGTCTAAATAAAACCAAAGCTGAACATTTGTTATGTGAATACTTCCTAGCAAGTCATTTGCATCAGGCTCATAAGCATGGTACGGTAGTGTTTGATTCATATATTTAAAGTAACAACAGGTTTGATTCTCTA
>NW_006207985.1:138429-171977 GCF_000334495.1 Tupaia belangeri chinensis
TAGCTGATAACTCTATTTGACATCCTATATGTACAAAGCACTGCATAAATTAAAAGTCTGAAATAGAACGGGTTGTTTCTCCTTGCTTAGAACACTTATGTCTGTGGATAAATTCACTTCGGACCCATTAGTTAAATGATTATATTTCTACATTTATATTCTTAATGTTTTCCCATTTGACAGGTTCTCTTTGGATTAACAACGAGAAAATTATACCGTATCTCTGTAGTCAAAATGAAGATGGATTTTAAATAACCATAAACAAATTTCATGAAAAACAAATTTAAGTATTTTTAAGCCACAAACTTACCTGAAGGCTTAATGGGGATGAGGGTAAGGAGTAGAGTATTGTACAATTATTGTAGCTGAGCCCTTCCTGGTAAGTGTAAAAATAAATACTTTGTCCAAATTCAAGATAATTCTATCAAACACTTCAGTGAGAAAAACCTTACTTTAGAGAGAAAAGCTCCAGTGCCTACCTTAAACTTGTTTGTTTTGGGCATTTTTGTTTATGCATATGTGAGATACAATATGATTTTCTTTTTGGTGTGCTAACTGAAAAAACAAACAGTTAAACTCGTTCTTGCTTAGCTCTGAGCCACACAGCTTTCTTTCCCGTTAAGTAGCCCAGCCACAGAGGGGACTTTCTTCTTTATTAAAGCACCTACAACACTGTATTTTTATGATATAACTCTTTTCTCCTCAAATATTGTCTGGCCCAGTTAATGTTATGGAGAGAAGGAATCTAAACTCCTTAACCCACGAGTTCCTATATATAGTCTAACTCTCCCTGGAGTCATGGAAATTGGACACAGTTACTTGGGCAAGATTTCTAAGATGTGGTTTGAATATAGTTTGAACCCCTTATTGGAAAGAGGTGTTTATAGACAAAGATTTTAAAAGACACATGCTTTACAAACTAAGGTTCGAAATAATATTTCAAATCACTGTAACTTTGAGCAATCAACAATCTTATTTTCTTGAATTTTAGAATCTAATATTTCCTTGAAATTAATTTAGCCCAAGGGTTTGCAAACATGTTTTATTTTAAAAAGTTAATAAAATGCCTTAGAGCTGGGGTGAGCAGTAGAGTGTTAAAAAAAAAAAAGTAGGTCACAAGAAGAAAGGATATATAGTTCTATCTGTTAGCACATCGGTCTCACTGATAAGCTTTCCCTCGATTAAAGGGTTTTGCAACTGATAACACTTTTTAAAACATTGCTTTGTCTCAACTCCTTCTACATATGAAGCCAAAAGAGGCCATATTATGTGCCCAAAGTCATATAAATAGACAGTGGAAGAACTTTTTTCCCCAGTACAGATCAGTTGATATTGGATCTAATGCCTTTATTTATATTTACCAGCACAAAGAAGTTTATTAAAGTTTACTAATCACTTTATTAAAATATTGAATCAGGAATTAATATCTTGAAATTATAGTAACTATTTTTTTTAGAGATTTTTTGTTATAGGGTGTGTTCACTCACCAAAGAGACAGAGGGAGACAGAGAGACAGAAAGTGAAAAATCATCCTCCCCTCCAGGGGGTTTGGCCACACCACAATCCCTTTTCCTCAGTTCTGTAGGGATTTTGGGCATGGACACACAGGCGCCTGGTGTGAGTTTTAAGTCGCAGGGTTCAGGACTCAAACCATGGTCAACTACGCAGGCCCAATGATGTAACCATTGCATCATCTGCGGGTCCCAAAATTCTAGCAACTTGTACCTATGTTCTTGCTCATAAAGTGCAAATATTAAATCCATAGACTCCTGAGCTGTTTTACTAAACCCAAGAGAGAAACTAAGAGAAAATGTGGACTTCTTTCAGACTTGTGATCATTACCCTGCCACACTGCTGCACAAGCCTCTTTGTAAGCAACTCTGGGTTTAGACTTTCCTGTTCTTTACTATCTTCCAGAGATAATCTGGGAGATGTTAATTTATATAAACTAGTCAAATATTTGAAGGGTTTCCACTGAGTTTACAGAGCTTAATACTGAGCATCAGGATGAAAATAGTAGCATGCCCTATTTTGTGAAGAAAGAAGGTGTTTAGGAAACAGAAAGCCTTTCAAATGCTGCAGTTTACTTCCTACTTATGAAATACTTTTATCATTGTTCAATTATGTTTAAGATAGGTAAATTCAGTGAAATTAGACAATAAGCAGAATTACCCTAAGTGGTAAGGCAATGGTATTTACTTATTTTTAAAGACTTATTTTATTATATTATTATTATTTAATTTGCCATAGGGCATATGTACTCACAAGAGAGAAACAGAGAGAGAGAGAGAGGGAAAGTGAGAAAGCAAACTGCCAAGCACACAACTCAAACCGCGATCAGCCATGTGGGAGTCAGCATCTTAACCACCACACCACCTACTGGCTCAAGGCAAGGGTATTTAAACATGCATCTGTGGGCATCATTCACCCTTTTAGGATCCTGAATACCATTATGAATCTCCTAGATTCTCTCATGGATTCTTAAAAAATAGGAGGACATTGTATTAAGTAAAAAAAATGTCAGGCACAAAAAGATCTATAACACATGACCTCACCCAAATGTAGAATCTAAAAAAAGTAGAACTTACGAAAGTAGAGAGTAGAATGTTAGGTACCAGATGGTGGGGCTGGAGGTGAGGGTGGAAGGGGTTAGAGAGATGTCGGTCAAAGAATACAGAATTCCAGATAGATGGGAGAAAAAATTCAAGGGATTTGTTATACAACATGGCGACTGTAGTTCATCACCATGTACTGTATTCTGTAAAATTGCTAACAGTAGTTTTGTGTTCTTACCACAGAAAAACAAGTGTGTGAGATAATGCATCTGTCAATTAGCTTCATTTACCTACGCCACAGTGGATACATGTTTCAAAGCAATAATGTGTCGTACACGATACGAACAATTCCTATTTGCCAGTTTAAAAAATATTTATGAAAATGTACCCTTATTGATTCCTGAGTGAATTCTATGTTTTATCCTCTTCATAGCTTCACTGTAATAAAATATGAATAAAATAAATAATCTTATAAACTATGGACCTTCTTTCCTGAAAAAAAATGTCTGCCTACACAAGTGCACAATTTATTTACTTTCGTTGCAATGAGAATTCTTAAATTAAGAACCACAGTTGTGTGTTTTTGTCTTTTGTAATATTTATTTATTGTGATTTTGCAAGGCTCTGGGACTGAGTCTTGAACTCCGGTTGGTCATGTGAGAATTCAGCACCCTAATCACCATGCCATCTGCTCTCCCAGCTGTGCAGTTATAAATATCATCTCTGAACATACTTGGAACTCAGATCTCTAGGGAAATGAATGACAACTAACTCCAAACATTATTTGTACACTATTTAGATGTTGAATACAACATTAAGTGCTTTGTAAGGATTTTCTCACATCATCTTTTCAATAACCTCAATGTAAATTTTATTATAATCCCCATTAAACAAATGAGGAATCTATACAGGGTTAGGAAATAAATAACTTGCTCAAGGTCAAAAAGCAAGAGAGTTGCAGAGCTGAGATTTGAACTCAGGTTTGTTTGATGACAACATGACATCAATTCTAATGTATTTAAATATCATATATTTAATCTGAAAGAATATCACTCAACACTCAGTCACAAGATTGGTCTTCAAGTTTTCATCAGGCAAATTCGATGCTTTAACTTGACTTCCTCTTTTTTTTTTTAACAGACTTAAGCAATTTTAAGATTACATTCACAATGTCATATAGCCATCGCAAAAGTCCATTTCCGCATTTTCTTCATTATTCCAAACAGAAACTGTCCCCATTAAAAAATAATTCCTTATTTTCCCTCCCTGTAGCCCCTGTAACCTTTGTTCGGCTTTTATCATTACAATTTTCCCTATGCTAGGTACCTCGTGTAAGTGGACTAAAACGCTATTTGTTGTTTTGCATTGCTCTTCTTTTACTTAACAAGATATTTTCAAGTTTCACTCAGGTAGTGGCACATATCAGAATCCCATCCCTTCGTTAGGGTGAATTATATTCCATTGTGTGTATGTACTATATGGTTTTGTCTAATAATTATGAGTAATGATGCTTCTATAAACATTGATGTATATGCATTTGTTTTAGTCCCTTCTTTAATTGTCTTTTTAAATGAGTGCATATAACTTTGTAACAACTTTAATGAAGTTATTTCCAAGCTAGAATCTCTTTGATTCTGGATGTTTGGGTGAGAAATGATGTTTTTAAGGAATAATTATATAATATGTGACAAGGCCCAGTCCTAAATATGACTTAAATCCCACTCTTCACTGATGTAGTAGATCTGATCTACTCTCAATTCCATATAGGCTTATCAAAAACTTTGCAAGAAGATAGTGATTGTGGACATGGGCTGTAATCAATGAGAAATTGTACTCCTCAAGAGTAAAGACTGAATGAGAGGGTCAGCAGATGGGATAATAGTTATGTTCCTAAACTTCCACATAGTCAACCACATTTCAAGTCCCGGACCCAGCAGCTTAAAACTCACACAGGACTCATGTGTGTGTGCACCCAAGATCCTGAGAGGAGAATGGAGAAGAAGGGATGGTGGCGTGGCCATACCCAACCTGGCTGGGTGGGGAGGTGATTTCTGCTTTCTGTCTCTCTCTGTCTCTCTGGCTAGCACACGTGCCCTATGGCAAAAATATCTCTGAAAAAAAATTGAGTAAGAGTCACTGATTCAGAGACTACCTTCTAACCATAAATTTTCTTTTAAACCTCAATTATAGACAGTAAATTAATTTTTCATCTGAGTGGAAAATTTTTAGAACAAAGAAAATACTATAAACTACAAAAAACTATACTAATGCTTTGGTTTTCATTCTTCAATTATTTATTTATTTATTTTTTGTAGAGGTTTTTGCTATAGGACATGTGAACTCATCAGAAAGAGAGAGAGATGGAGAGACAGAAAATGAGAAATCACACTGCAATCCCTTCTCCATTCTCCTCTCGGGATATTGGGCACGCACACACATGTGACCAGCGTGAGTGTTAGCCACCGTGTCTGGGTCTTGAACTGTGATCGACTACATGGGAGTCCAGCGACATAGCCGTTACGCCATCTGCTGGTCCCTCATTCTTCAATTTGTAAAAGTGGAAGAGTTGATTTTTTTTTTTAATGTTATTCTCATTAGCCTCAAGCTTTTAAAATGATTAATTCATAATTAGGTTGCATATTATTAATTAGCTATTTTATTGTGCCAGTAAATAGTTTGAGTAATTTCTTGGATAATTTAAGCTGAGAAGTTCATCAAAAAATGTTTATAAAAGAAGTATTATATAGGAACATTACAAATAATACATAAATATATTTTCACACCTACACATATGCATATACACATTTCTAATTCACATAAGTAGGTCTTATTTCTAATAGGTTAATTCTCCTGTCATATAGATGTTGAGAAGTAATGCCCTTTAATGTCTTCTCTGGACTACTTCCTCAGCTTTCTTTCACATAAGTCCTATTTATTCATTCTTCCGACTACAACACAAATACTATTTCTTTTTGAAGAGAATTTGCACATTACAAAATATATCGCACATTCACTAAATAACACAAGAGACATTACCTAGATTTAATAGAAGTTAACATTTTATGATGTCTTCCTCAGTTCTTTTCTTTATGTAAATTTAAAGATCAGCTCAAGCTCAGCTGTCCATCACCTGAATGTAGACCTATACAAGTTCTGGCATCTATTAGTTACACAAATATTTTAAAACAAAGGCAGGAAATTAAGGGAGCAAATACATAGAAATTGTTTTGAAATTACTGATTAAGAGATACTTTATCATTATAAGCCACTTTTTTTAGATCTTTGCTATAGGGTACATCTACTTGCCTGAGAAAAACAGAAAGAAAGTGAGAAATCACCACCTCGCCCAAAGGGAAAGGCCACACTGTAATCCAGTCTCCTCCGTAATCCTTTTGGGATTTTGGATACACATGCTCCCAGCATGTTTTCTAAGCTGCCATGTCCAGGACTTGAACAGCCAAGCTGGTTATGGCTTGACCACCATGCCACCTGCTGACCCATAAATCACTTTTTAAATACCGACTATAGGCTTATGTATAGAGCAGGGTTATAATCAATATAATAGATAATAAAAAGGATATGACTCCCAGTAGACCTACGCAAATTCTGGCATGTATTATTATAAAACATATTTTTCTTTTTCTTCTACAAATATAGACTTTATAAATTATAGATACTATGTTTTGTGAGTTTCTGTTCAAACTTTTACATGGTGGCACTTGGATATTGATATGGATATAGATGATATAGATGCATAGATAAGTATAGATACAAAAATAATTCTGTGTGTGTGTGTGTGTGTGCACGCAAGTGTGTGTGTATTATTATTATTTTTAATTTGATTGGGAAAGTCATTTTATAAAATGACTTTTAAAATTTTTTAAGGCATTTTTAAAAATTATTTTATTTAACTTTATTATTATTATTTTTAATTTGATTAAAGAGACAGAGAGAGAGAGACAGGAAAGTCAGAAAGCAAGCCACCAGGTCCAGGACTTGAACTGTTTTCGTCCATGTGGGAGTCAAGCACCTTTACCTACCATGCCACCTGCCGGCCTATTATGAGGCATTTTTGTATAGAAAGATATGTCATGACTTTTCTGAATATATATGTATATATATCATCATAGCCTCTTACAGAACTTGTCCTTCTCTTTCAAAGAACTTAGAACATTTTAAAATCATATCTTGAGCACTTATTTTATTAATGGATCAATTTAAGACAGTGGGCATATTTATTTTGCACATTAATTAATGAGTATTAAGTTGTTGAAAGTATGAAAGTATTTCAATTAAAAGGATGTAATTGAGAAAAAGAGAGTTTTTAGATGAATAAAATGTAGATCATTTGAACTCAAACTAAGAATAAACTTAATAACTATGTTTGGTAATACAGTATTGTTTGTCTTAATGTATGACAAATTTAATTTTAATAAGTATTAATTAATCACTTGCCCTGTACTCTATATTTGATTAAGTTGTACCACAGACATAGTGAAATGAATATTTTCTCCCCTCAAGTAGCATTTTCCAAGAGCTGTTAGGTATTGTTTCTTTCTTTTTTTTTTTAGAATTATTTCATTTAGCTTTATTTATTTATTTAAATTTGACCAGATAGGGACAGAGGGAGAGGGAGAGGGAAAAGGAGAAGGCAAGCTGCTAGGTCCAGGACTTGAACCATGGTTGGCCATGTAAAAGTCTAGCACCCTTAACCACCATGCCACCTCTTGTCCCTTACTTTCTTACTTACTTACTTATTTATTTATTTTAAGTATTCTTTCAAACTAACATACCTGACAGATTTTACTTGAAAAGTAACATCCTCCTTATCACCTATTATTTTGATTGTATCCCAGGTGTACACATAAGTCTATAGTAGGTATTTAAAAAGTGATTCATAATGATAAGCTATAAGTCTTAATCAGTAATTTCAAACGATTTCTATATAGTTGCTCATTTCATTACGTGACTTATCTCAAAATATTTTGTTATAAAATATTTGTGCAACTAAGCATTAGTATTACTTTTATAGATATCTGCTTGTGACAGAAATCATTCCAAATATAATGAGTATAATGTAATCTGTATTGCCCAAAGCAGAAATTCAATTCAAGATAATGGCTTGCATAAATGTAAAATTGGACATACATGCAGAATGGCAAGAAATCAAAGATAAATTAATGAGAATGCTTATAATTACATTTAGTGTTTCCTTGTAACAAACTTTTGGAATGAAAATGCACATCTGATTTGTCCATATGCTTAATGAAGGGGAAAATTCAATCTAATTACATTCCAGTTGAATATTTAGTCTTAATACAATATTCTTTAACTTTTTCAACATTTTACATTAAAAGATAGTTTCAATAGATAAAATATATCAAATAAAAAGAAGATTTTTCTGAAACTAATAAAATCTTCTTTATCCTATTACACATTAAAATTCACTAAACATAAATATATTTCTAATCGAATATTTAATTATGTGGTCTTTATGAAAATGTATTTATAAACTTCTTACAGGTTCTATTATAAAAATAATTCAGAAAAATACTATTTAGAAATACAATAATATTCTTTTGCATTAAAGTAGATAAAATAGACATTTAATATATTAAAAGCAATATACTATTAATAAAAGTGTATTCATATATTTGAATTTGTTTTCTTATTTACATTATATTATTTAAATCAGTTACAAAGGGTTATAAACTTTTTGCTTTTCTGAATCTATCTAAATATACATTATATGTTATTATTCTAGATTACTCTCAGTGTAAGAAACCTATTAATTAATCTTATTAAATTTTTAGTTTCAATTTAAATTATACTCATTTATTCCATCTAACTATTAAATTAATCTTCAAATCCTGTGCTTACCAAGAAAAAATATGTATGTACATGTTCAGATATAAAATAGATCATTGCGTCCATCTGGGATACAGGTTAAGGTATTTCTCTATAAAGTTTAAATTTGATCAAAATTTTTTTCTTTTTTTTTACTATTTATTTATTTATTTATTTTAAAGCTTGCTATAGGGCACATGGTGGTCATCAGAGAGAGTGAGAGACAGAGAGAGAAGGAAAATGAGAAAGAAAGCCACCAGCTTTGCAACTCAAAACACAGTTGGCCATGTGGGGGTCCATGCTACTATGTCACCTGCTGGCCCAAGAATATTTTTTTAATTTATTTATTCATTCATTTATTTTAATTTGACAGAGAAAAACACAGAGAGAGAGAACCAGAAGGAAAGCGAGAAAGGAAGTCACAAGGTCTAGGACTCAAACGTGGGTTGACAATATGGGAGTGTCCAGCACCTTCACCACCACACCAACTGCTAGTCCCCCAAGAATTTACTTTTAACCCTATGTGAAGACAAATCACCTACATGGTAGTGAATTGCATATCAGTTGTAAGTCAATTTTCTTTTTGCTATATGCTATCCATTCAAGGCAACATCAGTGCGATAACAGGAAGGAATGCAGTGGCAGGCCACATCCAGTTAGAACATGTGTGCTGCTCCCTAGCACTTTCTTAGTCTCGGTCTTCCATTTTACATTTAATTTTGGAAAAAAATTAAATGTACTATTGGGGTAGACAGGGTGGAATAAACATAAAACATCTGCAGTTATTATATAATATATAAAGCATAGTTTTTTTTGTTTGTTTGTTTGTATTTTTTTTTTTTTTAAGATTTTTGCCACAGGGTACATGTGCACACTGGAGAGGAGACAGAGAGAGGCTAAGAGAGGGAAAGTAAGATATCATCACCTGGTGGGACGGCCATGCTGCAATCCCTTCTCCTCCGTTCTCCTCTCAGGATTTTGGGCATGTATACACACCCACCCAGAATGATTTTGAAGCCACCAGGTCCCAGACTCGAACCGCAGTTGACCATGTGGGAATCTAGTCACCTTGGTCACATGTCACCTTCTGGTCTCACAGAGCATAAATTTTATGAGAGGCAAGTGTCTCTATAATATCCTGTGGTCTTTTGGAGGATGCTGTTCCCAGTCAAATGCGCGCACAAGGGTGTTTAGTAGAAATGTATTCTGTCAAAATGACATTGATATGGGGCCAGCAGGTGGTGGCAGTTAAGACTGATATGGTGGTTAAGGCACTGAACTTCCCGCATGACCAATGGTGGGTCAAGTCCTGTACCTGAAGACTTGCTTTCTCACTTTCACTTTCTCTCTCTCTGGTCAAAATTCAAGTAACAACAATAATAATAACAACCAACATAAATAAATAATTTTTTTTTAATGAAATTGGTTTGCATTATGGAATGAATATTTAACATCCTCCCTTCCCCAATGTGATGGTATTAGGCTGCATCTGGGAGATAAATAGGTTTACATGAGGTCATGAGGGTGGACCCACCATGATGGGATTAGCGCTCTTACAAGAAGAGGAAACAATACCAGAGCTTTTCTCTGCTACCTAAGAAGGCAGCTGCCTAAAGCCAGGTGAAAGTCCTCACCAAGAACCAAATCAGCCAGGACCTTGATTTTGTACTTCTCAGCCTCCAAAACTATGAGAAATCAGTATCTGTTACTTGAACCACTCAGTTTACCTATGACGTTTTGTTACAGCAGCCTGAGCTAAGAGTTTGCTATTTGTGTTTCAAGTTTGCTAGATACAGGAAGTTGCTGCCAGTAGCTAAGTCCCTGCTTGTGGAACTTGTTAAGATTCTTTTAAAGAAGACTTTGCACATTGTAGCTGTCCTTTTTATTGGTCTTTCCAGGACTTCATTACTGTAACTTCCCCCTGGATTTGTTTCCAGAAATATCAGCACCAAATTTTGGTATCTTAGTATCATCTTCAATTTGGCAACCTATAGGTCAATGAACTAAAAAAAAAGAGGCAAAAACAAATCAAACATGTCCTGCCTTATACATGTTAATAGTTAAAAATGATGGGGCTGACACAGTGGTTCAGGCTCTGGACTCCCACATGGCAAACCCTAGTTCGAGTATTGACCTGGCAGCTTGTTTTCTCACTCTCCCTTTCTGTCTTTCTCCCTCTCTTGTCAAAAAGGAAAACAATAATAAATTAAAAATTAAAAGAATTATTTTCAAAAATTAAAAATTATAATAACAATTGACATTAGGACTTACATAGTCCTTACTATGAGTTAGGCATTTTATACTAATTCATTTTCATCTCTTTTATCTAATGCTTACAATAATCCTTTGAATTAGATATTATCACTATCTCTACATTATATATAATGAGACTGAAGCATAAACAGGGTGATTTGGTCATAATTTGGTCAAAGACATACACCTAGGAACTGGCAGGGTCAGAACTAGAATGTAGTCAATCTAGGTTCAAATCCCTGGCTTTTTAACTAGTTCACATTTAGCTTCCTGAGTACTTAAAAAATAATTAAGTTTGCTCAATTTCTATTGCTATTAGAACCAAGTATATACATGCATAAGTCGCTCATAGTGTGTAACTTAGTTTTAATCATTTGACTAGATTTGAAGTTTTACAGTATTTTTAAAAGTAGATAATAATAGATGAAAGAAAAAATTAAATTAAAATTGGCTATACGTCACTCAACATTCCAGTCTAATTTCTAACAGTTGTTTCTCTAATAATGGAATTGCATTTTTCAAAATTTGAGCCTAGCATTATTTTTTAAAACATGGGAGTGACATGATTTTTCTCATTTATATGGAAAGCTTCTCGGGAATGTATTTTAGATGCCTTTCTGTCATTGAAAGCAATTTGATGTAGTTACCCTCATGCTGTAACTATTCCCTACATTACTTCTTGGTGTATTACAACTATAAGTTCGAGAGCTAAATCAATACATAAGAACAAACTCATAATAACAAATTAGTAACTTCTCTCTTCTCAGTTTTTTATATGGTCAAGAGATTTAACATCTGGCTGAATTATCCTAATTTTATACTTCATTTAGTCTATCCTTAAGAATTACTGAATAAAGCATATGCTTAAATTTGCATCACAGATAAACAACAAATATATTTTTAGTATAAGTATGACACATGTAGTGTATAAAATCTCTCTATTCTGTATCTACTGCATTGTTTTTGGCTTATACACATGTGTGGTGTTTTTGCTTTTCTGATTGGGGTGCTAGGACTTTTATTCTAAAGAGTTTTATAACTTTATAATATTAACACTTGGGAAAAAAAATGCCAAAGTGCCTAAAATTGAGCTTTAAATTAAGATCTGATAAAACACTCAGGCAATACTTGCGGGTGTAAAACTGGAAATGAAAAGGCAGAGCAAAGAGAAATTATCAAAGTCAAGGAGACTGATACATATTCTATGAATCCTGTAGCTAGTATTAGAATTAGATAAAAATCATACGTGCAAAGAGCATGATAAGGACAAGGAATCACATTATAACAATGTCTGGGAAGTCACACCAGCTCTGGCTCTCCCAGCACATCCAAACGCTCTGACTGGTTCTTTAGGTTAGACGCCATCTCCTGCCCCCTACCTGCAGAGATGGCTACTGCTAACACTTTCTTCAAATGGACCCTTTCTTCTAAGTGATTCAGTGTTGTAAAAAGTCAAGGTTCTGGGACCAGCAGTTAGCGTAATGGCTATGTCTCTAAACTCCCATGAACTGCAGTTTGAGCCCCGGATCAAGTGGCTTAAATTCATGCCGGGTGTGTGTGTGCGTGCAAGCCCAAGATCCTGAAAGGAAAATGGAGGAGAAGGGATTGCGGCATGGCCATCCCACCTGGGGAGGGTGATTTCTTGCTTCCTGTCTCTCTGTCTCTCTGTCTCTCTCTGTCTTTATGGCTGGTGCACGTGCCCTCTAGCAAAAACCTACACACACACATACACACAAAAGTCAAGGTTCTAAGTGCTAAAAAGAATTCTTAAAGACCATGAGCACACTAACACTTAACAGACCCTTTCACCCAGAATGAATTGGAAAAAGCGTTGGGGAAAAAAAAAAATAGCTAGTTTCCAGCATTATGGGATGCTGTGTTTGCAATAGAATTTTCTATTCGCAAGTATTTCCAGTAATTTGTAAAGAGAAAGACATCAGGCAATAATTCTGAATAGGACATTGTTTGGTCACACCATTTTTAATAGTGTTTTCACACTTATTACTTGAGATCTTAAAAAATGTACAGAATAACACGTAAGAATACTACTAATAACCTGTTTTCTACTTAAAAATACCTTCCAGAGATGTCAAATTCCAGAAAAATGAACATTTCTCAAGTTAATTTTATTTTTAATTTATTTTTTACCCTTCACATTTAGCAACTTGACCAAAATATACTGGGTTCCAATAAACTAGCCAATCCAATGTTAATTTTCTATGTTCCCAGATGCCTTGGCCTCTATTATCTGCCTGAAGCCCACATATCTGTTGCTCTTTGTTCAATAAAGTTAAAGCTAAAGTTAAAAATGTTTGCTGCATTAAAAAATATGTATACTTCAAAAAGTCATTGGTGGCTTATTCAATTTTATTATTATTACTTTTTTTTTTTTTTAGAGATTTTTGCCATTGGGTGTGTGCACTTGCCAGAGAGAGACAGAGCCACTGAAAGACAAAGTGATAAATCATCCCCCCAGGGGGCAAGCCACACCTCAATCCCTTCTTCTCCTCTCCGTTTCATCCTGGGATTTTAGGCACATGTGCACACGTGCCTGGTGTGATTTTCAAGCCACCAGGTCTGGGACAGCAGTCAGTCAAGTAGGAGTCTAGTGCTATAACCATCACACCCACCTACTGGCCTCTGACTTATTCCATTAAAAAAAAACCAAAAAGCTCAAGTAAACAGTATAGTGAATAACACATAGCAAGCCATTAAAACAGGTCTCTTAGATATTGGGTGAATAAATGAATGTATAAGTGTGCTAAAAACACGATGTTGCTCATTTAGGCTTTATTGTCCTGTGCATATGCTGCAATTTTTCTTTTATTAAATTACAAAAGTGAG
The DNA here is from genome assembly GCF_000334495.1 of Tupaia belangeri chinensis. NCBI lineage: Eukaryota > Metazoa > Chordata > Mammalia > Scandentia > Tupaiidae > Tupaia > Tupaia belangeri. The sequence continues at coordinate 151,929 of NW_006207985.1, forward strand.
TGAGATATTTCTGAGAGAAAATAAAAGCATATCATAGGAGAAACTTAATGCAATATTGCCAAGTGAGAAGACCAGTTTTGATAGGGAGGCCCTTTTCTGTTCTGCCAGAGGAGTCCCAGAATGGTCTGTGGGCAATGCGGTAATAATGATGCCTACCTCATATTAGATGCAACAGAATAAACTGAAAATAGTTTATTGAAAATGTTTAGCCATGAGCACATAGAGTTGAATGAATCATGTGATATCTACTTCTGCCTCTTATTTTCAAAGAGTTGTTTCACATAGAACAAATGTGTAAAGAGGGGGGACCAGCAGACGGCATAGCAGTTACATCTCTGGACTCCCCATGGCCAACAACAGTTCAAGTCCCAGATTTGGTGGCTTAAAACTCATGCCAGGTGTCTGTGCATGCGTGCCCAAGATCCCAAAAGGAGAATGGAGGAGAAAGGATTGAGATGTGGCCATCTCCCATGGGGGATGATTTCTCACTTTTTCTCTCACTGTATCGGTCTCTATCTCTGGTGAGTACATGCACCCTAGGGCAAACATTTCTCAAAAACAAACAAACTACTGATAAAAGCAGCCAGAAGATGGCAGTGGCATGGTGGTTATGGTTGCTGGACTCCCACATGGTCGACCATGTTTCAAGTCCTGGATCTGGAGGCTTGCTTTCTCACTTTCCCTTTCTCTCTCTCGCTCTGTCCCTCTTTGATCAAAATTTAAATAAATAAATGAATAAATAAACTTAAATAAAAATAATTCTTTTAAAAAACTATTGAAAAAATAGGATTTATAGCATTGCAATAAAAGTTATGGTTGCTATATCTGAAGTTATATTTAATGAGGAAATTCAGTTGCCAAAACTTCAGCTTGCCTTCTTTACAAATATCCAGTCTGAACCATTGTTGGACATAATTGAGTTTTTAAATCATTTACCCCCATGAGATTAATTCACATTAAACCACACTATTTTGTGAAAAGTAAGAAAGTAAGCTTCCAATGTAACTGACTTGCACCAAGAAATCATTTGGATTCTGGACCACACAAGCCTGAATATGCAAGACTATTCAAGAGTTAACCCTTGGAACCTTGCTTCATTAGTACCTGTACAACCCACCAAGTCAGGGACTCATTCAAATCCAGGATGCTGTTTCTATTTCCATAATAAGGAACTGATTACCTAACTAGGCAAGAGTATAATGACAGTTCTTTAACAATTTGTTCTTGATATTTAAAAGGGCTAGCTTATCAAGCTGAGTGGTTTTAATGAATATAAATTGCAGTGATCCAAAATAGAGCTCAAACTTACTTTCTCATTTTTATTGTATTGTCAATTCCATTTCTGTTCTCATTTAGGTTTTTCTTTGTCTATTAAGGAATATTGACAAGTAATCTTCCATTCCTTGCTTATACTACAAATTAAAAATAAAATCCCCCGGAGATGAATTTTAATTGTCACATAATGTGTTTAAACTTCATAAATTCTAGATTTTAAAGCTTTTCCATTCAAATAAAAATATAACGCTTTTCCACTCAAATAAAAGCATAAATTTGTTATGAGCTATCTGATGTGAAAAGTCAGAGATCTTAGTGTTGCTGGATCTATTTTGTGCTTATAAAAATTTCCCCAGCAAGGTTAAACCTCCACTTCAGATTTGTTTCAACCTTCATTTCTACCACAAAAGGGCACAATGTACTTTTTTTCTTTTCTTTTTTTCTTTTCCATGCTATAAGTGACATGCACTCACCAGAGATGGGTGTATGAGTGTGTGTGTGTGTGTGTGTGTGTGTGTGTGTGTGAAATCACCCCTTTCTTCCAGTCTCTGCTTGGGATTTTGGGCACACATGCATACACACACCCAGTGTGTGTGTGTGTGTGTTTTTCTTTTTTTTTTTTTTTCCCAATCCACTAGGTCCTCACTCAAACGGAGGTGGCCATGTAGAATCAAACACCTAAACCTCCATATCACCTGCTGGCTCCCAACATACTGTTTTCAGATAAGCAAATACCATCCCAAAAAGAGAAAGAGAAGACAGGGGACAGTGGATACACATACTAGGACTGAAACCAAGCAAGGACCCCCTAATGTATTTCCTAGGGTTCCTAAAATATAAAGTCCATTTACATTGTAATGGCCCAGAGTAAGGAGTAAGTCTTCAGACTTCTGGTTATGATAATAACTAACATGGACCGTGAGTGAGGGCCATTTGACCTCTAAAATTCTCACTTAAAGGAAAGATAAGATTTTCCTTTCAATATGTAAGATGTTTTATAGGCTGGAAACTGCTGGTTGTGAGCTCAGAGACTCCAGGCTGAATGGCTCCAGACACCTGAAGAGAAATTTGATTATCTAAGGCCTCTCCCATCAAGAATGCCCACAAGCTGATCACGCCCTCTCGAACCAGTCACTGAACTGATCCTGCACCTGGGACCTCTGCCCCTAATTTTGCCCTTAAAAAGGCATGTAGGGAACATCTCCGGGATACCAGGTCTTTTCAGCATGAGCTGCCCACTCTCCTTGCTTTGCGCTTTGCAATAAAGCTGTCCTTTCCTTCATCACACCATGTGCCTATGGCTTGCTTTTATAGCGCTTGGGTGAGCGAACCTGATTTGAGTTCAGCAACAGGACTTGAGCAACTATAAAAGTGATTGTTTTCTTTATAGTTGAATTATCTGTCTACTTCCTAATGCTTGGAAGAGAATCATTAGCATAACAGCAGCAAAAATCTACTCTTTGTCTCAATTTCTGCCACATCGCTTTGGCATTAGAAACTGTGATGTCAAGAAGTCATTACAGGATGTGTACAATTCTAAATTAAAAAAAGAAAAAAAAAGTCCAAGGAAGGTCAGAACTTCACAGGCACATAGAAGGGGAAAATTTTCCCATCTCACATACCAAGCGCTACCTAGAGACAAATGGTGTTGTTGCCTGGACATTGCTTTCCTTGTGGTTACCCTTGCAGGGGTCAAGGAAACTGTCAGGTATAGAAGCTGATTCTCTTTTCCCATGAATGCGTCATGTTAGGTTGCCACCCCTGCTTGGTCCTTTTGGTGGCAGGGCCCCATCTGGGCACAGAAAAGCAGATCTCTCTGACAGGATATACATGAACTACAGTTGAATTAGAATTAGGACCTCTCCTGGTTTTGGCCTTTTGGATGCATGATGACTCCTCTTCCAACTTATCCTTTTTTCTTTATCTATTCATCCTTTCCTGCCTCAGATCTACAGAATAATCATGTTTTCTTGAGTCTTTCAATTCTAGTTTATACGATAAACTTCAGTCCAGCACTTTCAACCTATGTAATTAGGAAAGGATGTGTTTTCTCTTTTGCATTCATATGGATCATTTCTCCATAGGCATGTCTTTGAGAGGTTTTATTTAATCAAATCCTTCACATGAAATTAACAATACTATGTGTTAACTAAAAGCTAAGATTTTGGGCGAGCCAGTGGCATGGTGGTTAAGACAGCTGGATCCTACATGGCTGACAGCTCAGTTCAAGTCTCAGACCTGCAGCTTAAAAATCACACTGGGCATGTGAGCATACATGTCCAAAATCCTGGAGGAGAGTGGAGGAGAAGAGATTGTAATGTGTCTGTCTCTTTTGGGGGCGGTGCTTTTCCGCTGTCTGCCTTGTCTGTCTGTCTGTCTCTCTCTCTCTCTTTCTCCAGCAAGCACACATGCCCTATAGCAAAATTTTTAGAGAGAGAGAAAGAGAAAAATATTTCAAACGATATACTGCTTAAGGAAAAAAAAAAAAGAAAACCTTAGTATTTGATTGAGCTGTTCCGGGCAGGCAGTGGGGGTTCTACGGGAGGTACTCTATGGGAAGGCTCTGGGTTCACATACAGTCTACATGAACACATGTCATGCAGCCACAATTGTGCCCACGATTTGGCTGACTGCAGTGCCAGTGGGAAAAGCTATATAAAGACCTGTGGGGCATCTCTGTCAATAAATAAATAGGGTCAGTCCTGTGGCCTAATGGTTAAAGGGCGTCGGATCCCACGTTGCCGACTGTGCAGGTACAGTGCCAGACCCAGCGGCCTCAGAACCACATCAGGCACATGTGTGCACCTGCCCAAAATCCTGACAGGAGAGAGAAATGGAGGAGAAGGGATCATGGCATGACCATGCCCCACTGGAAAGGGGGCTTTCTCTCTTCTCTTTTTCTCTTCTCCCTTTGTCTCTTCGTCTCTGTTTCTCTCTGGTGAGTGCACACATGTTCTATTAACTGAAAGAAAAAGGGAGAAAAGAATATGTAAATAAACTTTAAAAACCTGTAAGATTTGGGACTCTGTCAATATTTAATAAATAAAATATTAACTTTTTATTTTTATTTTGACACTGGTGCAGAAGCAAAATGTGGGAAATAAGAGACAAGTCGACAAGTCTATGCTCTGATAACACATTTTCTTTTCATTTGGGATCACACAGGAGTGTAAATAAGCCTATTACTGGCATACCATCTCTTAAATACCTTGGTTGTAATACTCTAAATATATTAATTAAATATATGCTTGCTTATTTATTTATACATTGACTAATTTAAAATAAAATATTTGAGGCAATTATATAAAACTATAACGGCAGTGCCTAAATGTAATATTGCCTTTTATATTGAAATGTGAAACTATCAAAAGTATATTCATATGCATATTCTAAAACGATTTGCATATTTAATATATTATCCATGTGGTGTTTTCTCTATCATCACTTGAGACTTGACATCACTGTGAGTTTCTATAATTCTGAAATGCATTTTTAATTGTTTTAGTGATCATTATTTTACAATGAACAACATTAGACTTTTATCTTCCCTTTCTGATTCTTCCTCATCTTACTTGGGGGGAGGGGGAGAGTACTGAAATGTATAATAAAATACCACCTCTCCTTTATCTAGGCAGCTTTTTGGACTATATAAATTATTAATATTTTGCTGACTTAGCAGAGTCATTTTAGTCATCATTCACTGGTATTCAATATTATTTGGCTTCTCAACTACTGATTTTGAAGAAGACATCCAGCTCTTTTTCCTCTTTAGTTACCTTTCTACTCAGCTCTCAAGGTTAAGAATTTATAGTCCATAATTTTTGTTTTGTTAATGTGCTTTCCTTTTTTTTCTTTTATCTGCCTGACTAACTGGGCAGAAACTATGCCAAATTCTTGTAAATTCAAAGACTATAGTTCTAGTCAAAATGAGAAGCATGATGGGACCAGCAGTTAGCATAAGGCTATGTCACTGGACTCCCATGTAGTCGACTGCAGTTTGAGTCCTGCACTTGGTGGCTTAAACTCATGCCGGGCGCGTGTGCGTGCATGCCCAAGATCTCAGGAGAGGAGAATGGAGAAGAAGGGATTGTGGTGTGGCCATCCCCCCGGGGTGATTTCTTGCTTTCTGTCTTCCTGTCTCTCTCTGTCTTTGTGGTGAGCATACACGCCGCAAAAAAACCTCTCAAAAAAAAAAAAAAAATAGAAGCATGCTAGTATTCAGCCTTCAAATACATCAATGAAAACAATTAAATGTTTTTTACTAAATCAAATACAATGAGAAACATCGTGTTATTTTGCAAACCCTCATTTTAAAAAGTACATATCACTATGTAATATTCAGTTAATGTTCAGTATGTTTTCAGAGTAATTTAATATGAAAAGCATTGCTGGCACTCTTATTTCCTATTCCGGCTTGCCCTCCTTTATTAGTGATAATGTCATCGTGACCAAGGACCATCAAGCTTTGGTGATTTAAATCATGGATGTTCAATAACTCTGGTGAGATATTTTCTAGTTTTCATTGAAAGTTTCTTGGCATAAGTTTGTTAATCCTAAATGACCTCTGCATTATAATTCAACAAGATATTTAAAAATGGTTGCTCACTGGGACCAGCAGGTAGTGTGGTGGTTAAGGTTTTGGACTTACACATTACAAAATGCAGTTCAAGTCCTAGACCTGGCAGCTTAAAAGTCATGCCGTGTGTGTGTGTGTGTGTGTGTGTGTGTGTGTGTGTGTGCACGCATGGGCATACATGTCCAAAATTCTAGGAAGAGAATGGAAGAGAAGGGATGGTGGTGGTCATCCCCCTCGGTGGGTGATTTTTTTACTTTCCCTTTCACCGTCTTTGTCTCTCAAATAAGTGTATGCACCCTATGGCAAAAACCTTAAAAAATAAATGCCATTCATTTTGGTGTTTGTACCCGAGTTAAATGTTTTGAAATTATACAGTGAACTTGACTGTTTCATTCTCCTAGATACTCTGACTTCCTTCTACAATGACGGCAGAGAACTAACCATGCTCATCCTTTCAGGATGGCCTAACAGTAGCATAAAGGCAGAAGTGGAGTGTTCAAAAGCAGTTCTAGAGTAACCACTCCTGGTGTTCCCTGCTGCTACTGTGTGGATGCATGTGTGCATGCATGCATGTGTGTGTGTGAGAGAGAGAAGGAGAACCGAACTTCCAAAGAAATTTTAATATGGTGATTTCTCATAATGACAAGAACCCGTCTAGTAGAATAGCAGACATAATGTCTATTTTTAAAAAAATAACTCCTAATACAATAAATGCATCACGAAAGAATATACTAAACTTGTCCCTTACCCTAATCCTTCCTTGAATGATGGTTTGTGACAGCAGTTAATTAGATTAGATGTAAACTTTTAAGCAGAACTTTATATCTCCCACTTCTGCCAAGGTTATATTTTTATGCATTACTAGTCATTTTTTAAGAGTTCTTTGCCATGAGAAAGATAATTCATCATTATTATATAAGATAATATATCTGCCTGGTCTGCTTTAGCTATAGCTATGCTGAACTAGGCTGAATCTACTACACAACCTTTTAAAAAAACACATTAATTTTCGAATCAAGCATTGTCATATTATCTTTACTAAATCCCTGGCCCAGATACAAGAAAAATAAGGCATTTATTTCAATAATATGTATGTGTATGTATATATATATAAATATATATATATACACATATATATGTATATATGGATATATGTGTGTGTATATATATGCATTTATTGATTTATTTATATTTATTTATAAGTTTTTGCCATAGTGTGTGTGTGTGCACTTACCAGAGGAAGACAGAGAGAGAGAAAATGCAAAATCACTCCCCACAACCCCAGGGAGGTCAGCAATGCTACAGTCACTTCTCCATTCTCCTCTCAGGATTTTGGGCATGCACACACCCACACCCACACACACACACACACACACACACACACACACATATCCAGCATGATTTTTTTTTTTTTGAGAGGTTTTTGCTATAGGGCATGTGCGTTCACCAGACAGACAGAGAGAGACAGGGAGACAGAAAGCGAGAAATCACCCCCCACGGGGGATGGCCACACGGCAATCCCTTCTCCTCCATTCTCCTCTCGGGATCTTGGGCACGCAAGCACACGCACCCAGCGTGAGTTTTAAGCCACCGGGTCCAGGATGCGAGCCACGGTCAACTACGTGGGAGTCCAGCAGCATAGCCATTATGCTAACTGCTGGTCCAGCAGCATGATTTTTAAGCCACTGGATCCAGGACTTGAACTACCTTTGGCCACGTGGGAGTCCAGTACCTTAACCACCATGCCACCTGTTGGCATCATGACTTCTTATTTAAATGCCACCCTTAACAATTTTAAGTCTATACACTTAGTGAAGGTAAGGTCTTCAAAAAGTTTATGAAAATCAGTTATTATGAAGAAGTATGCAAAGATTTCACAGTTTTTGTGCCAAAATAAATTTGCACTTTAATTTTATTTTTCCATGAACTTTCTGAGGTCCTCTTGTATACATACAGACATTTCATTGAGAAGAGACCTTCAATAAGTAGGGAACAAATAGGACCCCTGGAATTTGCAGTACATGAATCGTCTGGTGACCTGTAAGTGATAGGGATCATAAGAGTCCTACGAGTTCACAACCAGGAAGACGTAGATGGAGGTACTACTACACCCCCAGCAATAATCAAGTGAGAGCCAGGGAATCTTGCCTCTTTTTTCTAAGTCTCCTAACTTTCTTCTTTTGCAAATCACTCACAGCCTTGGCACCATAAACTACCCTAGAAGTACAGGAGTAATCTCATCATGCCACCTATTCATTAGGTCTATCACCACATGAAGCCCAGGTCAATTAGTTTAATTCCATTGGTTAAATACGCCTCCCACCTCTCTAACTCTAGGAACTTTCAGTGAGCTGCCTGGAACTCACGGTCTATTGTTAATAAAATACCCTGTACCATGTTCTCTTCTCCAATTACTCTCTTCACTCTGTTGCTCTCTCTCATAGCTGTTGCTTTTCCTGCAGCGCTTTAGAGTTGCAGGGTAAGCCCCTGCTGGGCATCATATGCCTTCTATCACTTGATTGCAAAATAGCCTGGGCTTCTTCCTTATTCATTTGGTATTTCCAAATCATTCTGGAAAATGTCAGCTTTGAATTATTTTATGTCTGCCTTGTTGGTTGGAATCACTCATCAGTGTTTGGATTACTCCACTTCATTCCTGAATGTTTAAGCTTCTAGTGTCACCATAACTCGCCTCAACACCACTCCTTCCATAACTGTTGGTGATTGTTTTACCTAAAGAGCTGGTATGCTCTCTACCTCTGCTCAACTCCCCATTTGATCTCATGCCCTGTTCTTTCTCAAAAAATTATTCCAGCAAATCTCTCTCTTTTTAGCATCTTTAGCATCATTCGGTCTTTTTTTTCCCCATTGAACTCAATCATTTGTATTACCTTATAAGCAGCTTATTACTACCATATTAAAATATCTTTCTTGGTACCAGCAGATGGCAGAATGGCTACATCACTGGATTCCCATGTAGTCGACCGTGGTTTGAGTCCCAGACCCAGTGGCTTAAACTCACACTGAGCACGTGTGCATGTATGCCCAAGATCCCGAGAGGAGAATGGAGGGAGAAGGGATTGCAGTGTGGCCATCCCCTTTGGGGGGTGATTTCTCACTTTCTGTCTCTCTGTCTCTCTCTGTCTTCCTGGTGAGTGCATGCACCCACAAAAACCCCTCAAAAAAAAAAAAAAAAAAAAGCTTTTTTGACCCAACTTTTTCCTTCACCTTATGCCTCATTTCTCTTCTTCCTTTTATGAGAAGAGAAAAAAAAAAATCCCTCAGACAAATCACTTAGGATCCTCCTCTTCTTACTCTTTTTCTTTTTTTTTTTTTTTTAAAGTTTTGCTTTAGAGTATGTGACTCACTAGAGAAACACAAAGAGAGGGAAAGTGAGAAATCACCCCCTCCTCACCTCCCAGGGATGGCCACACCACAATCCCTTCTCCACCATTCTCTTCTTAGGATTTGGGGCATGCATGCACACATGCCCAGTATTATTTTTCAAGCCAATCAACCCAAGACTTGAACTACACAGTTGGCCATGTGGGATCCAGAGACTTAATCTCTATGCCACCTGCTGGTCCATTATTCCTCTAATTTTCTTTTTTTTCTTTTCCTTTTTTTTTTTTTTTTGAGAGAGAGATATTTTTGCTATAGGGTGCATGTAGTCACTGGACACAGAGAGAGACAGATAGTGAGAAATCACCCCCAAAGGGGGATGGTCATTCCTCAATCTGCTCTCCTCCATTTTCCTCTTGGGATTTTTGTCCTTGCATGAGTTTTAAGCAGCCAGGTCCAGGACTTGAACTAAGACCATGTGGGAGTCCAGTGTTGTAACCATTCTGCCATTTGCTGGTCTCTATCCTTCTAACTTTTAACTGTTGATCTTATGAGCCAAGGGTCTTTGGAAAAACGTTATACGTTCAGCTTAAGGTAATCAATGAAATCCCATAAAATTGCACATGATATATAAAACTCGTGGAACCAGTTTATACAAATCCTTCGGAAAAAGCTTGTTTCATGTTAAAGTAAATAACCAATCAGATGGCTTTCCAGGAGGACCACCAGTGACTTCAACTTAATAAAACTGATGGTTCATTTCAACTCTCATCTTATTATCAGTTTTTGTTCGTTGAGCTCTCTCTCCTCCCTTCTCGATTGGACTTCCAGGACACCACAGTTTCCTTATTTCCTTCCTCCTTCTCTGATCTCTTTTAATTTACTTTGCCCTTTCTCCTCATTTTTCCGTTCTCAAAAGGTAGAATAACCCAGTGTTCAGTCTGTAAATCTCTTTCTTGTCTACATTCATTTTCAGGCTGTAAAGAATATCTAGGCCAAATGGACAGGGAGAATGATAAGACATGTTTTTATAAAATATTTTGAAATTAGGGCCAGCAGATGACATAGTGGTAACATCGCTGAACTCCCATATGGTCAACCACAGTTTGAGTCCTAGACCTGGTGGTTTGAAACTCACACCAGGTGAGTATGCATGTGTGCCCAAGATCCAAAGAGGAGAATGGAGGAGAAGAGATTGTGGTGTCTCCATCTGGCCTTGGAGGTGATTTCTCACTTTTCCTTTCACTGTTTCTATCTCTCTGTCTCTTTCTCTGGCAAGCACATATGCCCTGATGCAAAAACCTCTATCAAAAAAAGATACACACACACATAGTGAAAGTATATTTTACAAGTTTTTTTATGCTATTTTGTCCTCCATAATTACTATTCCAGTTTCCATGTTCCAGAAGCCTAGAGCTTCATGCTATTCATTATTCTCTCCAAGGCATGCCACCAGACTTACCATCTTTAACACTGCTTAGATTTTTCTTCTTTTGTACGCCCTTTATCCTCCAAAATATATACCTTGATTTACTGGGAAAGACTTCTATTTTAAACTTTGTTTATCTATTTTACCCATGAACAAGAGAAACAGAAAGAGACAGACAGGAGAGATACAATATCCCCAACAGGGTCTTGATGCTGCAATCCACCCCTAGCTGCAGCCAGTCCCAGATCATAGGCACGTGTATATGCAGCGTACCCAGGGAAATTATAGATATAAACCTACAGTTCTCTCTCATGGGTCAGTCTTGCAGAGCACATTTTTTTGCTGTGCCAGTGTCCTACGTCTGGAAGAGATTTTTGGTATATCACTTCTGCTTCAAACACTTGAGAAAATTAAGGAGCAAAAAGTTCAGTCTATCAGCCAGCCACAATGCATTTCTAATCTCTTCATTCCCCATTCAGTTATTTCTCTGCACTATGAGGAGTGACTCTCAGGTCACTGTACTCTTAGTTGATGGATAACTTAGTTAATACATGAACACATATTAGGAAGAGCTTGAATGTTTGAATTTGGATTGATGTATTTGCATTATCCCTAGAAAATAAGCAGAGGGTGAATCAACTATAAGATCTGACTAACTTGTTTTCATTAACTTGGAAAGATTGTGAGGAGATCTATTTTAGGTAAGCTATACTTAAGGTAACGCCAACATTTGTGTGGCTATAAGTTCTACCATGCTTATACTAGTGATTCAACCTATTAGAACTTCCCTTTATATTATGTTGCTATAGAGTCCACCATGGTTAGACCAGAGATTCCACCCACAAAAGACACTGCTTTATATTAGATGCTGATGATAATATATATGGTAATATCATTGACTGGACTAATATACAATGGATTCATGCTGGGAACATCTTTTTGTATGTAAATATGTAAAGTGATAGAATATAAAAAAATAAGAAAGTGAAAGAGAAAAAAAGAACTTTGTAAATAAAATAAAATAATACATTTTAAAAATTTTCTTAATAGTTTATTCTCTTAAGAGTTCTGAGACTAGGCATCCGAAATCACTCTAACTGGGCCAATATCAATGGTCACCAGAGCCACTTCCTCCAGATGCTACAGGGGATTAGCCATTTCTTGCCTCTCCTTCTGGCAGCTCCTGACATTCCTTGGCTTACATCACTCTGATCTCTGCCTCCAATATCACATCAGCTTGACCTCTGCATGTGCGGATCAGTAAAATCTCCCTGGGTTTCTCTCAGAGGATTACATTCAGGGTCCACCTGGACATTTGAAACTCCTCCCATCTCAAGATCATTAATTCAATCATACCAACACAATCTTTTAATTTTTCTGTCATATAAGGTAATAATTAGATTTTAGTTACTAAGTTGTTGATATATTTTGGAGAGCTATTATTTGACTTCCTATATCCCCCCAATATTTTACTACAAATGCCAGTAAATATCTATAAATATTATAACTGAAATGAAAACCAAAAAAATTAAAGTATTACATTATCAACATTATCATAGGGTAATTTATTTCAATTTTAGATTTTTACATCTCAATGATTCACCTCACGTATTTTATTTTGTCTCTATAAAATACAGATTATAATTCCTTATCAATAAAAATGGGTAAAATCTGGAAATCTCAAGTATATGTTTGCTGTTACTCTATTTTGTATGTATGGTTTCTTTTTTATATAAGCATTAGAAGTATGATTCTAAAGCTTTAATGAAAATGGACAAATACTATTACTTTGTTTCAACTCCATCGTCCTGTATGAAAAATAATTTGCACAGTATTTTCAATTCCGTTATTACAATTTTTGCCACAAGAATGAGGTGTCAGATTTTTATTGTCTGATATATATTGGGAATTAGAATTGCATGCCCTACCACTCTGACCTTTATCCATATTCTGCATTTTGATTGGCTAACCTTTCTACTTCTTCCTATTTATAGCTTCACTAAAGTAAGAGGAACAGGTGAAATGTCCAACCAGTAAATATACGGAGTCTCAGAAGGTCAAGTTGACAGAGGAGATGGCTATGTTTTACATAAGCTATGTAACATTCCAATGCCAGAACCTCATTCTCATGTAAAAATTTAAATAAGAATGCCAAATAACTTAACTGAATCCATTCTTTAAAGAAGAATAAAAGAAACATGGCAAATTTAACCCATTCCACATGCGGTTGCAATTTCCGAGCCTTCCATGGAAATATCCTTGAAAGATTACTCAGGTCACAAAGCCAGTTTTCATTATCACTAAAGTGATGCATACATACATTTGTATCTTAAGCCCTGTATAAGGAAAGCTATTTCAGATCTGTCATCTTTCTCTGTTGATACAAAATCACAGATTGATTATGACTTTCTCCAGCTCTTTTCTGACAGTGTGTGCTGATGGACTCTTGGCAAAACTATAGTTCATGACTAGTAAAGATTTTAAAATTTTGCTCCAAATACCTTAGTCATCATCAGACTTTCCACACACTTCCTCTTAACCTTAATATTCCTTGTACAAATACAGATTCATCTACAGTAATACAGATCTGTTACCCTTTGTGACATGATGATTCTTAGTATATCTATGATTAGAATAAGAGTGCTGAAAATGATAGAACAAACTCTCTTTTAAAAATTAGACATGAGTCAAATACGGAATTAAAAATAAATCTAAATTCTGCAAGTTTTTGAAACACAGTAATTAAGGTTATCATCTAACATGCATATAATTTTTTAACAAATAAAATAATCTTACATCCAACAAATACATGCTAGGACATCTGGGGGAAGGGGAATCGCGGTACTATCAGACCCTGTTCTAGTTCTCTCTCTCCTTTGTGCTCTTTTTCATGAAAGAAATAAAATACATTTAAAGAAAAAGAAATTTCAGACTTTTTTGCATTATCAATAACTTCATCAATTACATTTTAAAAGACTACAGAACAAAAAAAGATAGAGAAATTGAATGAAGAAAATAGTTATTTGAATTGGGTGAATAAAATACTTTAGAGGCCTGTATGTATGAGGAGTCTTCAGAAAATTCATGAAAATTGTATAATTAAAAACTTTGCATAAATTTGAATATTTTTTGCAACCCAAGTAAAATTATTTCATTTTATTTTTTCACAAAATTATGGAAGTCCCCCTTGCAAAATCTATTTGCAGATTTTGAATTTTCTAGGTTCTTAGGATACAACAAGGACATATCAAGATAGGTAATACAAGAATAAATATGAGCCTTCAGTTGCCCAGTGAATTGAAGAAGGTCTTTTGTTTTGCGTTGTTGTTGTTGTTGTTGATTAATTTGCTATAGGGCATGTACACCAGAGACATCACCCCAAGGGGTGATGGCCATGCCATAATACCTTCTCCTCCATTCTCTTAGAATTCTGGACTCAAGCTCACATACACCTAGATTGTTTTCAAGCCACTAAGTCCAGGACTCAACTGTGTTGTTGGCCTTGTGGAATCCAGCTGCCTTAACCACCACACCACCAATTGGCCCTGGGAAAGGTATTTTGTAGTCCACATTTCCAACTACCTACAGGGAATAAAGCCTATTTTTTAAGTCAATATTCTATATTTTTAAGTAAGGAATAATATACTAATCTATACCCCAAACTCTGGTACTTAACAATTATTTAAAGAGTCAAAACATTCAGCAAATAGTATTAAGTATAAAATTAGAAAATTCATAATATAATTTAAATCTATGAGGTAGAAGTACAAATGTAGTAAAAGCTAGATAAAAGAAAATAGGATAGAAAAATAAGGAAAAAAACAGGTATGAGCTTAGTATCTACAGCTACATGCCCGAAAGCACTCTACTGCTGTTTGGTGGAGCTAAAAATTTAGCCCAGTGCTTCATAAGAGCGAAAGAAAGAGGGGACCATAAAAAGCTGCTAGAGTTGAGGTGTCAACAAAAACAAAAACAGACTAGCTGGTCAGAATTAGAATCCCTATTCTGGGAATGAGACTTAGAGGTGGTTCCAAGTGTAGGTTCCCTTAGGCAAATGATGTCGCCAGCAACTACAGGAATACCTGCCTCAGTTTTTTTTAGGACGTGCTCTATAATAACCTGTTCATAAGTGCTTGGAACTAACCACCTTATTTTGACCTTTAGAATCATTTTTATTTTTTCAGGTCTTTTTGCCAGAAGGCACATGAGTTTGCTAGAGAGAGACAGAAACAGAGAGAGGAAAAGTGAGAAATCACCTCCCGGGAGGATGGCCATGCCACAACCCTTCTCCTTCAGGGATTTTGGGCATGTACACACACATACACACATACCTGGTGTGACTCTCAAGTAACTGGTTCCAAGATTCAAACTGCAGGTGGCCATGTGAGAATCTAGCACCCTAACCACCATGCTACTTCTGGGCCCTATAATCACTTTTAAGATAAGTAATTACTACTATAACAAAATTACATGAGGCACAGATTTTGTTTTTTTTTACTAACTTTTCAAAGTTTGCATAATTAGAAATTAACAGAGACAAGATTCAAAACCAAGTATGTCTAACTCTAATCTTCTATTCTTTTTGAAAAAAAATTATTTACTTAATTTTATTCATTATTATTGTTTTATTTTGACCAGAGAGAGACAGAGAGAGAGAAGGGGAAAGTAACGAAGCAAGTCACCAGGTCCAGGACTTGAACCTCAATTGGCTATGTGGAAGTCTAGCACCTTAACCACCACACCATCTGTTGGCCCCCAATCTTCTTTGCTTAACTAGTATCTGTCTGCCTAATGAATACTGAATTTGATTTTATGTAACTATTTATTACAAATATATCAGAATACAGGCCAATAGGTGGTGTAGTAGTTATGCTAGACTCCCAGATGGTCAACTATAGTTTGAAGCCTGGACCTGGCAGCTTTAAAGTCATGCTAGGCACATATGTATGCGTGTCCAAAATCCCAGGAGTATAATGGAGGAGAAGGGACTGTAGCACGGCCATCCTCCCTGCTGGGTGATCTCTCACTGTTTGTCTTACTGTCTTTGTCTCTTTCTACTGAGCACACACACACTACGACAAAAACCTTAAAAAAAAAAAAAGATTTCACGCCAAAATACAATGTAGAAGGTATGCTGGGATATTGGAGAACAGGAAAGAATACAAAAGGATGATGTCTAGAATAATTTATTGCTCGTTTCATTCTGTTTTGCTTATTCTAATCTAAAGGAATGCATCTCTGTAAATATAATCATTTTATTTTGTGGTGGGTTCTTTCACTTCAAACAGGTGGTACCGATTAAGAGGTAAAATGTCCTAACAAATATATGAATAAAGCTGATCTACGCTGTCAGTTAAAATCAGAGCCATGTGCTAGGCTGTTAGCTGACATCACTCACAAATGCTGACAAAACCATCCAGGATAAAGTCAGACAATAAGGCCAACCATCCTCAAGGCAGGATGGCCATCAAGTGCCTAGAAGGCAAGCGTTTTCCCAGTCTCAGTGTGGTTTCCACTTCACCTGCTTTTGTTTTCCATTTTTACTGTTTTCTATATATGAGCAGTTTTTGCCTCCTGCCTGCCCCATTTAAAATGTCCTATTTTTGACCCAATGACCAAGCTCCAGGCCAGTTCTCTTCCCATATTTCACCGTATCACTTGCCTACCTGACACTTCTCTGAACCAGCCCTAATGAGAAACAGGTTCTACCTTTTCCTAGAAAACAGATTTGTCTATAATCCAGCTAGTGACTAACAGTAGAAATTCCCCTACGTTGAACAGCACTTATGATGTGTTCCTCTAAAAAAAACCCTAATAAAGTTCCAAATGAACCATTTAAATTGAGCCAATACATTCACGGGAGACAAACGGTTTCACTTTGAAGTTTGCTTTGACTTAATGAGCATAAATCTAAATTTAGACAATTCTTACAAACATTGAACCAAGTTTATTTTTACACCTAGAAGAGTCTTTTTAAGGAATAAACACAATTAATTATTATGCTGGGAATGGGATGGACAAATACAGGCAATACACTTTCATATATACATATTACAGCAGATTATTGTTTTAAATTCACATCCTGGATCAAATTTCAATAACTGCGTCTAACCAAGATCTGTCTTTGGTGCACTCTCTCTTTCTATTGTGGACATCCCTTCTCATTTTCGAAGCTAATAGTAGACATTCTTTATGCTTGTTTAATGTTTTCTATTGCTCCAAACATTTTTTTATCATTTATCTGTTACAACTTGGTCATTCTTGTTTCCATTTCATGAGAACCATTAATATGTAAAATGACAATGGAAGATAAAATCACAAGTTGTTTTTAAGAGATAGCTGAATAATTTATTATACGTCTTATGTGCACTTTCAGAAGACACCAAATTGGTTATTAGGCATTTCAAATGTTTGTATTTTTTTAAAGTAGATGTAAGTAAAGGAGATGTATTTGGTTAGAGAGGCCTCTACATAACTTTCATATCATTTAAGTTCTTTATAAACATAAAACTTCATCTTCTCAAGGTAGATACCTTGAGATACACATTAGCTGTGAAGTCTTTCAAGTTATTTTTTTTAGTGTAAAACCAGGATTAAAAATATTAATAAAATGGGGACTAGCAGTTAGCGTAATGGCTATGTTGCTGGACTCCCATGTAGTCCACCACGGTTTGAGTCCCAGACCTTGGAGCTTAAAATTCACGCCAGGCACGTGTGCGTGCATGCCCAAGATCCCGAGAGGAGAATGGAGGAGAAGGGGTTGTGGCGTGGCCATCTCCCCTGGGGGGTGATTTCTCTCTTTCTGTTTCTGTCTCTCTCTGTCTATCTGGTGAACACATGCACCCTATAGCAAAAACCTCTCCCCCCACAAAAAAATAATAAAATGTATTCTTTTCATACTCACTGAGAAAAATGTTTATTATAAATTAACACAGAAATAATCATATTAGATGATTTAATATTTATAGGCATATAAATCAAAAGCTACATTTTCTTCAAAGGTAACTACATAAACTCATAATGTGCTTTTATTTTGATTTTTTAAACTATTAAATTGTATTCATCATCATCATTATTATTATTATTTTAATTTGCTGTGGGGCACATGCACTCACCAGAGAAAGACAGAGAGAAAGAGGAAAAATGAGAAAGAAAGCTGCCAGGTCTGGGGCTTGAAAAGCAATCGACCATGTGAGAGTCCAGCGTCCCAACCACCATACCAATGGGTGGCCCTAATGTGCTTTTAGAAATAGACTGGTCTTTAGACACGCAAAGCATAAAGTTATGAACCTTAGACCTCTTTGGAGATTCAAACAATAAAATGCATTATCCTAGCATCTTTAAGCACCATAAAATAAGGCGATAATCTATTTCTAACTTTATTCTTATTCCATGTAAGGTCAATATGAGTCAGTGAGCTGGTCAAGTATGCAATTTTTAATTTCTGTGCTTTGAATACTCAATCAACAAATACCTACAGTGCACCGCTGCTAATGTAATCTCATAAATGTATTACAAGACAATTGCCCTCAAGCAAGCTAAGAGGGACACAACTAGTAGACTTAAATAAGTCTTATCATTTAATTAAATTTCATTTTAATAATGGTCACAAGGGAGCGTATAGCTATATCAAATTAACAAACTTCATGGAGCCGTCCCTGTAGCATAACACTTAAGTAATATACATAGGGAGCCAGATCCCACATGGCCAACCATGGTTCAAATCCCAATCTCAGTGGCTCGAAAAATGCTTGAATGTATGTGCACATGTGTCCAAATGCTGAAATGGAGAAAAAGAGGATTACAATGTGGCCAAATTCTGTTAGGGTGTGCGTGCTCTCTCTCTCTGTCTCTCCCCATCTGTCTTTCTCTCTCTCTCCTTAGTGAGCTCATATGCCCTCCGGCAATATTTAAAAATAAGTTAATAAATTTCACGAAAAGTGTGAAATAGTGGGTAGAAAAACTACCTGAAAAAGTGATTTGAAGGCGGAAGGGCTTTCAGATAGAAAAAAACAGGAGAAAGGTTAAGGGGAGGCACTTGGAGGAGCAAATGCTTTTGCACAGGGGATGAAAATGGGAAGAGTGGGAAGTGTCTTCTATGTGAATGGAAAGAAACTGCTGTAGACCAGGGCAGATCTGAAGGCTTTGAATTCCAGGCTCAACACAAGACTTCATTCTGCAGGTCAAATATACAACGTGAAGGATTCTGAGCATACACACATAAAGGGTATCTAAGACTAATTTACTTAAGACAGAGAAAAGGGTGTAAACGAGGAGATAAATCATGAAGCTATTTTTCACTGAGGGAAATCAAATTATTTTTCAAATGTTAGGATTAGCCAAAAATAATGATAAACTTTATTTAGAAGAGAGTACAATGTAGACTTGTTTGTTCTAAAAGATGATGTACAAGATTTAAACATACATATATGCACACACATGTACACACAGTATCTACCTTTCTATCCATCCTCTACAGAGAGAGTGTGTGCAAGGCACACATCCAAATAGAAATGGCTTATAGCAAAATAGCTTATAGTGAATGCCATCATGGAGACAGTTCTGTGAAAAAGAGGCCAAGCTGGAGTTACAAATTAGCTTTCACTCTGTCTTTCCTACATTGCTGTCAAATTATTTTTTCCCTGCTACCTCATTTGTGAATAATGGTAGAAGAAGATCAAATAATCTGTTTATAACGAACATGTCACCAGGTGTAAAACATCCCTTAACCTACTCTACATTTAGTATATTCAGGTTGTATGCAAATAAAACAAAGCAATTTTATTTTGTCCCGTAAGATCAAAGTATATTTTCCTCAGAAATAAGAGATTCTATCATTTGACAACACTATTATTAAAGCTGATACGTTAGAGTTTCTGTCTCACATATTTGACTAGGTCAGGGGAGTGAACTATAGTTTACAACTTGAAAATCTACACTGGAAATTGCACTTAAATCAGATTCTTTAATCCCAAATGATATCGATGAGAACTCGCATGACTAAGTTTCAGCAATAAATTTTAAAACAGAAATTGTGATTATGAAAGAGTTGTTAAGAAAATCAGATGTTTTAAGAAAATGTTCTGGGACCAGCAGTTGGCGTAATGACTTTGTCGCTGGACTCCCATGTAGTCGACCGCGGTTCGCGTCCCGGACCCGGTGCTTAAAACTCACACCGGGCATGTGTGCGTTTTTGCCCTAGATCACAAGAGGAGAACAAAGGAGAAGGGATTGCAGCATGACCATCCCCCCTGGGGGGTGATTTCTCACTTTCTGTCTCTCTGTCTGTCTCTGTCTGGTGAGTGCACACGCCCTATAGCAAAAATCTCTAAAAAAAAAATAGAAAACGTTCTTACAGGGACTGCTCTGATTCGATACAATGGATTTTTGTCAATTCTTCTATAAAACATAGTTAGAATTTATTGGG